>NC_089752.1:26453883-26506383 GCF_040412425.1 Macrobrachium rosenbergii
TGACAGTCACCTGGATGAGACATGCACGCACGAAAAGTTGTGTAGGTTTTTGCCCAAGATTTTATTTAGAAACTCGTTAGTTCCTTCTTTTTCCACCAGTTCAAGCGTAGGATGGACGGCAATTATTTAAGCATTAAGGTTTTCATACTACATATATATATATAATTTTTTTTTTAAGTTAGGTCTCTAAAACATACGTAGGATGGAAGGCAATTATATTAGTATTAGGGTTTTCATACAGTATTTTTAAATTGTCAGTCTTCAAAATAAATTTTCATCCTTAGGTGTTTTACGCAATAGGATATCAACATGTTAATGAAATACAGTATATGCACACTGAAGAAATATCGCATCTATATCTATGTCTGCAGCTATATATATATATATATATATATATATATATATATATATATATATATATATATAGATATATAGATATATAGATATATATATATATATATATATATATATATATATATATATATATATAGATATATAGATATATATATATATATATATATATATATATATATATATATATATATATATAAATATGTGTATATCGTATATATAATTGGTATTTTGACCTGCAAGTAAATTCACAAAAATAAGTTAATGCTGGCTATCACAACAAAGTCACTCTGAAAAAGAAGAGCACCCCTACACCCTTGAACCACAAAGTAAAGGTTGTCAGTGGGGGCACAGGTAAGGAGAGGACCGTGGTGTTGATGACGAGAGGTGGAGATTAAGTATAAGACATGTCAGACGGCATAGCGACAAGCACAAATCTTGAGCAGTGATGCCAGATGAGCCCACGTAGTAGCAATGTGAGTGTATATTCAACAAACGTCACCTCACCCCCTTCTAACACACACACACACACACACACACAAACATATCCATAAAGTAACATATGCATAAAAATAACCCGTCAGATTTTGAATCACCATTTCGTTTCCTGGGAAACAAAGCAGTTAGCTTCGCTATTTAACAGTACTTTGCACATCCATACAATTATAGGGACAAAGACGCTTGGTTGGGAAAGCAGAACATCATTACACACTGCTTTTGTTGATATAAAACAATGCAATCCAACTCTTCCCCAAAAAAATGGGTCTTCTTTCATCTTTGAAAAGAAGTGATTGCTGTCACTAGGCGCTTCAATCATTTCAATCTGTATTAATTTTCACTGTTTTATCAAACCATAAATTACGGCGTATCGGCTAATTTGCTCCACATATCAAAACGTTTTAAAAGTGAAAAATGACTCACACGCCCTGCAAATTGTTGCGAGCATGTTAGTTTGTTCCCGTACACCTGCTGTTCCAGTTGCCTTCATGCTTTGTTCCTTGATGGGACATGACAACACATGGAAGGCGAAGCAGAATTCGATAAACAACCCATTCCAGAACTAGACATCTTGCCTATGCATGTAATTCAGCGCGTGTCTCGTCTCTACGATACTGCCATACCAGCATACTGTTAGTGGTCGTAGGGTCAATGAAATATGAACGCACTGAATGATATAAAAATTTGGTTAATGAAGCTCTACATTGCAGTACATATAATTTTCACTTTTAGACTAAAATCTAATGCAAAATTTTTTAGTCCTTAATTGTAAGACATGCTAAAATTAGTTTTTTCTAGACTTCTGCAAAATGGAATTTACCACATTACAAGCCGCTTTGTTGTTACTTGTCATCCGTTTTAGAATTCCAAAGCGCATACATTTTTCAAATTGGTCATCTCTGTATTACAATGAAATTAACATCACTACCACTAGCAGTACAGCAGTATTATTGGCATTCCATAACCCAACATCATCATTATACAGACGACTTGCAAATTCAGTTAAATCAAAGGATTTTCATTAAAATGCCATAAGTTCAAAAGACAGAATGGCAGGCAAGCTACTTATAAATGGAGAAATAATTTCATATAGCAGCTAATCCCACACGTCAAAATGCATTTCATTAGCAATAGCTGAGTAGCAGCCTTGCGAAATGAGACCCAATTCAACAGATATGCGATACCCATATATGAACACCCATTTGAATGGCCAGGACGCTTTTTATAAGAATTTCCGACAAAATTAATAACAAACCAGAAAGTTTTAGTGACAGACTACTACGATAAAATGAACGTGCCAGTGATCGCATCAACTTCAGTGCAGACCTGGTAGGCTCCCCCCGCCCCCACAACAAAATAAATAATAAAGTAAAAAAATAAAATAAAATCCTTCATATAAAACAACTGATTTTGATCTTAAACTTTCTAGGGACGATGACCTTGGTACTCAACTAGGCCTATCCTAATTTTATCTTAGTCAACAGGGATCGTGAATCTAACTCCTAGCTTTTGTCGCGGTTACTTGACATCCATAAAGATGGGCTTACGATGAAAAAAAAAAAAAAAACCAGGAGAAGATAATTAGGGGTACACCCTCCACCAGCTCACCCACTTCACTCATTCCGAAAAACAAAAGCAGGAGAGGAAAGATCTGGGGCCCAGGATTGACAACTAGAATGAGTCGCCATAATTCTTAGAAACAACAGAGAAGGACCGGGGTTGAAATGAGAGACGGCGGCGAACACCATCACAAAATGAGAAAGAGGGGAAGGGAGTTTCTTGAGATAATATGGAAAACAAAGGCGAGCCAGCTAAGTCCTCTCTCGGTAGGGATCCAAGCCTATAACCCATCTTAGCATTCTTTACAGTTAGGTGAGCATGTGAGAAAATGAAGATCCAAACCACGAAAGCCTTCCTGCTGTTCGAAAATTGAAGGAACAGCCAAATAGGAAAATACATGTTGCACAAAAGAAGAAACAGAACGGAGAACAGCGCTTCGACTTAAGAGGAAACGAGAGAATGGGCCTCCTTCCAGGCTGGAAGCGATGGAAGAATAAGAGGAACGATCGTTGGCTGTGAGTGACAGAGTGACGAAGGGGAAGGATGAACGACCCAAACAGTAGGCTGAGGGTGGCAGGAATTGGTGCAGGGGAATGATGAAGGGTCGTACTTCTCATCTGAGTATTGTTCGTTTTAGCTCTCTGACACAGCGATTAGTTTAGGTCCGGTCAGAAAAAAAAAAGCGCACACAACTGACGGTAAAGCCGACCCACATCTTGAAAATAAATTAATACTCAGAATAATTCAGATCTAAGATTTGAAGGTAAAACTTGTTTCATCTCTTGTAATGCTTTCGGCGGAGAAGTAGAACCGCTAATTAATGGAAACCATGAAGAGTTTGCTTTGCACGATCACTGGTTACGCCCCTAACGCCCATCAGCAAAAGAATCACTGGGAAAATTAAACAATAACAGCACAATGCATCATTAACGTTACATGCAGCACTACATAAAACTCACAATATTGTGATATGCGTTGTTGAAAACTAAACAACTAACAGAACTGTATACAAAAGTACATTTTCATGAATCTCCCAGAAAGAGCGCTCCTTGTGCAGTCATAAGGCTTAATTAAAATGTTTTTTTAAGTTTAGGCCTAAGAAATATAAAGAAAAAGAAAGAGGCTGTGTGCCGAAGGACCTTAAGGGCAGTGGGTACGTCGACAATGTATTCGCGTAATGCAGTTGCCGTGGATAATAAAGATTTAAATACTCATAACTCCCTTACAAAAGCAGACAACACACACACACACTATACATACACACACACACACACACACACACACACACACATATATATATATATATATATATATATATATATATATATATATATATATATATATATATATATATTGCATATTGTAGTATAGTACAAAGTATGGTGGGGAGAGAGAGAGAGAGAGATACACCCAGTGTCAACCTTAACCATTATTTGCACCTTTTACCTTTTCTCGCGCTTTACCGAGGTCTAAATCCACGTAAATTCAACTGTTGATCAGAAATTTCGACGTTATTTATCTTTGCTGGCGATACCTATCTTCACCTTTTTTAAAACAACCACTGTCTGCCTTCTTCCCTTTCTAAAATAACCATCATCTCTCTCCCTCCCTAGTTCTTCATTGGAGGGGTGGGTAGAGCTCTCGGCTAGCACGCTATTGGCCCAGCGTTCGACTCTCAGGCCGGCCAATAAAGAGTTAGAGGAATTAATTTCTGGTGATAGAAATTCATTTCTCGTCATAATGTGGTTCGGATTCCACAATTAGCTGTAGGTCCCGTTGCTAGGTAACCAGTTGGTTCTTAGCCACGTAAAATAAATCTAATCCTTCGGGTCAGCCCTAGGAGAGCTGTTAATAAGATCAGCGGTCTGGTTAAACTAAGATATACTTAACTTCTCTCTCCCTTCCGCAATACAACCATCTGCCATTCCTTTTTCCATATTAACCATCTGTCACCCAGCTTCCTTTTTTTAAAACAACCATCTGCCGTTCCCCTTTTTTCTAAAATAACCATCTGCCTTTTCTCCTATTTTCCTGAACCCGTGTTACATCCACTAAGACCGATCAATAGCCCTAACCACCCAGAAATTTAGTTAACTCATTTAGAGTTCAATGGAAAAGTTAGCGTCGTTTTACAGCCGAAAAAGTTCAGCTTTTTTTCCCCCCTCTTGCAGAAGTTAGAAAGGAAAAATGAACCTCTGAACTAATTTAACGTTAACTGACGCAGAAATGTATTTCTGTGGGAACACAGTGATGCAACGCGCTCGTTTCTCTTGACATCTCAAATTATTCTGAAGAGTAGTAAAATCCATTTTATTTATTTAATGGCTTAGGTTCACCGCCACCGCCACCGCCCCCCTCTCTCTCTCTCTCTCTCTCTCTCAGGTCGATACGACGTACTTGGAAATTCCCACTTAATAAGCAAATTCTAAAAACTGAAATGTTTTCCCAAAACTAAAAATTCATTCGCAACCGGAAAAGCCAAAAATAACATTACAAGCGATGACGAGCAGCAAGAACTTTTACCTTATTTTTCTTTTTTTTTTTTTCGAACACTATGAATAATTCAAATTCAGTCATAATGCATGCTCACTTTTCCGTGCAATAAAATGATTTGCTAAAAGACAGTCGATTAATGATGTAAAACATCTTACTTAGATATTAAGACAAGATTGATAATATGACAAGTGCTCAATTGCATTAAATAGAAAGGAATACATAAAGAAAAAAAATTTTAATAAAAAAAATACATATATGGGAAACGCTAAGATTTTATCTTTCGACCATCTGTGGCCACTCACATTGCACAATAGCTGCCCAGCAACTTTGCTTGTAGAGGTGAAAGAACAGCACAGTCATTCACTGCGACGACAATATACATCAAGACAACAAAAATGTAAATTATCCTAAGCAATATTGCTGCCGCCCGATATTTATATTCCATACAGAAACCACACTTGGTTCCGTAACTGCCAATCATCAATGTTACAATTTTTGCAGCTTCTTTCGTACCGTGCAAAATTTAGTAACGGAAATCACCAAAGGAGGAAATCAAATAGCACTCTGTTTTACGAACGTGCCACGAATAAAATACTTTAACCAAGTCACTGAAATTAAGATTAACCTGCACTAAGCACGAGAGAAAGAGAGAGGCGCTCAATAAAAAATATTGGCACTCAATTCCGGGTGATGACACCTTCAATCTTGCTCTAAGGCGGCACCATCAGCCACCCGTCCATTCCCATCGATCACAAACACCTCAGTGGTTTCGAGGAAGCCACAGAAGTCCTCAATGACAAGACCTTCGTCGGAAGGCACCCCAGGCTCCCATGAATACATTCCACCCAAACTGTATACAAGGCATTCCTGCTGATACAACGCAAGGCTCAAAGTCCTTTGTTCTCGAGGCAGAGAGTGGGATCGGATTGAAGATTAATCACACCCAGAGAGGGACCAACTTTGTTGAATGTATGTATGTATATAAATATAAATATATAAATATATATATATATATATATATATATATATATATATATATATATATATATATATATATATATATAAACGAATCCCACAGGAAAATGACAGGCAGAAGTTCAGTACCAAGCGCTTTCACGTTTATTAACACATCGTCTGTGCCCAGACGATGCGTTAATAAACGTGAAAGCTTTTTGGTACTGAACTTCTGCCTGTCCTTTCCTGTGGGATTCGCTTATACACTGAAGTTACGTGCATCTAATGTGATTCTTTATATATATATATATATATATATATATATATATATATATATATATATATATATATATATATATATATATATATATATATATATATCATAAAGCATGAAGGGACGCGTGCTTGAGAATATTATAAAATCCACGTCAGACGGTGAGCGAAAACCGGGACTTTGAACTACTTGAACATGTAGAATAAACTACGAAGGCACTTGTTCAAAGCTCAAAGTCCCGGTTTTCGCTCACCTTCTGACGTGGATTTTATTTATATATATATATATATATATATATATATATATATATATATATATATATATATATATATATATACACATATATATGTACACACACACATATATATAGCTCACCTTCTGACGTGGATTTTAATATATATATATATATATATATATATATATATATATATATATATATATATATATATATATATATATATATGTATGTATGTATAACACACACACACACACACACACACACACACACACACACACACATATATATATATATATATATATATATATATATATATATATATATATATATATATATATATAAGAAACCCACAAATACACAGCAATAATGATGATAAGAGAATATGGAGAATACTAATTAAATTACTACTGTTTCATAAACTACTAAATGAAAATTCAAAACGAAAACCTTCAAATTAAATCTTAGATCAAACAGTAAAATGTATTAAGTGTCGGACAAAACTAAACCTACACAGACAAATTTGCCAGCATTGGCAAGGGTGCAAAACCAAAGAGTGCAGAAATCACTATAACAAGATAAGACTGTCGAGGCCAGGAAGTATATATAATGTCTATGGAGAGAAGCTTATGGACGTAATAAGGGAAAGCGGCTGTTACACTGCCAAGTAAGGTTTGCATCTAAGAGACATATGACTTCTTATCTCGTGTCGTTACCCATATGGTAAGGCGAATAGAGACAGAGAGCAAAGGATATTGCAATCCGTGGAGAAGGAAATCACGTATGGTCGCATATGAAGACCACTCGGTTGGAAACGCTAAGCAGATGAAGAGATTGTTGAGTCTTGAACTCTTTGCAAAAGAGTCTAGCATTCGATAACAAAGTGTACATGAAACATAGTTTAAACAACGATACGATGAACTGACAGTATCAAACCACATTACACATCACAGGCTGAACTAAAATGCTTATCACACATACATGGCAAGGAGAGCAAAAGGTTGTTGATGCTTTAGACTCAAGATTTGGAAGATTCAGAAATGGAATCGATAACATATATTCAAATGAATTAAAGCTATCGCAGGAAAGCTAAGCATGTGAATAAACAGCTGACCCTTAAAGTTTAAGCAGAAAAAAAAAACCTTTGTGCAGCAAAATATAAAAAAGTTAACATGTGGGAAACGAAATTCCAATCCCCTAGAATGGATTTAATATAAAGACTGCAGAAATCTTGAGGCAAGATTCAGGTATTCCATAATAAAGAAAATAAAGAAAAAGCTAAGTAGCTAAACTGAATGAGTTTTTGAAAGGTAAAAACTCTCTGAGTATTATTATAACATTAAATGCAAAACCAACCTGAAGAATTCAGCCGCATTATCACTTTACCTTGGAATGGCTAGCACTGTATTCAGCACGAGAAACAACAACGTACCTGGAAAGAAAATAAATGTCAAAGACCAAAATAATGTTAAGTTACATAAAATTTGAAAAAAAAATGTCATAAGCCAAAAATAATATTTAGTCACATAAAAGTTATAATTTCTTCTCATCCCTTTCACATCAAAATTAAACTCATACATACTTCTAATGTGTAGAATGACACTCCACAAGGAGGGAGGGAGGGGGCGGGGAGGAATTCCACAACTTTGTTTATAGTCCTAAACCATACTCGCAGGTGTGGGAGTATTTAACAACCTAAGTTTGTTGGGAGGGAGAGAGGCAAGCTACGAGAGGGGACGGACACCGTGCAAACAAGCAAAAAATACAAAACTGCATTTAATCCCAAATCCCTGTAGGCTATCACGAACCATTAAACTTTTCAACACATTAAATACACCTGAAAGGAATAGGTACGGGAGCCACGTTTGCTATGGTTAGGCTTAACACAATAAGAAATCGGAAAGAGAGGGGGAGGAATGAAAAAAGAAGGGTGGGGGGATGGAATCTCTGCTCAAAGAACAATAAAACCAGGCGAAGCTGATTATAATGATGCTTTCACCTTTTGTTCCTAGTCTAGACTTCCTCAACTGAATACCCACCAGACCTCCCCAATTCCCAGGGACCCTCACCCCCGCGTCTCTGTTTCAATTCTTCCTTAACAAGGGGGTTGGGGAGGAGGCCTCGAATGGAATGTTTCTTTCAAAATTTAAAAGTAAAGGGCAACATAAAAATAAATCTAAATAAATACTTGCAAGAGGGTTGGTGTAATGGTTGTTAAATAAGACTAGAAAAAAATCTTTACAAGGAGTGCACGCAGCTATATATGTTAGTACAAGGATATAAATAACAAGCAAATTTTATCAATGCACAAAAGAAAACCTGGCAACTTCCAAGGAATTTCATTCAAGACAGATGGCCTTCACTATGCATTTTGCTCTTTCCTCTCTCAAAATGACAGTGAAGCAATTCTAAATTCTCTTTCAAATAAAATGGGCAATTCTTTTGGTCGGTAAAAACGTTCTCTCTCTCTCTCTCTCTCTCTCTCTCTCTCTCTCTCTCTCTCTCTCTCTCTCTCTCTCTATCTCTCTCTCTCACTCTCTCTCAAACACCCATACACGAAGTACCAGACCATCAATAATCATCTTCATCGGTGCAATTAATATATACATACAGTGCATACATAGATACATACATACATATATATATAGCCTATACGTGTGTGCGTGCAAATGTAATAGCCACAATGCCCTCTTAACATATGTATCTGGTAAAAAAGTGACCAGTAGATTGTACACACACATACACACATACACACACATTATATATATATATATATATATATATATATATATATATATATATATATATATATATATATATCCACAATGCAACCCCTTCTTTCCTTGGGGACTGTGACGCCTCAACTTGTCACCCTTCCAGATTTTTCCAAGCACTTATGGGATGTGGTTGACAGCCCTTCGTCCGAGTCTCCTGGATGTTCAAAAGCGTCTGATTCTTTTTAGATGTTACCTATCTAAATGCAGGACAGGGTTCGAATCCCAGGCGGAGACGGAGCGATGAGGGCTAGTTCCGAGAATCAGTCGTCCAACTGATGTAGGCAGTAACCAGAGCAGGAGAAAGGAACTGGGCAAGCACCCTCTTCTCGAAAATATTAGAATCAAAAGGGTAAAGCATTCTAAAGCTGCTTCCTGTATGAAAAAGGACGTGTAGTGAGGAAAAATCACATATATACATGCATACATTACGCGTGAATGTACATATATATATATAAAGACACACACACGCACTATTATATATATATATATATATATATATATATATATATATATATATATATATATATATATATATATGTGTGTGTGTGTGTGTGTGTGTGTGACTGTGAGTGTGTGTGTGATGTGTCGCTTTTTCCTATGGCGCCACACCACTTATCAATTATAATTAATTTTGTGTGCAAATTATTTCCAATGAATATTCGTGGCTTAATAACCGTGAATATAAGCAATATTTTCGGTGTATAAGTAACAAAAATTAATAAGCAAAACAAACATTAAAATACCCTAATAAACCCTACATTAATTCACTTCCCGTAAAGAAGTTTAGAAGTAAACATTAGCTGCGCAAACCTTGATTAAAGTAAACCGAAATTCCGTCGTCTCCTGTTCCGTTCAGAATCTTTCTCATCAGACAGCCGTTCGACTATAACTTAACCTTTTCGATACTTGCCCACGGAATTAGTTTCCACCCCTTATTTTTTCGTAGAGAGAGAGAGAGAGAGAGAGAGAGAGAGAGAGAGAGAGAGAGAGAGAGAGAGACTAAGTAACCGTAAGCTTCTTTTCAAGACAATTTTTTCAGCCTGGACTAGGCACCACTGAAATCCCTCCGTAATAGATGAAGGAACGAAGACTTGACAGAAGGCAGTTCATCAGTGGATGCTGAGCGCCTTTTCTTCCTCTTCCTCCACCTCCTTACACCGCAAATTAGCAGACGTCTCTTGTGCTGCGGAAAGCCTTCTCTAATTATCCCTCTTACTGGCCATTTTTTCCTTTATTTTTTCCTACTCTCCCCTCCTCCCATTTCTTCCCCTGAATACCCGCTTTCACAGTTTTCCTTTTTAAAATCATTTTCATCTCTCTGGCCATTAAGCTTTTACGCCATCCACTCACATATTCACCTTTCGCTTTTTGTTAAACTTTGCATTGTGCTCTCTTTATCTTACTTCGTCCCTGTTCATCCGTATCCGTTTCCCTAGTTCCAATCTCATCCACGTATAATATCGTTCACATAGTTGTTCTCTCTCGTCATTTCTATCCTCCACTCTCCTCTGCTCTGCTATGCTATCATGCCTACATTCTCTCTCTCTCTCTCTCTCTCTCTCTCTCTCTCTCTCTCTCTCTCTCTCTCTCTCTCTCTCTCTCTCTCTCCCCTGACATTTAATCTCCTTATTATTTTATATACTCGCCCATTGAAGAGCCGGGCTCTTTAAGGGAGGCTTTAGATAAAAACAAGAGCAGCAATCGTTGCCACAATGATCTGAACGGCTGAATCAATGATAATTCCGGGGTAAAAAATAAATAAATAAATAAATAAACGCCTACTGCCTTTCATTCTCTTGCATACTAGACTCATAGCAACACGTTGCCACCCCTATCGCAAGAGCACTTACAGCTTACGAACATAATGAATGACAGTCCCCAGACTTCTCTTTCTGATAAAAACCTGATACTTCAAGGCATACAAAAAAATTGGGTAATAAAAGACATTACACCCAACACATGTTGAACTAAGGCACATGTCCCTCCTTGTGGAACAACAACAACATTCACTGATGTGTTCCTTGAACAGCTACGATACCAGATCATATACACTGCATGGCATTTCGGATCTTTCCGTATTATTAATATTACAAAGCAGTTTTTAGAGGCCAAAAGACTCCTTCATAATTTAAAGACCGCTGGCGTCAAAAAACTGCCCTTCAATGAAAGGTCTTAATTGGAATTAGAGAGCGTTAAAACAGTTGGAAATTAAGTGGGAAGAGACCAAGGCTCGGTAAGAGATGATAAGCAAATGATCGTATGCATAAAAAATGAATCTGGAGGCCGACGGGACGCTGCAAACATTTCGTACCATTTGCACCTTGGACTTGAAAGTGCAGTAAACGGTGTCCCCCCTACCCAAGGCCCTTCAAGGGGAAACATATCATTAAAATACTGTTCTGGTGTTGATAAGAAAAAAAAAAAAAAACAAGAAACATTAATTGATGTTACAGAGGCAACGTTTCTGTATGAACTGACTGATTATGAAATTTAGGTCTTGAAGACCAAGCGCCGGAACCCATCAGGATTATTCAGCGCAGCAATGAAGATGAGATATATAAATTAATGATGTGATTGCTAATGAAAAGGTGAATGAAAACATACTGTACTAGTAAACCTCAGTGTTAAAATATGAACGTAAAAGATGGAGAATGATATTAGATAAAAACCATAAAAAATAAATATATATATATATATAAACATTTTATATTTAAAATATATACTTAATATATGAAATAAACATGACAAATCTTTAATAAATATACTAAATTATATCTCAGTAAAAAGATCAGATTCTCTCAGATAACCCCCATGGTTATCTACCTCATCATCATTTAAAATTTCTAAGACAGCCTTCCCCGCTAATAAGTACTTTGCCCTAAGGCGATTAAATCTAGGACAATGCACCAGCATGTGCTCAACGGATAGCTGATCACCACAGTGAGCACAAACGGGGCACTGGCTCCCTCTAAAATATAAGTATGGGTGAAGCGGGTATGGCCAATCCTAAGCCGTGTTAGGATGATCTCGAATCTTCTGTTACGATTAAAACCCGAACTCCAAAAATCAATACTTTTTCTAATATTTCTGTACTTCCTCTTTGTGGATAAAATGGAGGAAGTCCACCTCTGCTGCCATTTCTTACGAATGTATCCTCTAATAACTGGACGCATATCCAAATGTGGCACCTTACTAGTTAAGAAATCACATCTTGCAGCATCCTTTGCTTTACTATCAGCCAGTTCCTTCCCTTCTAGACCAGTGTGCCCAGGAATCCAACTTAACTTTACTGATTTGTGGCGAACAGAAAGATAAAAAAGCCATTCCTGAGCCCTTTGAATTAAGGGGTGGGTAGGATTAAACTTCTTTAGGGCGTCTAAAACACTCCCTGAGTCACTATATATTACTGTGGATTTAAATTTCTTATCAGATGCAAGATTTAAAGTATCAACTATGGCTGTTGCTTCATCGGTGAATATGGTTTAGGAGTCTGGTAACTTTTTTATATATGATTCCCCCTCACACACCACTGCACATCCCACTCCATCTTCTGATTTTGATCCGTCAGTATAGATTTTATGTCATTTATATGCCTCTCATCATGCTCCAAAAACTTGTTTCTGACTTCTTCTTCCGGACGACCTTTCTTCTCTATCTCTTTAATGCAGACATCTATTGCTGGAGTAAACCATGGAGGGGTAGCAGTATGTTTAATTTGTAGGATCTTCTACATTTTTATGCTGCCATCCTCCAGTTCACCCAGCTGTCTGATTTGAAATGGTATTGAAGATCTAGATCCAAAAAGCCTTGAGTCAAACTGTTTTAAGATCTCAAAAGAAGGATTCTCCTTTGAGCTTTTCAGCCGCACGGTGTATCTCAGACCTATAGCCCATGCCTCCGTAAGTCCATTCGTGCACTGCATGCCCTCTTAAAAGGCGGTAACATGAAAAAAGAGGGTCTTGACAGAAAGTCCAGACCCTAAGGGCGTTACGTACCATCCATTCTGCAAACATTTACATATAAGAGCCACTGGTGAGAGATCCTGGCCCGAGATCGACGACGGCAAGTCTAAATCTGGAGCTTATTACCCGAAGGCTATTGATGATATACACAACAATCATATATATTCAAGCTGCGTTTTACCACGTTAGAGATTATACAAACACATTATGCAAAAAAGAGAAAATTAATAAATCTATGTATATCCACGCAATTCTTCGTTCAAATTTGCAGAAATTAATTCCAACGTTTTGGAGAGAATAAAATGGCGAGACTGCTCCATTAACTGGATATGAAAAACCTTCCAAGCAGTTAAAGTGAGCTAAACTATTTATCTTCATTTTACAGACGTGGTGCGGAGTGGGTGGCTGCTGACAGAGAGGTGGCTGCTGAGAGAGAGAGAGAGAGAGAGAGAGAGAGAGAGAGACTGTTTCTCAGATGAGATGATGGGAATACTTTTCATATGCAGGTGAGAAATTTAGGTTTTACTACTTAATACCGTCTATCAAAATGGTCTGATTGTTCTCTTTAGTTCTCAATATTATATCCTCTATTATAATATAATAAATGACTGCACAACGATACTGTCATGTTCCTGACCCACACTAACATTTATGTAAAAAGGCGACTTGTGCACAGAACAAACAATGTCCTCTTCACTTTTGCTTAGTGGTTGCTGAATTCCGGCTGCCCTTTACAAGGTCAGGCGGAAAATTTAGGTCTGCACCATCTTGATTTTATGACATGAAGTCCATGGTAAAGTTTTTATAAAAAAAAAAAAAATACCTGTGTATATCAAAATAAGAACAAAATTCATCGAATAATAGTATGAGCGAATACCTTTATCTGGAAGGCGTAGTTTACGAGAGTAATTATACAGCATTCACCGCCAATACATCTCCGACTTCAAAATCAAGAAAGAGCACCTATGCACATCTTGTGTGCCTTCATACATGAGTGAAGAAGCTTCAGTGTTGGCGGCCAACCTTCCTCTACATGTACAAAGGCCTTCGCCTATTCCTACACACACACACACACACACACACACACACACACACACACAGAAAGTGCTTCCAGGAAATGGAGACCCTTTGGTCAAATAATGAAAAGTACAACAAATGCAACAGAATAAGGTTAAGGCCTATTGCTACGATGTGTAACGAAAACTGACGAACTTGCTGACGCCGATCATGAATGTGTTTGGTTTCGGTAATTATTTTGTGTTCAATGCATACATGCTGAATGAGGCAACCGGTGTCACTGGGATAAAACTTGGAGACCCGATCATTTCTATCTTTTACATATGTGTGTGTTTTTGCGAAATAATAACCGAAGCTTTAAAGCTTCAACATTTACGAAATATTCGTTTTTTTTTTTAACCTAAAATAGCAACTACATTATATATATATATATATATATATATATATATATATATATATATATATATATATATATATATATATGTTAACGGCCCAGGTTCGAGGGACATCTTTTTATTGATGTATCTGTTTTAAGAACAGAATTAAGCATCTCACCTTTCTTGAGATGTTACTGGTAGCCGTGGCTCTTCCCTTGGGTCAGCAGATCCCTTCTCCTTCGTCATATGATTCTCACTAAACCTATCTTTGCACAAAGGCCTACTGAAATGAGACGCTAATATAGAAAACTAGACTTTATTGACAAACTTAACGAAAGTAACTCTGGAAAAGCTACGGTCATGAAATGGAGTGACTCACACCCCCTTTCAAAGGAACACATTATTAGAGGGAATACTGTTTCACAAACAAGCAGAGACATTATTTTATGCCAAGCAATACTAGTGATTAACAACCTGGTCATTAAACAAAGTAATAAGGTTATATAGACCACATTAAAAGGTCATTACATATCTCACTGTTGTCCAAGACTTAATATGTGTGTGTGTCTGCATATGTAAGTATATATATACTCGTACATATATACATATTCCACCATACACATTTTCCCATAGGAGCGGGTGGAGCCAGTGTTTGGCATATAGTTATTGGGACGATATTGCTAGCCTTCAGCCCTGCCCCACAGAGGGTTTAAGGGATTTACATGACGACGGAATCTGGTATTTTCTTGGTAGTCAGCTACCCCAGTACTGACCAGACCCAACACTGTTTACCTTCGGTAAAAATACGACGTGGTGTATAGGGAACGCGTTTACTGCCTTTGGCATTATAAAACTTTCCCGTTTTATAAACACGCATAAAGACAACGAAACTAACACTATCAGTAAAAAAAAATATGTATATATTCAAATATTCTTTTCGCATCATTCCCACGACAAAAGTACACATTTTCAGCAAAAAAAAAAAAAAAAAAAAAAAAAAACGGAGACCCCTCAAGTTTCCGTGGCAGAAAGCTCTTAAACGGATTGCGTACAGAAGCCACAAACATAATTCTGACACTTTCAGCGAAAGTCCAGTGCGTACCACAAAGGCCATTACATCACCCAGTCCACGGGCGAAATTTTGGTCAGATTATGAAATAAATGTAAACAAAGTTTTTCAGAAAATGATTATTTAACGAAATGCACACCCATCCTCATGAGTTCCAGAACGCTGAAACTAAATCTTGCATTTTAACACAGAGAATTACTTTCAAACTTTTTAAACAAGGTTACCCAAAGAGCTGTAAGATCCAAGGAACTAGTGAGACCTTACCCAATGAATTCGTACAAATTTCTTTCATAGGCTTAGTTTGGATTCTAAGTTATTTGGCAGATCACAAAACTGGAAGGTACGAAGTCTCTTGATTAGAAGTCCCGAGAAGATAACAGTCCGTGGAACACAATCAACACACGTAATGAAACCTCTTTTACTAGGAAACGGTAATTCTCTATTTTTTTTTTTTTAAATGCACAAGCATGCACCAATGTAGTTTCGAACTCGACGACGTTACTCATTCTGTTACTACAAGTATATACAGCTTAAATTTCGTTTTCACGTGTCCGGCTACTCTCAGCTTCATTCATCATTTTCTCTAGAACTTTCCAATATTCAATAATTTATTATGAAATGACATAATAATCTAACAATTACGTGATTACCCCTCAACGACTAATCAAACAATGGGTCTGTTAATACTATGGTACCAGTACGAAAAAGTTTACCATGAAAACCAGCCTTCGCTTTAGAAATCATAATTCAAGTTCCTGAGTACAGGCATTTTACCAATCACATCCTCCGAAAGTTTGTACATATTAAAAAAAAAAAAAAAAAAAAAAAAAAAATTAAATTAGCAATTTCTCATTCACTAGCAATCTTGATTGCTTTCAAGTCTGTGTATTTCCTTTCCAAAACAAAAACACCCAAGGCAGAGAACTTTTCGTTTTAGTTATATATCAGTTCCAAATACTATTGAGAACTGAATAATAGGAATATGATTAACAGACTCACCTCAGTCATCGAGGCAATATCTAAATGTAAGTGATTTCATTCAGTATAAACAGCCTTGCCGCACTCGCACTACTAAGCAAACTTTTACCTCTACCATTTGCAAAAAAAAAAATACATTTACTACATAGACAGCAAATCTTTCTTACGATGAAATGGAGTAAGACAACAGAGTGATCTTTCAGGGTATCTAAGCTTCAGGTTGCAACTAACGTTCAAATTTCAGACTTGTGATGAAAACATCTTGCGCATTCATCTGGTAAACTTATGTAAAGAAATCCTGCTTATGTCATAGAGTCCGGTCAGTAAACTCAACTTCCATGACAAGTCTCTCTCTCTCTCTCTTCTCTCTCCCGAGTATTAAGTTGGAAAGATCGAGCTCGAAAGTTAGGGCCCTCAAGGCATAACATATCCTCATCGTCCTAACATTCAATCTCAGACGGAGATGGGAACTTTATAGTCTGAGAAGAGAAGAATGGCTGGGAGTGGGAATGGAGGAAGGGGTGTTAGTAGTAGGAGGAGGAGGAGGAGGAGGAGGAGGAGGCACTTACAAGAAAATGTCACATTCCGAGATCATGAATGACTTCAAGCCTGCAACCTCCCCCCCAACAACCCACCCCGCTACATTTTTGCATTCCTTACGCACCACTAAAAGGTTATCTGCCGCTGTTTTATTGAGCACGTCGTACCCCCCACTCAAAAAAAGAATTCAATCAATACCATGGAATCAATGCAACTGGTCCTTCTCTTCCACAAAGACTTCCCGACTGGAATAAATGACGAGATAAATGCACAGTGACTACAATTTCGACCTAATTTTTTTTTTTTTATTTACTTCAAACCTGGTCCCACCTAGGTAGTCGTTATCACCTCGTACCTTCTCTATTTTCCAGTATTTTACATCTGCTTTCAAATGAAAGCTACTAAATTCGAAAGGAACTTTATGAAATCTACATCACTGGTGCGATTCGATACTGCGCTTACTAGACTGAGTTAGTAATTTACCCAGTGCAACTCAAGGCCTTCAGTGGAAACCTAATGTAAAAATATTAGGAAAATATAATATACAAGATAGTTTATTATGAAAGTTACTTAGAAGCGTTACTGCAACATATGCAAGCACGCGCGCACACACAAACATGCACAGACCACGTCTTTCATAAGAAGGGATTTTAGCGTAATGAACCCGGATTACGCCGGGCTCTTTCAGCGACTTTGCAATTCTAATACCGAAGTGACAGTGGCGACTGACAACTTTAAACGCCCAGGGCAATCTTTAACCGTCCAGGTTGATCGGCGAGATTCACTTATCAATCTTAAACAAGTTGTATTACAGGAACTCTGGCATATACAAAACTCCCCGAAATAAAAAAAAAATTAAAACACTGTAAAATTACGGGTGTGACATTTATTACCTGTGGAATAAAATAAATAAGAGAAACGTCATAAACAGTAATTTCTTTGATTTCTAAATATCACATTTACTCAGGTGATTCCAAGAACAATGGAAAATTAAATAATCACAACACATTTAGAAATAAGGGCAAACGAAAACACTTCGACACTGAAGCAAAATAATCAGGAATATACTCTTTTGTGTATGCACTTGCACGATGACAACTTCCACCTGACTTACTTACGTGTAGACCATGCACCAAAATTATTATAAGATGAACACACATAAACGAGAGAGAGAGAGAGAGAGAGAGAGAGAGAGAGATAACAAAGTCCATCTTGTTAAGTCACTTACGTATATAAATCATACTCTCAGGAATATAAATCATGCTCTCAGATTTATGAGTTGAACACATTTATGAGAGAGAGAGAGAGAGAGAGAGAGAGAGAGAGAGAGAGAGAGAGAGAGAGAGAGCGGGCAGATAACCAGGTCCATCTTACTGAGTTCCGAATAAACCATACTCTCAAAAATATACGATGAACTCTCATTAGAGAGAGAGAGAGAGAGAGAGAGAGAGAGAGAGAGAGAGAGAGAGAGAGAGAGAGAGACCGTAGGTCATTAATGAAACACTAGTTTGAACTTCCTCCCTTTTCCAGAGCGTTTCCAAACGACACCCACTCACGGAACCATCAGTTCCTCCTTGTTATGCCTTCGAGATGCTCGTGGTCCCCTTCCCTCTCTCTCTCTCTCTCTCTCTCTCTCTCTCTGGCCTCCTTACATAAGAAATCTTCCTACACCACCAACAGCATCTACAACTGGAGAGAGGCTATTGTATCCCCCCCCTTCCCTTTCCTGCTCCGCCCTCCTCATTTCTCTCTTCTCCCCAAGGTCAACAGGCAGTCTCGTTAGTCTCTCCTCTCTGGCCTTATCCCTTAATCAATCTCTTCTTCATTCTCCTCCTCATTCAGTCACCAGAAAGCTCCTTTTGCCCCCTGCCACCCCGTTACGAGGACACCATCATCATCATCATCACGGCTTTCCTATTTTCAATGTCAAGGTTTCCTCCTCCTCCTCCTCCTCCGTCAGGGAGGAAGTCTCTCTAACGTTACGTTACTTTGTCGTTCATTTTAATGTTTTTCATTATCTCTGTTTCGACGAGAAATTATCAGTCTTTCATTGTTAATTGTTATCATTATTTCCTCTGTCAAATGAGGAAGTCTTTCAACCGTGTTTTGTCGTTCATCTATGTTTTTCGTTTTCATTATTTCAAATAGATCAGTCACAATTTATTATTATTATTATTATTATTATTATTATTATTATTATTATTATCCTTCGTTCATGGGCTAAATGTGGGAAGCTTCTTTTCAATTAAAAAGAACAAGGTAAAGGGGCCCTTTTTTATACTCTTTTCAAGTTAACATCTAAGGCCGCTTCATTTTTGGAATCTGGAGTTAAAGATAACAAAAATAAGAGAAACGCCATAAAAAGAAATTTCTTTGATTTCTAAATATCACATTTACTCAGGTGATTCCAAGAACAAAGGAAGATTAAATGGTTAAAATAATCTTCAACGGCAGACTGATAACCATGTGAACATTGCATGACAGTCTTTGTTGTGACCTTCATATGATCTCAAAGTGTTCTCATTTGCTAATATAATCATCATCAAATTTGTGCTGGTCTCCCTTATCGAAGAGGTGCAAAACCAGCAACGCCTAATTCCCGATAGAAATCGTAAATAATTTCTTAAAATTTACAACCAAATAAAGATCAGTCGCCATCAGCATTTACATATGTACATTTTATTCTACTCACGACTCACAGCAATGACATTTCAAGACGTCTGATTACCACACAGGGATTTTAACCTGACCATTGCAATTAACGTCAATTTAGAAAGCCTTGAGGAAATCCTTTCCGGTACTCATCCTAAGGCCTAGAAAGTGGTAGCAAGAAAAGTTATGAAACAGAGATACTATGACAGAGGCATACGAGACTGCTTACATAATCAGTCTTAAGGGATGCACTTGTTCTACCACTGCGCGTTATAAAAAATTCAGTATTTTATGTATGTATGTATGTATGTGTATGTGTATATATATATATATATATAAATTTCTGACTCACGTCAGGATCAACCCAGGTCTCTCAGGTGGAAAGCAAGGGCGTTATCCACTGGGCCACACAAGTCTAAAAAGTTGGAACCTGAGCAACTGCACCCAGGAATTACCTGGGCAAGCTAACTGCTTGCATACCAGCAGTTTTCCCCAACTTCCCGACTCAGCAATGACCCAATAGACAACATTTCATTCAATTATCCCTTCTGAGTGAATAAGATGAAATCATCAACACACAATCACGTGTGGAACAGAAATAAATTTCTGACTCGTCGGGATCGAACCCAGGTCTCTTAGGTGGAAAGCAAGGGCGTTATCCACTGGGCCACACAAGTCTAAAAGAAGTTGGAACCTGAGAGCAACTGCACCCAAGGAATTACCTGGGCAAGCTAACTGCTTGCATACCAATGAGTTTTCCCCAACTTCCCGACTCAGCAATGACCCAATAGACAACATTTCATTGAATTATCCCTTCTGAGTGAATAAGATAGAAATCATCAACACACAATCACGTGTGGAACAGAAATAAATTTCTGACTCATGTCGGGATCGAACCCAGGTCTCTCAGGTGGAAAGCAAAGGCGTTATCCACTGGGCCACACAAGTCTAAAAGAAGTTGGAACCTGAGAGCAACTGCACCCAAAGGAATTACCTGGGCAAGCTAACTGCTTGCATACCAGCGAGATTTTCCCCAACTTCCCGACTCAGCAATGACCCAATAGACAACATTTCATTGAATTATCCCTTCTGAGTGAATAAGATAGAAATCATCAACACACAATCACGTGTGGAACAGAAATAAATTTCTGACTCACGTCGGGATCGAACCCAGGTCTCTCAGGTGGAAAGCAAGGGCGTTATCCACTGGGCCACACAAGTCTAAAAGAAGTTGGAACCTGAGAGCAACTGCACCCAAGGAATTACCTGGGCAAGCTAACTGCTTGCATACCAGCGAGTTTTCCCCAACTTCCCGACTCAGCAGTTAGCTTGCCCAGGTAATTCCTTGGGTGCAGTTGCTCTCAGGTTCCAACTTCTTTTAGACTTGTGTGGCCCAGTGGATAACGCCCTTGCTTTCCACCTGAGAGACCTGGGTTCGATCCCGACGTGAGTCAGAAATTTATTTCTGTTCCACACGTGATTGTGTGTTGATGATTTCTATCTTATTCACTCAGAAGGGATAATTCGAATGAAATGTTGTCTATTGGGTCATTGCTGAGTCGGGAAGTTGGGGAAAACTAGCTGGTATGCAAGCAGTTAGCTTGCCCAGGTAATTCCTTGGGTGCAGTTGCTCTCAGGTTCCAACTTCTTTTAGACTTGTGTGGCCCAGTGGATAACGCCTTGCTTTCCACCTGAGACCTGGGTTCGATCCCGATGTGAGTCAGAAATTTATTTCTGTTCCACACGTGATTGTGTGTTGATGATTTCTATCTTATTCACTCAGAAGGGATAATTCGAATGAAATGTTGTCTATTGGGTCATTGCTGAGTCGGAAGTTGGGAAAACTCGCTGGTATGCAAGCAGTTAGCTTGCCCAGGTAATTCCTTGGGTGCAGTTGCTCTCAGGTTCCAACTTCTTTAGACTTGTGTGGCCCAGTGGATAACGCCTTGCTTTCCACCTGAGAGACCTGGGTTCGATCGACGTGAGTCAGAAATTTATTTCTGTTCCACACGTGATTGTGTGTTGATGATTTCTATCTTATTCACTCAGAAGGATAATTGAATGAAATGTTGTCTATTGGGTCATTGCTGAGTCGGGAAGTTGGGAAAACTCGCTGGTATGCAAGCAGTTAGCTTGCCCAGGTAATTCAGCAGGTGCAGTTGCTCTCAGGTTCCAACTTCTTTTAGACTTGTGTGGCCCAGTGGATAACGCCCTGCTTTCCACCTGAGAGACCTGGGTTCGATCCCGACGTGAGTCAGAAATTTATTTCTGTTCCACACGTGATTGTGTGTTGATGATTTCTATCTTATTCACTCAGAAGGGATAATTCGAATGAAATGTTGTCTATTGGGTCATTGCTGAGTCGGGAAGTTGGGAAAACTCGCTGGTATGCAAGCAGTTAGCTTGCCCAGGTAATTCCTTGGGTGCAGTTGCTCTCAGGTTCCAACTTCTTTTAGACTTTGTGGCCCAGTGGATAACGCCCTTGCTTTCCACTTGAGAGACCTGGGTTCGATCCCGACGTGAGTCAGAAATTTATTTCTGTTCCACACGTGATTGTGTGTTGATGATTTCTATATATATATATATATATATATATATATATATATATATATATATATATATATATATATATATATATATATATATATATATATGAAAGCTATCCTCACCGATATCGCTTGCCTTATGACCTTTAGTATAATAATAATAATAATAATAATAATATATGTATATTATACAATCACAAACAACGTAAGCATCAGATATCTCCTCCACATTAAGCCCCAGAGCACACAAAAATTATCATAAAAATCCTAGAATTTATGGGAAAGGAGCTTAAAGTTCAAAGAAAAAAGGCTCTGATCTATGACGCGATGTAGCTATGTTGGATGACGTACGATGCCTTTACACAACGACCAGAGAGAGAGAGAGAGAGAGAGAGAGAGAGACTATTCCAATGAATAATAGCCCAGCTGAGGTTCTCCCGTTTTTAAATGTGATATTATGATACGCACTGTGACTAAACACTGACCAACACTAACAATTCCTCTGTTTCTCCGTTTGTATCTTCTTTATCCTCTATTCTCGCTCTCCAAACACGATGTGGTCCACAAGTCGACTAACGATCAGGTAGCACATTTACTACTTATATCAACAGAGGCTCACTGAAATTCTTTAAAGAAAAACGTCCCTATCATAAACTAACATTGCACCACGAGGACAAGAGTGTCAAATCAAATCGAGTCGAAAAACTTTATTTCTATTTTACAATGGTTATAGCACACAAACATAAGAATGAGAGAGAGAGAGAGAGAGAGAGAGAGAGAGAGAGAGAGAGAGAGAGAGAGAGAGAGAGAGAGAGAGAGACAGAGCCGTACTTTAAATGCTGATGGTGGAAGGCAGACAACAAACAAATACAGATCTCCATAAAACCTGTAAGGTTATGGCTGTTTCAGATCATCAAAAACAGGGAATTCACGCAGCCCCCTAAGGTATCCATATATATATATAAACGGAAGTGCCTCGGCTTTCAGCCTCACTTACCGTCTAAAACGAACTACATATAAATGCACCATACGAAAATTCTACTTGGCTACACACTCATATGGCATTCGGGCAAATCTAAGGCTTGCCATCTCCGCCATACCTACCGGAGGCTAAAAATACATCTCTTCTCGGGTAAAAATCAAATGAACTCGAAGATGAAGATAATTCAGGGTGTCCTCATGTAACGTGCTGTCTTGGTTTTGAAACTGCACAAACAAACAAACTGTCTGAATATAGTTTTTGCTTATGGTGAGCATATCAATCACTTTAAGGGCGAAAATTCACAGTAAATCTTAAATTCACAAATGTCTCTACTACCTAAAATATAAATGGATTATTAGCTTTAACACAATATCTCACATTGCCAAAGAGGTAAAAATACAGCAACTGACAAATACATATCTCCAATAACAAATAAGTTTTTTTTAAATTGTTACAACTTCCAAACACGTTTAAGCTGGAAGAATACCTTAAGAAATCGATAATCTCTGCTGTAGTTCCAAAAAGCGCAGGGTTTTCGAAGTGCAGATTATATTATTAATAACAAGAACCTCAGACCCTTTAACACCATTTTTCTTCGCGAGTCTTTGAACTGTTCTACGTACATCCCAGCCTTTCCTTTTCATGGATAATGTCTGAGTAATTATGGATATGATAAGGACCATACTGAGGCATTTGATGGCATTTATACTAAAACCTCATTATATATATATATATATATATATATATATATATATATATATATATATATATATATATATATATAAAATCAGAAAGCTACAAACGTCCTTTAATATCCAATTCACTCTACCTCGGAAATAATATATTTTCATATATGTTACCGAAGGGAATTTTTTAGTTGATAATAAGTCCACCGTCCCGTGGGGTCGAACCAGCGACGGACGAGGAATCAGGACTACAGTGACGCACTAACGCAGTCGGCCACAAGAGAGGATATTAAAGGACGTTTGTAGCTTTCTGATTGTATATGAATCACGGTGATGTGATTCATATACAATATATATAATATATAATATATATATATATATATGTATATATAACATAGATAGCAAGATAAATAGATAGATAATATATATATATATATATATATATATATATATATATATATATATATATTATCTATCTATTTATCTTGCTATCTATGTTATATATATATATATATATATATATTATATATATGAGAGAAGAGAGAGAGAGAGAGAATGCCATGCATTGCAATGGGTCGACGAAAGAACAGGGGCGTGCAAATTACAGAAGAGTCGAGCTCTTAATTGGCTGACTTTGGAAAGGTTATTATCCGTCTCCCATAATAAGCGTTTATTGCAGTCGACGCCTATTAGTTGGGTTTTATTTGGTCTTCTGGTCACACCACGCGATGCACCGTTGGACTGGGTAAGGGGACGCCCTGGTCATTAAGGGAAAATAATCATCTGTTAAATACACACCACACAGAGAAAAAAACATAAAATGTGGCAAAGTTGAGACACGAAACAAATTAACAAGAGAGAGAGAGAGAGAGAGAGAGAGAGAGAGAGAGAGAGAGAGAGAGAGAGAGAGAGAGAGAGAGAACTCAAACGCCCCTGGTCTTCTAGTTTTCTGAGAGTAGTTAAAAATTCCACCAGTCGACTAACATCTAGGTGCATAATTCACTGGGTAGATCAATAAATGAACAAAAAAAAAAAACGATAGAAAACGGGAACAGTCAGCGTTGCGAGACTGGTACTACCTGATGATTCCTATAATTATTGTATTTTGCTGAACACTTTCTTTACACACACACACACATATAGGCCTATATATACATATATATGTGTGTATATATACTATATACATATATATAGTGAACAAAAGTTTTATTATGACCTACTTAACCATGACTATTATTATTCACAAGCATATTCACACGTCCTAGCAGACCATTCGTTTTCCCATCCCACTGCTCTTCCTTATCGCACAAAAAAAGAGAAAGAAAAAAAAAAAACAGACAATGAGGAAGAAAGGTCAAGTTACAAGAACGTTTATTGGAAATCGGTGCATCTCATTTTCCTTTTCCATTCACCAACGCGCACGACAGGAAACAAAACCGGAAGAATAAAAAGCGTATTGAGGGAAGGGAGTCTCGCTGCAGTCACGGATGAATGGAGACCCTCAACTGGAGGAGGAGGAGGAGGAGGAGAGGAAAGGGGAGTAGGCGTAAGAAGAGGGAGATGGTGATGGAAAAAGCAGATAAAACAGCGACAATATTTCGTTCGCAGCGCTTCTTCCATCTGTGATGCTTTCATCATCGCTTTACTGTGTTTGTCACTGGATGTCAATATCACGCTATTTTACCAGGTACATGCCGTCAGTTCTCATACCCTTAATGGTAATAAGAAAGCCTTGATGTTAAGTGCGTCTACACATACACACACATATATATAAGGAAGCTTGATAGATAAATTGATGCTTACTGCTTGTTCTATACATGTGAGAAAATTAAAAAATAAAATATTTGATTAAATTCAGTGGCTGCTCCAACATAATGTATCTTATGCAACGGTTGATATTCATTCTTCGCTGATGATGAAATATACTCTGAAGTCATGTGGGTACTTCACTTGTACAATACCTTACAAGCAAAAATACAGAAACTGGCCCGAAGTGAAGACCTACGTCAGGTTCTGCCACCGCGGTCGTTTTCAAAGTTGGAGTAGTGTAGCGTAGAGTAATAAGTCCACGTTTCGGGCCACCAAGGGAGGTCTCTGATCACCATGGAGGTTGGTAGGTTAGATTAAGCTGGCTTTATGCCAGTACGGTCTCTTTCATACCATCACATACCATCACCAAAGCGATGATAACATGAAAGAGATGCTGATGGTCATGAATGGAATCGAAAGTTTAGACATGCAAGGTTGAAGCCCCTTGAAACCTCGGAACGGCAGACTGCAGGATGGCTGGTGTTTTCTTTCGGGAGGAGTGACTTTATAGTTGTGGGGATGAGGAATGTCTCTTGCACTGAGTTCCAAGTAAGTTTCTCTTGTAGGGGGTGAAGGCCTCTAGGAAGTGCAAGCGACTCAGGCCAGATGGATTATCGATCATTTCAATGCTGTTGGAATCGGAACATAAAATTTAGGTCAAAGGCCAAGCGCGGCCAAGAGCTGGGACCTATGAGGTCATTCAGCGCTGAAAGAAATACTGAGAGTAAAGGAGGTTTTAAGGGCGTAACAGAAGGAAAACCTCGCAGTTGCACAGGCGCAAGACATACCAATGTATCTCCTGTCACATCCACAGATAGGGCATAGCATATACGCAGTAAACCATGATGGGCCACATCAGGCACTTTCTAATGGGAGAGATGGGGTTATTCCTCATCAACAGATTTCCAGTTTTACTCTCATCATAATGTATAATTTTTATTTTCTTTTCTGAATCCATAAAGCTGACTGCTGATGTTAGGTGAGATGACCCACCAAATGGCAAACTTATCTCGTTTGCAGTTGTTGTTCATATAAGCCTGTAATACAGCTTTAAGCTTGGAGGTGGCTATGTCAAGAGAGAGAGCTTGGTTGTTCCAAGAGTCCTCTACAATTCGGTGCAATGGGAAGTAGTGAGAAAGGGCCCTCTTGAAGCAGACAGTGATCGCGGTGTCCTTATATCACTCAGGCCACTCACTCTTCTCGTTCTTTGACACTCCCATCCCTTTCCCAATCTTTTACACACCCTACTCGTTACCTTTCTTGTTTCAGCAGTTCTGTCACCTCATCTTCAACCCTTATCCATTACATGAAAGCACAAATACCTGTGCTTATCACCAGCTCCAATTCCGTCGTATTAGTATTCACTGTTCTACCTTCCTGGTTTCCAGTTACCCTCATAACCTTACTCTTGCTCACATTTACCTTCACCTTTCTCCAGCCGTAATCATTTTCAAATTCTTTCAATTTTTCATCCCACATTCTGCACCTAAGACTAATTTTCTTTTTTTCTGACTCGTCGCATTACGCCAACCATAATGACATTAAACACTGAGCACACACACATATATATACAGTGTATATATATACATATATATACATGCATACATACATACATACACATACATACACACTTGGTCACTTACACACGCTTGAGTTTTTTTTTTTTATTTAAACATCAAGCTACAAATATCATTTAGTGCCGAATCACTAACCTTGGAAATAACCAAGGCAATAAATGTAATTACAACTGATAAGTGCTTCTGCGCCGGCCAGGATTCGAACCTTGGCCTGGCTTAGAACCAACGATCGACAGTGACTTGAACAATCCTGGCCAGCGCAGAAGCATTCATCATTTATAATTCCCTTTGGGTACAAGTTATTTTCAAGGTATAGTCAATCCGGTATTAAACGATATTCGGGGCTTAATACTGTGTATATGTATATGTATATGTATATGTATATGTATATGTATATGTATATGTATGTATGTATGTATATATATATATATATATATATATATATATATATATACACCGGTATATAAATATACATACATACATACATAGTGTATATATAATGTATATACACACACATTATATATTATATATATACACACACACACTCGCGCGCTATACACACACACACACACACACTCGCGCGCGCATAAGCACACGTGTGTAACTGATGTAACGAAACAGATAGATAGCTGGCTCTACAGAGCAACACGAAAAAATGAACCATGAATTGGTCTACCAGAATTAAACGATTAACAACATCTTGGGTAGCTTGGCCAACACTGCAAACGAAACACAGGGTTATAGCACCGACCTCATAAAACAGAAATACCGTAATTAGTGCTTGCAGATTAACTCGGTCTTGCTTGCATTTACAGAGATCACCTCGCACATTTGATTGCACACACAGACACACACACACACACAGAGAGAGAGAGAGAGAGAGAGAGAGAGAGAGAGAGAGAGAGAGATTGTAATTTACCAAAGAACTTGGTGACATGCATACAGTCAAATTAAGCAAGAAGTAGGAACTCAGGTGCTTCATATAAAGCGTCATTTTCAGATAATCTCCTAAACAACAAACGGAAAAATTATAAACCTCTCTCTCTCTCACACACACCACTAAAAGATAAGAAATTATACAGCTGTCACGTGAAATCATTCAAACTTTCTACAAGTTACTTTAGGTAAAACTGAAGACCAGCAGATTTAATACAAAATTATTTTCTATAAGCACGCGCTACACAATGACATTAAATAATTCTACAGTGTCATTTGTTTATTGAGCAGTAATGATTTTTTCTTCTTTAAGAAGCGAGCGATTTTTCAGACAAAGCCCCTTCACAAACCTTTCTACCCTGAAAATAACTCAGGACCCAAGATCATCAATAGCTCAGGATCCCAAAACTTATCATTTCGGGCAGAATATTTGGAATATCTAGAGCCTACAGCATATGGCTTTTATTAATAGAGGAGCATCCAACTAACGCAACGGAAAATACCACTGGTACTTTACATCAGAAGATTCGACGTGCAGTCAAGTTTTAAGTTTATAGTGTTTAACTGTCAGTAAATAAGCCAAATATAGACAAATACTATCTTTAGAAGGAAAGGTTATTCCATATTCATACTTAAATATTACCTACCCGGGAAAGTAAAGCTTCCCCTTTTTAAAAGGACTTCCAAATGTGTTCAGCTTCCTCAATTAAAAAAAATCGGTCCAAACTTCAAAGTGAGACCACTGCAGTAGCCGTTTCTAATCCAGGAAGTCCGACATGTACAGTACATATTCGAAAATTTATCAACTCATTTAACTGACGAAAGTATGCACAAATGGGGAGAACACACAAGTACTGACGTCAAAATGCAAAAAAACCCAAAATAAAAAATCCTAAAACATGAACTTAAAAAAAAAAAAAATAAGCTTAAACTCAAAGACCATTATTCGCACGGTCTTCCGCATAACAATTCCACAGCTCTTTGAAGCAAACAGACCACGAATCAGTTAGCTACTTAAAGTCACAGTCTGACGTAATTACTAGCTGGGAAGGAGGGGAATACGACCACGGTAATGTCTCCTGTAATTACTAAGAGAAAATTAAGAGAACAGCGTCAAGGTTGAAATGTTTGCGTTTGCGCTTAAAATACTGAGACATAAAAACACTATATTCAATATTACTGAAAATATTTCTCGTACACAAAACACTGGACTCAAATTGACTAAAAATATTTTGGGACCTACCACAAATCAAAGACTGAAAAAAAAAAAAAAAAAAAAAAAAAAAAAAAAAACCTGAGTTCAAAATGACCGTATACCTGTTGGGGACTGGAAACAGAATACAAAATGACTGACAACATTTTCGTAAAAAAATACAGCAATCAAAATGACAATATTTTTGGGACAGAAACAAGACTTTAAAATGACTGATAAGATTTTTGGAGCAGAAAACACAGGATTCAAAAGCACAAAAACATTCGTTACCATGTTATTTTCAGACTTCAAATAATATAATTTTTTTCCAATTTTTGTAAATATGTAATCTTGGATTATACAAAACTGATAAAGTCAAACTAACGCGATAAAAAAAGTTCAAGTATTAGACTATGGTATTCAAAAAAAAAAAAAAAAAAAAAAAAAAGTTACTCTTTGACAGAATGGCGTTTAACTGACAAATAAAACTGACTGGGAAAACAAAAATCAGGCCTGATCATGCAGAAAGCATAGTGCAGCAAACTTAAGAATCACAAGCCAGGAGGATGAATACCGACATAATGAACTGGCGACATAAAAGCAGAGAGTACTGACATGAAAAGACACGTATTTTGGATAAGTAAATCAAACCATAATTAAGAAAATGTGGTCTGAGAGTGTAACACGTAGGACATAAAAGCACAAATCTACTACAAAAAAGGAAAAATATGAAAAGGGCATAAAAGGAGAGAAGTACTGAAACGGTAAAAAACGAAGAGATATCAATAGAATGATAATCAAGGAGTGAACAGGTGAAGCAGACCGGTGCTCTGGTGTAGATTCTGTCATGTAGAAAGGGGTGGGAAAATTCAAATGCCAAAAGGACTATGTGAAAGGACCTAATTAATCCCGGATGCAAGGGAACTGAGCTGAGACATCAACGAGTACCGTACTTCAGGACTGAAGGAAGTGTCGAGATAGTCGACGTCGAACCTTGGGAAGTTGAACTCTTTCTTCCATAAAGATCGTACCCTAAGCTTTCAATTCCAGATGTTTTGCTTTGATTACTCGTATTTCCCAGCAACTTATCTTAGTGGAGAGACAATTAACTTACTTTACTCGACAGAAAATTCTCCAAGATCAATGCAAATATACAGCCACAATAAAGAAAGCCTGAGAAGTTTATTCTGAATACATACACATTCCCACTACATATGGAAATTATCTACAATGTTTACCAGAGACCAAGATTAAATTCCATACATTTCTTATTTGTGCAATTGCAGAACTGTACAAAAATACATTATGTTGCATTCATCAAGCTATTATACAACTTCTGATTCGAGACTACCACCAACTTCCCTGTTGGTATTTTATTCTCAGAGGGATATCTGGTCCATACTATTGAGATGAGAATATATTCTGTTAACCGGAAACGGACTGCAGAAGAGTAAAAGTCCGTGAGAAAAAAAGTAGGTAAGTCACCGAAGATCAAACATAAAAACTATTAATCAAATGAAACTACAGATTCGACCATGCATTAGAGCCGAGTAAAGTCAGTGAATTAAATACACTGAAATAAAACAATTTAAAAACTGATAGAGATAAAAAAAAATAAAGAACAAAGAAAGAAACGAATGAAGAAAATTTTGCCATTACACCGGCCAAAAAACACCAACCAACCCGTTGAAAGCAAAAAAACAAACACATCCCGCGAAAAAACAAAAACACAATTAAGACAAAAAAAAAATGGGGAGAGGCCTGGAGGGGATCATCATTAACCTTTCCATAGGAGTCAACTCCCACGACTGATGGACCTCATTAGCACACACACCGGAAAGGAAATAAACACAATAGAAACAGTAGAGAGAGGTGAACTGACCCCAATCCGATTGCTCGTTATCTCTCGTACGCCCTTTATCCCCTCCACTTCCACAACCGAATTTCTCAATCTCTCTACCTCGCACTACTGTCATTGGCAATGTCCCCGGTGTAATCATACTCTCCTAGCTCCTCTCTCTTAGACTGAGTTGGAGTAGCACCAACAAAGCAATAAATTCCGAACTATACGGGGACAACACTGAAGCATTCTACAGATGTCTTTGGTAATTCTGCATAACCAGGAGCACAGTGGCCACTGGTAGTGCAAGGTAAGTTCTCAAGATAAGTATAGGAATAATTACAATGAAATTCTCGACATAAAAATAACTGAAAAGGAGAAAACAACTTCAAATTAAGCTTTCCTGCACCTCTCCCTCACCCTCGACGAAGTAATTCTACACACCCTAGATCTGCATGTAAAATCTACAATTAAATCTCTCTCTCTCTCTCTAAATGAGGATTAATATTCCGTCAGTTTGACACCTAAGACGACTTGAATGGGATATAGCGTACAAACTGTTTATCACAACAAACGCAACGCCTACAACTCTTAACGCTATTTCTAGATTCGGATTAATTCCGAATCTGACAGACTTTTGAACAAAAGCTAGCAATAACTCCGCCCGCTTCTCATAACTTAAATGTTCTAACACATGGTATGAAGCAGCTGTTTAAAACTGCTTAAAACTGCAATGAAAGAGACCACCTAAACTAAAAAAAAATATAAGTAAATCCATACTATACTGTACTGAAATATATACATATGGAAACACATGTATAAAATAAAACAAATGTACACTATCGTTTTTTCTTAAAATTTAGTATCTGTTTCTATAACTGCTGTTACTCCTATGACAAAAATGTAGCACCACACATCACCCAAAAATTTGGAACACTTTTTGCAACGTTTACGCGAGTAATTTACTTACAGTTAATGCATAGGTACGAAAACATGAAGGTGAAGAGCCTAAAAATAATTAAAACTAAACACCGAGCGAAATCTGACGTATGCTTGCCAAACGATCATAATGACTGAGAATAATAATTAAGGCATTTTTTTTGTACACCGACATGTCCTAGACAAGTATTGTCAACCACATATTTGTGGAATAGCAACCTTAAAACAAATGGTAAAGTCACACACTTATAAATCAAAACTGAAATAACATCAAAAATATTTACTAGCACACATCACGTAACTGTACAATTATATATACAGTATATATATATATGTGTGTGTGTGTGTGTGTGTGTGTGTGTGTACGTATGTATGTAAAAATGTACATAAAAAAAATTTATTGTTAGCATAGCATTCAGTGCTCCAATCTCTTGATACGTACGATATACAGTATGCCATAACATTAGTCTTCTCAATCTACCTACACCTAAAATACCTGCAGCTACATCGTAAAGCCAATAAACCGGAGAGAGAGAGAGAGAGAGAGAGAGAGAGAGAGAGAGAGAGAGAGAGAGAGAGAGAGAGAGAGAGAATGGCCAAAAACAGCTGTGAATGGCAGACAAGACTCTTTTTTCACTGCTTTAGTTATTTCTGTAATCCATTTAAGTCTTTCCTATTCTTCTTTCTCCTCCCACTAACCGTTTCTTTCTTCTTTTAACTTCTCGGTTCCTCTTCCAAGTCTTTTACGTCTCCTATTCAGGGCTGCAAAGGAAATGCGGAGGAGGAATCTCACTGACATCTGACAGACATCCCCAAAATGGAACACCACACCAATCTCGCCCTTAACGCTTCCCGTTGCCACTACTGCAATGATCAAATTCCAGATGACTTACCGAAGAACATTTAGTTTTAATCAAAGCACAAGGTCTACTGGCCCTTCCCCCCAACCCCACAACTCTCTCTCTCTCTCTCTCTCTCTCTCTCTCTCTCTCTCTCTCTCTCTCTCTCTCTCTCTCAACACACACACACACACACTCACGCACGAGAATAAATACACGCAAATGCAAATACCTAGCAGAGGCTATCAATACACATTCCTTTCTCGTCCCCATAAAAATGGATTACATACAAAACAAACTACTGATTCCAAAACCACGGTGGTAAAATCTTAAAGAACTCTTTTTTTAAACCAGCAAAATAAAACCATATCTACTTTTTTTTTTCCTTTTCTAACTTCACATTTTTTATATGCTCCGTTTTTATTATTATTATTATTATTTTTGTTTTCCTGGAAGTTAGAGTAATCTATTTTGATGACGTTTGGAAGCCAGATTAATGGCGTTTGGTTGTTCCATTAGATTTTACACATATGAATAAAAATTCATAAAAATAAGCCACCCGAGCTGGCAAAAATATAAAAACGCAAAGTAAAACATAATTCCACTAAGCACAATTGCAGTAACAATTCCACATACCAAACGCAGCCTTTCTGGTTGTGGAAATGGCAAGATTTTAAGCTCCATCCTTTAAATAAGAACGTTTCAGCGCTACGTGACTTGAATTAGAGAGTGCAATTTTCAGCTTCAAAAAGAAATTAAAATCATGATGATTCGTCGAAATTTCAGTTTGAACTGACTTTTATACGTACAACTGGCAATAATTCAACTTATTACAAAAACTACCATTCTTCGGTCAAATGACTAATCGTAAAGATTATGATTATGATAATACCGATGACAATAATCAAAACAGTAGTTGGTACAAGAGCAACAGCTGCAATACTCTTGAAAAAAAAAAATTCATTCCACGCTGGATACAATAATATTCACTACGAAAAGCACCCGTCATCAAATCTCCCATTAGTGAAGTTTTATCTCTTCTCTTACTGAACAAAAAAAAAAAAACAATTCTCAATTTTATAATACAAGAATAAAAAGTACATGTACCGTAAAAAAGATATTGTTCGTTACGATGAGAGAGAGAGAGAGAGAGAGAGAGAGAGAGAGAGAGAGAGAGAGAGAGAGAGAGAGAGTACGAATTCTTATGTAAATCAGAGGGGATACTATTTCACACCCAATAAGTTTCAGGACGAGATCTCCAGTTTCTGGTGTTTTCAAGTCATTGTTTACAAAGGATGAGGCACGATTCTGAATGTGTTAAAGCATTAGATGAGGCATAACTCTCTCTGTACTGTTTAAACGCTTCTGTTTACGTCCATTTAGCGTTAATGATGACGTCACGGGACTGAGTTTGCAAGTTAAGCAGTAACATGGAGGAGAAATCATTGGTACGTCAGGAGTCAAAACACTTTAGGCTAAGGTAGTGACAGGTCAAAATACCTCTCAAACACCTGGGTAAAGTTCTAAAGATTATAATCCTGAAGCAACAAAGGTGCCACCGCAATCTACTGGCTTGGGGTCAGAGGCATTGTTCAATAGTAAATATTCTATGGTTTGAGTGGTAATTTTCACAGTAAAATTTACAGCTACAGTAAATTCTGCATTTACAATTGCTCTGCGTGCCGAGACTTTCCGAACTTTCAAGACAAATAGTGCACAATGATCTATATTTGCCTGGCCTGGAGAATCATGATTACACCAAATGTGCTTTCATTTACAATGAACAAGCTAAATGTGTTTAGGAAGCTTCCACGGAGTGAAAGATGAGACTGCAAAACTCAACCAAGCGACTGAAAAATTAACTCGTTTCCTTCGCAATCTTTTTCGAGTGTTCGGTTCAGATATCAAAACATAAAATTAATAAGGTTAATAACATGAAATTGCTGAAAATAAAAAAAAGAAGAATAAATACGGTACCGAAACCCAGAGATAGTAAGAAAAGAAAAAAAAAACTGAATCTGAAACTAAAGAGTGGCTCAGGAGGGACTTCGAGAAAAAGCAGGGTCACAAAAGCTGAGAAGGCACAGAGAAACGGAGAGAGAGAGAGAGAGAGAGAGAGAGAGAGAGAGAGAGAGAGAGAGAGAGAGAGCGACGAAAGCAGAGCAAAGTCGATCAGTGTATGGGAAAGCCAATATCCGTTAAACTTTTTAAAGTAGAGAAGGCGCCACATCCAGTACAGAGCCAGGCACCTGCGTATACCTTACTTCTCTCACCACTTCCCGTCTCACCAGGTTCCACTTCTTCCATAAATATGCAAATGGGAACGCATACACGAAGTGTAACACATGGATATACGGAAAGACTATCCCTAAAATAAATAAATTAAGTATATATATTACATATTAACCCGTTTCCTCTGACAAGGGGTGGCTCAAAAGAAAATGCTACATCGGTCATTCCACATTCCAGCACCATTAGCTTTTTCACAACCTACACAGAAGGCGCATCAAGCAGCAAGTCAGAGGCCTTACAAACAGTGCGCCATTCACCTCTAGCTTCCACACACTCGAATTTCAAAGATACAATCTATCTAGCCTTTCCTGGGGCCCAATCTCTTCCCTCCTAACTTTTCCGAATTATTACTCTTTCGCTGATCGACTTATCGTCCTTTTCATCTATGCAAACCCTTTTTTTCCCTCTGCGTACCTCTGCATTTCTCATCCTTTCATTAATTCTAAGGCAACACAGACCGCACAAAAATTTATTTCAACAAATTAAACTTTTTTTTTTTATTCGAATTTAAAATCCAAACTTCACTTCTCAAGGAGAGTTTAGGTCAACAGTCCCTCCATACAATCCTACCTTGGCTTTCCTAAACATTGCCTCTGTTGCATATATTCTGCTACCGTTCTTCTTTCGCCTACTTTGTGATTTACCTCTAACCATCACGATTTTTATTTATTCCCACATATCTATACGAATCAACTAGTTCTATTGCTCCATCTTCATGTATCCCATACACATACACCATAATGGAAGGCTGGCTCCTAAGACGGACAAAAAGCAATAGTTACTGCAACATTCATCACCTAACTGCTCACGAATCAAAGATGAACTCCTGTGCAGAAAACTTCCACGATATTACCCTTTCATACGTGTATACAGAAGGCTTGACAGGAGCCCTTCGAAACTACCTACGCACAGAGCACTATTCAAATATATTTCGCACGCACACTCCCAGTTCCTGGAAGTAAAGGTTATTCTGTTCAGTCACGTTTCCACAAAGTTTATCCAGGACTACAATATCTCTCTCGTCTCTCTCCTCCCAACATCTCGAAGTGTACATTTTTCCAGACTGTCGTCTTCCATTCTCTTCACATGACCAAACCTGATAACAGATCCAGACCATGTTTGCCAATCTGTTTACCACTTTTTCGCTCCTTCATATGTACATGTGTATATATATATATATATATATATATATATATATATATATATATATATATATATATATCAGATAGATTACACATATAATACACGAAATTAAATTACTCCATAAACGCCAAGAACATTGTTACCAACCACAGTAAGAGGTATTATATTAATGTAATTAGCGGCTGGTAGGTTATTCAATTAAAGATGTCATCAAAGACGGCGGAGGGAGCCTTGAAAAACACTTCGAGTAATTAGTTAAAGTAATAAACAAGTTGAAGAACCGACAAAATGTGATTTTTCAGCTCTTGTTTTTCTGAGCAAGCAAACCCACACGGGAGTTCTTCAATTAGGAGCTCCTCTTGCCCAAGACTTCAGTAGACGTCAGCTCCAATGCGATTATTTTTTAAAAGAACATTTCAAGCTGCTCTCTCTCTCTCTCTCTCTCTCTCTCTCTCTCTCTCTCTCTCTCTCTCTCTCTAACCTTGCATTATCTTCCTGTATTAGATTTCAGCTGCATTTCTGTGACTTCATTTCACACATCTATTTTGTCGTTTACAAGAGTGAAGGGAAAGCCAGGGTAATGTCACATTTCGCCTCCGAGACGCGAACACAGTTAACAATAATACAGTAGAGCCAGACGGTAGTTAGACGGTTCCTACCAAGGTTTAGACTTTCCTCATCAGAAGGGCTTTAGCAACGCTTTGTCCGTTTGAATACAGACGAGTCACGGCCATGGAACTTCAGACACCATCAGCATTTCATTCGATATGTTCGTCTAAGTGGGGAGAGAGTACAAGGCTAGGAAGTTTATCACTTGCAAAAATATTATGCTCTGGTAAAAAAAAAAAAAAAATTAACACCTCTGAGAGCCAGCTCTTTTAGAGGACAACAGACGACAACCTGAAGTAATACAAGGTTATAATGGTGATTAATTCAAATGTCTCTACTCAATCACTCATCCAATTCCACGATGAAACGTTCCTGATATGAACCATGTCACGCCGTTTATAACCTTTTCTCCAATCTCTCTCGTTTTCCTTCCATTTAAGTCCCTCGAATTAGTTATTCTGTGCATATACCCTTTTTATTTCAGCTGTCAACATGTGCGGCTGCCCGGCAGAGGCAGTTACAAACTATTCGGAAACACTGCCTATGGCGCTTCTCCATCTCTCAGCGTCCTCGTTGTCGACTTTCCGAAGAGCAGCAAAATAAACGCACAAATAACGCATTCATTTGCAGATGCGTACTATCGTCAGAAGAAAACAATATTTACTATATACTCAAACGTATAAGAACCCGGTAATAATGATAACATTACCAGAGAACGCAGATAACCAAATGTATATCTAAAGCACCTTAATGGAAAGATTTTTATATGTCTATTACTAAATTCGAATAAATTGGTCAGAGCTTGCTTAGAGAAATCCCGAAAAGCATAAATATTGAGCACCTGCGGATACATTCGCTTTCTGTGCAACAATGCCCACGGCACGGCATCTTTAATATTCATATTCGTACTGCAATATTCAAACTTTTTCGTTTCCTTTTCTACCTTCAACGCATGGCTTTTTTTTAAATGTGCACACACACTCCCATGCATATGGATATACTCTGAACTTCTATTACATGGCAACACAAACCAAACACTTTCCAGCACAGTATATGTATGTATACACACACACACACACACATATATATATATATATATATATATATATAATATATAATATAATATATATATATGTATATATATATATATATATATATATATATATATATATATATATATATATATATATATATATTTATATATATAATAACTAAAGATCACTGTTTCGTATCTGCAGCTTACGACAAGGTTATCACATAAGCGCAAAAAACTACATTATTTCAAACAGAACATAAACATTTCTACCACTATTTTCGGATACATACAGTTCATTTAATCAGCAGCTCTAAACATACCAATACTTAGGCATGCAAGCTTACAAAATAATACTGATATATATTAAATTAATTATATAGTTTTACAGTATCAAATTCATAAAACATTACTGCCGCCGACGAGGAAAAAAATCAGAAAAGTACAGGAAATAACACCACTGTTAGTGTCAAATCTTTTTTAATGCTCATGAAGCTAAACGGAAGAGCAATACTTAAGCAAGCCAGATTAAAAGATGGAGAACATTAGAATATCAGAGTCAATGAATCTAACCATCACCCCCCAAAACAATAAACGCGCAATACTCCGCTTAAATAAATCCTAAAAAAAAAACCGAATATCAAAAAACAAGTAAAACCTTACGACGGACAACACACAGCGACAGCAACAATCCTTCCACCTGACGTAACCCACCTTTCAAACAAAGACGTTACATGTCCCCAAAACCTTCTGAATAGCGACCTGCGTTAGGCATCCCAAGCATGGCCAGTTGAATGACCATAACAGCGACCACCAGTTTCATAATTAAGCGACGACAACCAATGGCTATCAGCATCATTTATAATCAACCGCAAGGAAATGCGTCATCAAGAATCAATGCCACTGACCGGTAATTGATTCTGCTGACGATATTTAAATAGGGAGGGGAACGCATCGATATGTCCCGCATTTATAATGACTGCGAGCAACTCTGGTATTTACCAATGACTTATATGTCTGGAATTATAACTCTCTGATGTAGCATTTGGTTTAACGTGATTTGCACAACTCGATCTGATTCTTCAACCACATCATTATGCAAATTAATGAAATGAAATATACGAACAATGATTAATAATACGCAACATCATTTTCTGAAAACATTAAGTATGGCTCCGAGAGAGAGAGAGAGAGAGAGAGAGAGAGAGAGAGAGAGAGAGAGAGAGAGAGAGAATAACGATCTTCACGTAATGACACCGAGCACCAAAGATCAAGATTCAAAGCCACATAACATTATTTTATTCACAGATTTAAACAAGTTACACAGACAATATATTAGTCGCTCACACGTATAAATATAATACTTTTTACTCGATAAAAACAAAAACTCATCACACTCTTACCAGCAGATCACACACACACACACACACACACACACACACACACACACATATATATATATATATATATATATATATATATATATATATATATATATATATGCGTGTGCGTGTATAATAAAGTGAGGAGGAATGGGGAGGAAGATAGTTAAAATAGAATACGAGATAGTCGAGTCTAAATTAGACACTTTAGAATCTGAGGAAATTGATAAAGAACGATTCGGATCTATGGTTCTGTAGTGACAAGCGTATCCAAAAAGTGAAAAGAATTCGAAAAGTTCAGTGGGCACGACGGTTACTCGGGAGTTTCTCTCTCTCTCTCTCTCTCTCTCTCTATGCTCACATGATTCCCGCTCAAACAATGTACACAATAAGTGATGATTACAGATCATAATCTCATACCAAACAGTGACTAGGCCTTGATGTAAATGTAAGCCCGATTGTATCAACAACAAAGTAATATAAATAAGAAGAATCGACAAAATAATATAAATATGCAGAATCCACAAAAATAATATAAGTAACCACTGACTCGAGGTACATAAAACTAAGGAGCAGTCAAGAGGAAATGAGAGGTAACTGGTATCATAAATTAATAATAAAATAAAAATAACTTTCTTTTTAAATCAGTCTCAAATAGAGAATGAACACATTCAACCATTCTAACTCCACGTACTTCACTTACGCTCTCTCTCTCTCTCCTCCTCCTCTGTCTTCAACCATTCTACCTCCACGTACTTCATTTACGCTCTCTCTCTCCTCCTCCTCCTCCTCCTCCTCCTCTTCTTCTTCTTCTTCTTCTTCTTCTTCTTCTTCTTCTTCTTCTTCTTCAAGGCTCTTTTACCTACCACGATGGCTAGGATACGGCCAGCTGAATGTACAACCAAATCAAAATCCAGGAGACGCAGTCAATATTCCACGATTTGACAAAAACTGAAGGATTCAAATAATGACAAGAAATATACATGACAGAGTACGGTCAATTGTGTGTGTGTGTGTGTGTGTGTGTTTGTGTACACGACAAAATATCATCTGTTTAACACTAGTATAAATGACCAGCATAAATAATTGAAATAATGAGCATACAAGAGCAGGAAAGGTCAAATAACACATAGAAATTAAAATGACGAATATGAGCACCCAAATAGATTCTTGGGGGAAATGGGGAGGGGAGTGAGAAAATAGACAGAAAGACATTCACGAAGAATACAGGCTATGCACAGAAAACCAGCCCAAATAACCACTCTACCTAATTGCATTCTCTCTCTCTCTCTCTCTCTCTCTCTCTCTCTCTCTCTCTCTCTCTCTCAATGCTTCGGAAATCATTATGATATTAATAAGTGCTAGGAATTACGATCAAATGCATAGGAATTACGATCAAATGCACAATAACAAAAGAGTATTTGGACCAAGTATTCAAGTTATTGTTTTAAATGCTTAAATCCTACGATATGTTAGAATGTAATAATCCTTGATATAATAATAATTGAGGAAATTTGAAAAACGGTCAAAGTATTTGAGATTGCAATGTATAATGAGATATGTAAATATAACTGACATATATTGTAAATTAATTTAATATTACATATCGTACGAATCTTGTAAACAATCTTAAAAATAGAGACAAAAAAGATCCCTAACTACTCTTAAGTGTCTATAAAACAGAATTTTCGCCTTTATTTCCGTACCTGTAAGGTCGACAGTTGTGATTCTCTGTTTAAATTCGTTGCCCGGTATAACTGTATCCACCGACCCAGTCGACCTAGCTACATGTAAAACGGTGCCAGCGTCTGCTAGGATCAAGTAAACTGGTGTGGGGCTAGCAACAACACACCTGGAGGCTTGTTGAGAAACCAGAAAGATTGCTGTCCCCTTCCCTTTTTTTTTTAACTTTGCTATTTCGCGTATCTAATGAACAAAGATACAGCAAAGACGAAGAAAATGCCGAGTCACTGCGTTATGCATGCAGAATGGTGTCAAAACAATACGTAATCGATGCCACTTAAATATTATTATTATTATTATTATTATTATTATTATTATTATTATATTTCAGTAGATGAAGCCTATTCACATGGAGCACAGGGGCCATTGACTTGAAACTCAAGCTTCCAAAGAACGCTGATTTCAACCTCCCACCGCAGACCCCACACTGCAGCAGTAACATTATCATGATACAGAGCCAGTGACTTTTCATCGCCCTGGGGGAGACGAGAACCCGCGACATCTGAGTGACATCCGCGACACTAACCACTATACCAGAGGACCCGTAAAAAAAAAACCAAATAAATTATTCAAATCATACATTTTTATAAAAGTACAAAAAATTACATATCTTTTCCAAGACACGAAAAGAGTCGCTGGAACGACTACAATACGACTGAAGTGTATACTGTACGCGCGTGTTCTCCTTTATGTGATGCCGGACGCGGCGGGTAAACGAATGCCACAGCCTTAACTAGTTCATGCCTGCAAGAAATAGAAAAATGGAGAGAGAGAGAAAAGAGAAACAGTGGTTTAACCCAGAGCGAGGCGGTATATTACTGTACGTAAAGGAGGACAAATATGAAATATAAGCACTAACACATGCACATACCAGTACAAGTTTACATGCTATATAACAATATACAGAACAACAAAGCTTCACACACACATTTTATATATATATATATATATATATATATATATATATATATATATATATATATATATATATATATATATATATATATATATATATATATATATATATATATACACACAATTTTGTTATATATTTGTATACATATATGTGTGTGAGGGGAAACACATAAGTGCGGAAGAAATGAAATGCGGAGAAGGTGGCGCCAAGAGATATTCGGTCTCAAAGAAAACACATACATCTATTCATTAATATGGCAAATAAAACAGAACCTGTGAGAAAACTCCAAATTCCTTAAAAGTTTGAAAAGTCAGATGAGACAAAACACTACAAATCGATCATCTCCAAATTGCTCATTGATTGACTACGGTATTTAACGTCTATCACAAACATTCCAATGAGAGAGAGAGAGAGAGAGAGAGAGAGAGAGAGAGAGAGAGAGAGAGAGAGAGAGAGAGAGAGAGAGAGAGAGAGAGAGAGAGAGAGAGAATGTAGATTTCCAAGACGACTTAAAGCAGCAGACATGAGCAAATACACCACCACCATGACTTATCGACAAAGTAAACTCACCTTAAAGAGAGATATATTCTCTGTAACAATAATAACCACAGCATTCTGCACTGACCTGCATAATAGCATCAACAAACCAACGGAACAAACCATCCTCTTTAAGAGATATTATTACACTTCAGAGCCACGCTCATAACAATTACCTTCAATCTGGAGATACCGCATGTTAACGACTTGATGCCAGACCCTAATATATAAAAATAATACTATAAATAATGTTTCTTCTTCTGTGGAAAAAGAACCAAACGATATGTAAGGTGTCTGCCTTTCCCCTCCAGCGGTCGAGGCGCTTTCCCATTTCATTTCCTGCTTTCTCCCTCTCTTCCTTATATCCCTCTAAATCATCCTCTTCATACCAATTCGGCCATATATCAAGACGAGAGGCCGTTCCCCTTCCATCTGGCAAAATCCCTTCATTGCTAATTACGTACGGCTATTAAGGTGCATACCTTCGTTCTTTGCATTCCATCTGCGCCTTTCCTCAACTTGTAAACTGGGTGGAACTATAATTGTTACCAAAGTCTACTGGTTTTATACTCGAGCCTATTGCACTCGTCATAATGTGGTTCGGATTCCACAATAAGCTGTAGGTCCCGTTGCTAGGTAACCAGTTGGTTCTTAGCCACGTAAAATAAATCTAATCCTTCGGGCCAGCCCCAGGAGAGCTGTTAACCAGCTCAGTGGTCTGGTTAAACTAAGGTATACTTAATTTTACTTATTGCACTTGGCGTTATTCGTGAAGGTCGAGACTGAACTATAATCAGTTCTTGGTGGCTCGCAATCTCTTTCCACCGACTTCTATCCGCTCCTTATCCTTGAAGGTCGAGCCTTTACCCTCCCACTCACAATTCCATCTTGTACTGCACCATTCCCCATCACCCACCCCAAATCCTTCTCCATTCCCCCCTATTTTTTCGGATTAGCTATGACATCATCAAGACAGAATTATTTCAAGGAAGAGGAGCATGGGTATCATCGATACATATTTTCATTATTGTTTTTCTAACTTTATTTAGTAAGCACCTAAACTGCTATCGACAGTATTACAAATATTGTACTCTAACAAGAAAAAAATGTTTTAACTTATATTTAATCAAGACTGCATTTCTGATGATCTCTACATACTAATGAGCTTTCATACTACTAAGAAGGATCATTAACAATTTGCCCTCTTAAATTCGCAATTTTGTTTTTTTGTTTTTTTGTTCAGTTTCTTACCAACAGGAGACTAGGATGCATCCACAATTAGCAAAGAATATGTAAATAGGTAAAACTCGTCTACCAGTAGAACAACTATTACTTCCTACACAGGAAAACTCATTATCTCACTTGTTTTTCCACCCACTAAATGTCTGAAGTCTAATGTGTAACAGGTCTTAGAGAATAAACCACAAGGTACACTTCTACGTCTAGGTCTTTTTTTTTCTCTCTCTCTATTCAACCTTCACTCAACCAAGCGTTTTATTATACGAGACATGGACATAAAGGTCATGTATAAATATAAATTTGATTACAATAGACTATAGTCCTTTTAGGATAAGCTTACCGCATTACAATTACAACTAATAATCCGATTTAGTAACATCGCTGTTGGCATTAGATACACCTCGTGAAACGTCCTACAGTTCCACCTACATTGAATGCTGAATGGGTTATATATCAAATAATGGATGAACCCCAATTGAGAGAAACCAAGCCGAATGAGGAACAAAACAACAAGAAATGCAAGCAAAGCAAAACATAAGAGTACAATCTGGTAAAACACCGAAGACAGTCTAAACAAATGTGAAGCTTACGATCAAAAAATATAACACGAGCAATGTGCGATTCCAAAACCTGACTGTATCTGGAAAGAAGCTGCTCAGTACTCCCACAGAGAAACGCCAGTACTTCCAGCAGCTTAGAGAGTACGACCACATAGCGACATGCAAATACTGTGACTGGAGATATTATACAGGAAGACAAAGTTTAAATAGGAGATACGAGACGAGGGGAAGTATAAAAAAATCGGAAACAAAAAAGGGAAACGTTCTTTCAATTTACCTAACAGAAAAATTGTCTGTCAGCTGTTAAATGTTGCTAAAAGGCGCTATAAATAATATAATAAAAGAAAGTTTAGCCAAAACACAATCGTCAATAACGAGACAAAAATGAAATGAAACACTGAAATTGTACAAACTAAGTTCTGATCATGCTGTGTTTTACCACTTTTTCAACAAGTTCTTTATATGTCATAACATTTCTAAAAGATATTTAGCGATCAACAGAAGGGACACACGGCAGTTCCATTTGTAAACAAGACAAGATAATTATGCAGTCAAAACACATCTATAATCTTGTTTACATAGCACAATAATTTGGGGCGTCTCATTTTACACAGAACTTTCAAAACTGGCATCCACGAATTCATCAACTGTGAGAGAGAGAGAGAGAGAGAGAGAGAGAGAGAGAGAGAGAGAGAGATTACGAAAAGTAAAGCATCATATATGCAAATCCACATAGAGAGAGCGCCAGCCCTCAAAGGCCTGTGATTCTGTAATGTCGTCAAAGGTCACGACCGGAAATAAAGAGATAGGAGAATGTGAGAATTATGCATTCCTTTCCTTTACATGCCAGCGGCGCAGGTCCAATGTATGAGGAAACCTTGTCAAGTAAAGCCATTTACACCTGAAAGAGTAGGTACAAAGCCGACAAAACGGTCGCATCAAAAGGCACACAAAACGATTACGTCAATCTCCCTCGTTGTCTCTCTCTAACAGACAACACCCCCCCCACAAAACTCCCCCACCTAAATGCCTTTACAGCTTGGTGCTTTTGATACAACGCATTGCTCACTTTCACTGAAAAGCAATCTATAGATATATCAAAACCGCAGACGAATATAATAATTTTTTGTCTTTTAACATCTGACACTAATATATAGCCACAATCAACAAAAATATGTACTAAGATATCGCCACATTCAACAAAACATGTGGTACGATCACATTATCTTTAGTGGACAGACATCTTCAGGTATACACTAGAGGAGCTTCAACAACTCCATGGTGTTACGTAAAAGTCTAAAGAGCAAACACTTCTCTTTGAAAGAAAAGATTTTGAGAAAGAAAGAAACTACAAATATGCTCTCTAAAACACTGCACAACAAAGTTTTCTTTAAATACTGCAAAGGAATTATCATATATTGCTGTAGACAAATACTCGCTACAACGCAGAAACTATTTCGAAACATAATGGTACTACTCTACCTTTACGAACTGACGATTCTCCTCTTCAAAGACCTCACCTGTGTGAAATAAACAAAAATACGAGATTAATGTCACTGCATTAACTTTCATTTTATTATTCGCAAGTATTCAAGATTTTCTTGGTAACTAAAAACAATTCAGACTAATTTATCAATGTAGAATTCATATTTCACAAGAACATTACGTTACTTCCATTAAAATTTCGTAATATTCAAGAGTGAGAAGTTAAAATGAAAATAATTCAAGAACAAGTAAAAGTAAATACAAGCAAGTAAATCAGCATTCGCCTAATGTCTCCAAGTGCCCAAGATCGTTTAAATTCATTATAAAACTTTGTAATTATAGTAGGTTATATTTGTAATAGGGTAAAATTTTTGGAGCTGATTTGCATTGTAAAGACCCTTTTTAATTCCAATTTCCTTCATAATAAAGGCTACTTAGTCTCCTGCGGGACCTTGTATACAGAGAGAGAGAGAGAGAGAGAGAGAGAGAGAGAGAGAGAGAGAGAATATGACACGTCTATATAAATGATACGTCCACAACACGTAACAACGCATTACATGACCAAGTTCCAAGTCGAAACGATAGCAGACCGACAGCGAGACTTCAGCTGCGGCACACGTGACTCATGCAAACACTTGTCCACTTACTGGCAGCCATCAGCAGCTTTCGTTAAGCTACTGCGCCATCAACGATCGCCGCTGTGTCCGTGTTTACTACTTATCTCGTCTGTCCATCTTCGCCTGTAACCAACAACGTACAAGGACGTTGCGTGTCTTGAATCTAGCCAAAAAGGAGAGTTCTTGTTCGCTCCTAAAAGTATATTCTTATCAGTTCAGCTTATCGCCAAAACGTAGGGTGACTGTCACTCCGAATAAAAGGACTGTCATGTAAAATGTTGGATTACACAAATACACAGACTTAAGGATTACAGTAAGGGAGTATTACTGTATGTAGGAATTTTTAAAGACTAAAATTTCCATCATGTATTAAATAATTACCTCAAAGACCAACAAATAGAGTAATGTATACTGATTCATGATTCCCCACAATTTACTGTAGTATCTAGTCAGTCACGGATGATAAGAGCAAAACAACGGTCTTCATAAAATAATTTAAAAAATCACAAGCCAACACATACTGTTCATGCGCCATATCAACTGGCAAATAATCATGTTAGGTGTAGGTTTAATAAAACATTCACATAATTCCGTCAAAATTGCCTATAATTACAAACACTTACAAAGAACAACCTAAGCTCAAAAAAACAGTAAAAACTGAGTCCAACTGCTCACAATGTAAGACGACAGAGAGCAGAACGACAGTTGCAGCAGCAGCAACAATAACCATAAGAAGGAACTTAGGATGACTAACCCCCTTGCAACTACCATATTCTGAAAATCCCAGTTTTGCACACATGTGGTCATTCTATAACTCAACTTAGAAGATCATGTTACTTGTAAGTTATGTAAAATATCACTGGAATTAATTGATAATTGAAAATTAAAATTGCAATCCTTAAAAGTAGAGTTTCGCATAAAAATCCACAATTTTCACCAAGAAAATATTATCTTCAAACCTGGATTATCTGACAACTCATCAAAGAATAAGTACATCTTATGAGTATAGCTGAAATTCAGCCACTGACACAAAATTTTTGAAGTAAATGAAACTTGGGTAAACAGAAAGGCAAGACATACGAAGTCTTTGCTTTATTCCAGATCCGTTTAGTTAACGATATTAGCAATGAGAATGCAATTGGGAAATACAAAAAGGCGATACTATACGAATCGACCCATCTTCAATGGCATATTTCATTGAAGCTCAAGCACAAGTGTTGCACATTCTCCGTCACGGGCTCTGTGCCAACCACGAAATCTGAGGTGGGTCCCACGATGACCTTCCAAATATATTCCATAAAAAATTTGTTCTTGTATTCTGAAGTAATCTGGCAGACAAAGCGAAATACAAGATAACACGAAGAGGATGTAACAATGTAACAACCGTCACTCAGGCACCTTCCTGTCCAAGTTGAGTTAAGTGTATCTTAGTTTAACCAGACCAGTGAGCTGATTAACAGCTCTCCTAGGGCTGGCCCGAAGGATTAGATTTATTTTTACGTGGCTAAGAACCAATTGGTTACCTAGCAACGGGACCTACAGCTTATTGTGGAATCCGAACCACGTTATAGCGAGAAATGAATTTCTATCACCAGAAACAAATTCCTCTTGTTCTTCACTGGCCGGTCTGAGATTCGAACTCGCGACCAACAGAGTGGTAGCTGAGAACGGAACCCGCTCACCCAGCGAGGAACTACCTTCCTGTCCAGAATCAGACATTTTTAGAAAGGGTAAAAAACATATTTACAAATGCTTTATTAACTATAACTTCAGTAATATCACGTAAATTACACTTGTCAATTTCAAATGAGCTACAGTAGTATTTTTTCCATAGCTAATTATGAAAGATCTACCAAAATAGCTAATTCTGGAAGATCTCCCAAAATAATATGAAAAATATAAATAATAATCTATTGCCTGGATTTGTCTTCGATTACTTCCAACATATATTAATTTGCCCAACAGCAATATGCTTATTTATCCGAAAATAACTAAAAATTACACTACTAAGCAACAAACACACACACACATACATATATACACATGCATATTAGAAAATCTTTCCTTCATCTCCGCCCACTTCAGTTCAATAACTCTTCGCACAAATTAAGCGCGAAACTTCCAGGTGTCTTGAAAGTTCGATGAAGTTATGATATCCGTTCGAGGGAAGTCTATTACGGGATGGAGGAGAGGGAAATATGAAAATGCTGCCAGGGAAGGATAACCAAGTATTCCGGGGGAGTAAGGAAGTGTGAAGGAATGTCTGCATATCCTACCCAAGTTTGTGGTGAAAAAAGAATATGCAGGAAAAACCAGGGCGTTTTAAATTCATCCTCTAAAATTTTCTTATATACAAAACGATGCTCAGTAAGGATGTCATTAAGAAATATGATGAATTTTTATATCAATGATCAATTTTTTTTTATTCTATTCTGATACCAAGATAATGGACAAAATGGATATTCTCTTTATTTGAAGAACCTCTCTCTCTCTCTCTCTCTCTCTCTTTACGGTGAGAGTAATCTCTATCCTCCATGAAACGAGGAGAAAACTTTCGAATTGGTCTCTTCAAAATATGAGGAAACTTCTTTACGACTAAGAACCGATCCTTTTTTTTTTCCTCTGTGGAAAAGGTAGGTATTAGAGGCAACTGAAATTCTAGGCACAGCGCGTCCGCTTTCACATCTGGGTTCGAAAGGAAATGATGAAAAATGTAAGGGTTGGTAATCAACGGGTCTGAAGGAGGTACCTTGAGAAATAAAATGCCTGTAAAACATGAAAAGTACTCTCACACACACAGTTGTATATGTAATATGTATCCATTCATATATGTACACATACACATATATATACACACACATGAATTTTGGTCACATACACCGTAACATTTATATTAACAAGCATTAAGCTCCAAATGTAGTTAAATATCAAATTCATTCAACCTCGGAATAAACTTTGAAGTGGAATTTCTAAGTGATAAGCGATCAGTCACCAAGTGGACTTGAACCACCGACGGTTGGGGTACGACGACTTCTCAGTGACGCTCGCTATTACCTTATATATATTTGATTGTTGTTAGATGTCAGGTAATTCTAAACGAGGGTTAACTATAGGGGAAAATCGATAGGTGGCACAGTGCAATGGAACCGCTGTGCACAAGCATCCTGAGGTATACAGTAGTACCAGTTAATTCTATTTTCCGAGGTTTTCCAGCATCGTGCAAACCATTTCCGTCTTCCACTTTCATCTACCTGTTCAATAAGAACGTCCAAACTCACTGACCTAAAGAACGATTTGCGCAACAGAAAACAAAGAGTACAGTTTTCAAGCACAAAGGCTCTGAGAAACCGAAAAGACTGAAAACATGAAGAAGGAAGGGGAGTAACAAAAAACGAAAATTAAAAGCTCGGGGAAACAGAAGCCAAAGGAAGTTCCAAAACTGAACAACAAAGGAAAAAAATAGTCGCTAAAGGTGAAATGGGGTGCTTTGGCAGGAGTTAGGAAAGCTCTAGAGAAGAATTTTTTCCTTTACGTCAACCGAACAGTGACCGAAATAATATAGAGAGAGAGAGAGAGAGAGAGAGAGAGAGAGAGAGAGAGAGAGAGAGAGAGAGAGAGAGAGAGAGGCGATTCGATATTCCAAGTGGCGATGACAGCAAAGTGAAGCCCGGTAAAATGGAATGTCACTGTTAAGGATATGATTGAGAGATTAATTATGCGGGTACCGAAGGATCAAGACACCTGTAAACACTAAAAATTCACAGAGTAACTATCATAACAGAGATCAAGACATCGGAAAAAGTAGATGATAAACAGACCGTGTTCTACAGACTTCTGGGGACAGATGCATGGAGGGAGAGGCCATTAAGTGTAACAAGAAATATAACGCCAAGTTCGTTGCACAGCATATACAACACACACACACACACACGAGAGAGAGAGAGAGAGAGAGAGAGAGAGAGAGAGAGAGAGAGAGAGAGAGAGAGAGAGAGAGATTCATCACTACCTCACATTTGTGAATTACTTGACAGTTATATTGCGATAAAGCTGCACTTCGTGATTAATTCGGTACAGTTGCGAGTTACCAAGAATTGAATTGAATATAGAATTTAGGCCAAAAAAAGTAAAGTATACCTTAGTTTTACCAGACCACTGAGCTGATTAACAGCTCTCCTAGGGCTGGCCCAAAGGGTTAGACTTATTTTACGTGGCTAAGAACCACGGGACCTACAGCTTACTGTGGAATCCTAACCACATTATAGCGAGAAAAGAATTTCTATCACCAGAAATAAATTCCTCTAACTCTTCATCAGCCGGCCGGAGACTCGAACTCGGGCCTAGCGAGTGCTAGTCCACAGCTCTACCGACTCTCCCAACGAGGAGCTTAATTTAGGCCAAAGGCCATGCACTGGGACCTATGAAGTCACTCAGCGCTGAAACGGAAATTTACAGTAAAAGTTTTGAAAGGTGTAACAGGAGGAAAACCTCGCAGCTGCAATAGGAATCAATTGTCAGAGAGGGTGGAAAGTAAGATGGAAGAGAGAATATGAAAGGAGGTACAGTAAAAGGAACGACAGGGGTTGCAGCTAGGGGCCGAAGGCACGCTGCAAAGAACCTTAAGTAATGCCTACAGCACACCGCATGAGGTGCACTGATGGCACTACTCCCCTCTTAAACTTCAAAAACAGAAAAAACCAACCTTTTTATGTTTGCTTTTCCAGTCAGGATACCAGTTATCCATATACTAGATTAAGACCATTGTTTGAGAGAGAGAGAGAGAGAGAGAGAGAGAGAGAGAGAGAGAGAGAGAGAGAGAGAGAATAGCGTATCTCTGCCAATAAATATGGACCAGAGGGTTCTTAAACGTAATAGAATTTAGACACAACCTCTTAAGACGGTGTTCAGTCAGGATAAGCGTCATCCATATAACCTATAATGTCCACACTCATAAATGAAAATGTTAAAATATACTACCACTCCCATCACTATTGCTTTTGTTCATAACACTAACAATTACAATTGGTAGTTTGCCAAACTTTTCCCTGGAAGGACCTAAAATGAAAGGCAGCGTTTGACATTTGAAAATACGAAATAAAAAAAGAACGGAAGAAATGAACTAATCTTATAGAAATCTTTTCAAAAAATTCTGAGTGGAAAAAGAACGATATATCCAATCCATCAAAACCAGCAACGGAGGAAAAAGGAGAAAGAGGAGAAGCGGAAAAAGAAAACCGATATCGGGAAGAGATGAAAGACACAGAAGACGAACTCTCGCGAACAATGACGAAAGAAGTCACAGTGGAAAGTGACTGACGGAAATAAAATGCAACCGGTTACACTGAATTCAAAATATGAGTGTTAATTTTCGTGACATATTAATGGGAAATATGATAAATCATTAGAAAATTAAGTAGCAAAAGGGAGTAAAACATGAAAAAGTGTCAGTTAAATCAGGAAAAGTAATCATAGAATAATCAGAAAAAACTCGCCAAATTTTACGCAAAATGGAAGTAACTTCCGCTTGATAAATCATCGTTGTAAAATTTATAAATGAAATAGAAAAAAACAATGATCAGTCTAGGTAAGAAAATAGTTACCGCGGACAAAAACCACGACGCGAAAGCAAACAAATGAAAATGTAATGAGAGTGTCTTTTGGCGGGACTGCGAGATGCACTGGCAGTTTCAGAAATAACGCAACGGTTCGTGAGAAAGTTGCCCGGTTCCTATCAACGGGAACTGTCATGAAGGAAAAGATGGTCAATGCTTCCCCCCGAATACTTTTTCCCTTTCTTTCTTTTTTCTTTTTATTTCAATGAGACACTGCAGGTGGGGAACAGACTGTGACGCAAACAGCCG
>NC_089752.1:26511383-26543883 GCF_040412425.1 Macrobrachium rosenbergii
GAATTCCATAAATGGAAATAAAAGAGTAGAAAACACCTATGTTATGATACGGTACTCCAGAGAAGCAAACTTCAAAATGCAACACTTCTATCTTTTTTAACAATATATAGCAAGAAATCTTTCTTGCGATATATCCTCTTATTAATTTTAAAAATTTCAAAGCAGAATGGCAAAGGCTCCCAGTTTCACAATCGAAATTCATAAGGCGAAAACTGGATGTGCAAGGTATGTAAGTATAAGAAGTCAAAAGTCGAAGTTATTACATACAATTGCAATTTACAATACAAACACTGAGAATACTGTAGCTATATGACACAGGAACAGTTGTAAGAATGACAAAACTATCAAAGAGAAAGGGGACTTATGAATAATTTCCAGCTGAGGAGACAGTATAACAAGTATCCCATTTTTAATTACTGCTCCTGAACAGACACTGGAATAACAAAGGAAAGACGGTAACATCAGATATATTAAAATGTCCTGAAAAGTTAATGAAAGCTGTGGCACGATTAGGTGAGACAGAATGAAAATTAAGAGAGCGGTCTGAATGTGGAGCATGCAAATTCAAATGGCTTAATTACAGAAATGATTAAGGAATGAAAGCACTTAATATATATATATATATATATATATATATATATATATATATATATATATATATATATATATATATATATATATATATATATATATATATATATATATATATATATATAGACATAACAGACACCTCACACGTCTCGAACTGTCAACCTACACGCCCAGTTCTCCTCGCTGCTGGGAGAAAGGGAGCTGGGGGTTTGGTAACATGTACACATTCGCTACCGGGGTCTAAGCGATGTCAGGCAGGGCAGCCGATCGAGGCTACGGCCTACCCCACCGCCAAATCAAAGTCCTTCAAAAGAAGGCATCGTGCTTACCCCATATAATAATGGGAAAAATGCACGTTAAAGGCGAAGAAGAAGAAGAAGATATATATATATATATATATATATATATATATATATATATATATATATATATATATATATATATACATATATATATATATATATATATATATATATGTTCATATATTACGTGTGTTCGTGTATGTATGTATGTATGTATATATATATATATATATATATATATATATATATATATATATATATATAAATATATATATATATATATATATATATATATATATATATATATATATATATATATATATATATATATATATATATATCAGCAATAAGTCACCAAACTGCACGTGACAAATGTATACGTAGACAACCAGATGAGAGATTAAAATTAAAGACAAGATACCAAGCGCTTTCGTGTATTGCGTACACTTCGGGGTACAATACACGAAGGCGCTTGGTACCTTTTCTTTCATTTTCACCTCTCATGTGGTTGTCTCTACAATATATATATATATATATATATATATATATATATATATATATATATATATATATATATATATATATATATATATATATATATATATTAGGTGGTTCCAGTAAAAACAACACATCTGTCACTGTCAAATTCATACGTGAAGTATTGAATTGTGGTTGAACCCACCTATAATAAAACCTTTTCATTTTATTCATATGCATGTATGCTGTAGTACACAAAAACATTACACTAAAAGACATACACAAACTCACACACACACATATATATACATACATGCATATATACCTCACTTGTACGAAAGTGGGCAATTCTAACGTAATTATTAATGAAAAAAACCACAACCAAAATAAAACACCCGTATTCGACTTCAATTTCCCAAACATGGCACAAGAAGATTAAAAATACACCCCGACAGCATCCTGTCACCAGACGGGGACAGCCAGACAGGTAGATCCAAGCCTGTTGAAGCAGCTGTCACATCAGAACTTGCTCTGATATTACTTTGAATCTAATTTTAGAACTCGTTATTTCTTCGCTGGAGGTGGGGTTGCTGGGACTCGGTTGCACTGAATATTTCGAAATTGTGTCTACATCAACTCGTAGTCGAGAAAAAACCCTTCACGCTGAATTTATATGTTAAGAAGGAAACAGGAATAATAAGCTATAGTGAAAATAAAAAATCGAAAACTGAAATGGGTAAGAAACACGTTAAACTGCTTTTAAGATGAGGAATTTGCAATTATTCAAGAGCGTACTGTATAGCTATATTTCTCACTATTCTGCTTTAAAATGTACATCCGTTGGGCATATTTACCGATAGTTATTATATTTTATGTTTAACAGGTACTGTATATTGGTGTTTCAAATCATACAGTTCCTTACGGACACACAAAATAGCAAACATGAGCACTTTCTAGAAAAAGCCTCTTCCCAATACCTTTCTGCAAATCCTTAGACTGGCTCGAAACGTTCCTCAGGGAGATTCTTAGAAAAACAAGGAAAACTGGGGCCCCTGACGCATTATGACAATCGGATAAATTATAGCCCTCCCATAAGGCACTCTCGCTTGCTTCAGGCCCTGGCACGCCTTATATCACAGAGTGCCACCTGCTGCTCATATGGAGAAGAAAGAGGGGAAGGGGAAAAAAAGAGTACCGACCTCTTTCAGCAGTTTCGCTCATCACACAACTCTCTTTTTCATCCTTTTATAACTTTCATTATACGTCTGGAGTTGGTCCCTATGAAGCAGTGCAATTCCGTTCCTATTGAATTTTAAGGCAATTACTCCAGGTAAATTTCATATTACAAGAAGACATAATGGCCAAAAAAAACTGGACATCTATTTGCAAGAGAAAAGAATACAGAATTTGAAAGAAAAACATACACAAATTACACACAATTATATATATATATATATATATATATATATATATATATATATATATATATATATATATACATATACATATGAATTTATGTATGTACTGCACATAAGCACACATACACACTTCGTTACCGTTCGTTACTGTTATGATTATTACGCATTTGGGTCTCCTGAGTCCCGATGCAGATCCGGATCGCTCAAAAAATGCACTCCATGATGTCATTCACGAAGTTCACGCCCACCTTTTGGTGAATTGTTCATAGAGAACCCAAACACCTTCTTGAGATAATCTCGCAAACAAACAGACAAATATGGGTAGACAAATAACCTTCGAATAACCTCGTAGTCGGAGTGAGTTATTTACCTTCTCTCAACAAGAATGACTTATCTGACAAAAGATCGTCGCAGTAAGATCCACAGGCCGAACAGCAAGTGTTGCAATACTGTAAGAAAACCTAGTAAGTTTTAATACGCTGAAACCTCCTAAAATGATGGACATAACTAAAACAATACCAAGGCCAAACTCACACAACAACCCAGATCTGCAACGAATGGCAATTGGTCAGCGAAACATGATAGCGTTCAATGAGCTGGCACGAATATAAATGCGTTATTCACTAATAATTTAGCGTCCATCATCTTCCCTTCCATAGACCTCCCACAATGCACTCCCCAGAGACCATCCCATCCCCTCTCCTATTTCTGCAATTAACACAGAACGCTTGCCTGACACAACACACGCCCCTCCCCCCCCCCCACCGCCTCTCACCTCGTCCTCCTCCTTATCTACTAAAATATCTCCTCGTAATCTGCTCCCTTCCTGGAACTATATACAGTCACAACAACACATGCTGCTGACTATTTCTACGTCAGCGCTGATCATACTGCTCGCAGTGGCAGTTTCCGTGTCTTATGAAAAAACAGTCCCTACATAAATTTTTTACGAGCTCGATAAAAAGGTGAGATTTCAGAGTTATAAAGTTGGTCTTATTTTAAGGTTATATTTCATGGGTACAGAATATTAGTTTAACAACGTGTTAAGTCCATCTTAGACTTTCCTCAGTATCAATGTTTAGATACCGTCGCTTAATGTATGTCGAGTAAGAAGGGTTAAAAGTATGGCTACTGTAAAAGATAAATCGGTGTTTTTTAAGGTGGTTTGATTACGTCGAGACTGAAAGATAGGTTTTGGGAATTAAGTAAATTTGAAGGTTCTGGAAGGAGGGAGGAGGGGCGACGAATGTGTGAGAGGTATTATTATTATTATTATTATAAGAAGATCCTTGATATTTCGGAAGTGTGAAAGTGCGTTCATGTGCATGGTGCAGGGTCTGTAAGTACTGTATAAGGAAGGGGTGAAGAGGGTGTTTCGACCCTTTGATGAGCCTTCTGTTCGTGTATATTGTATAAGCGGCTCACGTCACCAAGTTTGCTAGAAATGGCGAAAGTGGCAGGTGCCAATTTTTTGGCTTCTTCTGCAGCCACCAGCCACTCTCCATGAAGGGCAACGGCATGCTGGTGAACAAAATTGTGTGAGTGTGCATGTCTGTGTGTGCATCATAAACACAGAGAGAGAGAGAGAGAGAGAGAGAGAGAGAGAGAGAGAGAGAGAGAGAGAGAGAGAGAGAGAGAGAGAGAGAGACTCTTAGGAAGAAAGAAACTGTAACCGGATTTGTGCTCTTTACACCACCGTCAAATTTGACTTCTTAAAGCTGAGATTCCTCAGGGTATCGGTTAGTAGCCATGGTGAGGCTTATTGGATTAATGCAACGACGAAAATCTCGCTTTCCGCAGATTTAATTTCATCTGAATTCAAACTGCTGGGGTGTCCTTTACAATTGAATTAGTTTACACAATCGGTGATTAAGAAGTCATCATTAAACATTCTTTTTTTATCTATAAAACATTTACAATATTGTTTTAATGTGGAAGTTCAAACTCACTCAGCCATGTAACATCCCCTGAACTTTTAAATAAAAAATACAGCATCCATGACTACCAAATCCCTCATAATGTAAAGTGAGCCAATAATATTCGTAATATAAAACAACCATAAAACATCGTTCAACCATCAGCAAACACAAACCAAAACATTATCAACAAAACCCATCAATAAAAAAACTACGGCATTTATGGCCATCAAAAGCTTCATTATTAAAGTATAAATAATGAAACCAATATCCATAGAACAAAACATAAAATATACCGCAGTTCGACCATTAATTACATACACATCAAGCTTGCACCAACACCATTACTGAGAGACAGCAAAAAGATACAGCTCGCCAGCGATGACAACATTAAACAGAAACCCATAATTATAAAAACCAGAGCAAAAATGTAAAGATAGCAAAGGAAAAATCAACATCAGAGCTTTTCAAAGAAAACCTTGCAAGAACAATAGCAGGGGAATAAACAATAAAATTCTCTACAAGGGAATAAAAGAATACGGCGTCAACAATAACAAGACTATTATCAGCAACTGACAGGTAAAACAATGCCGTTAATTAAATGAAACAATCAAAGGAAGCGTCAAGGACAACAAAAAGCATAATTCTCCACCAACTTTCATCCTTATCCATATCCCCGTAATTCTGCCCTGCATGGCAAGTGTCATGTAAAACATTCAACAACACCACCCACCCGTTTTAGAGTTATTTTTATAAAATTCTTAAAATCTACTTTTAGCAAACTGCATGTAAGTGATGACTATGTGATAATAAAAGTAACAATAAAATTTTTTAATCGTTATCATCAGACGCAACAGCTTTCCCACGTCACTGGTTTTCAAAACGCACTGTCTAGAGACTGTTTAATTTACAATGGCGGTCTTGTGAAAAATTATTACCATGATTAAAACAAGAAAAGAGGTTCAACAGCTTGGCGAAAAATGAACCTCATATAAAGAACTATTCAGTAATAATTCCCAGTTTTTAAAATAAATAAATGAATTAATAAAACAAATAACTGAAATAGCAAATAATGCAAAACAAAAAATTTACAGGAAAATAAACAAAACTTATGGAAGAATACATGACCACATCCCAATGAATACACGCTACACTTTTTTGGAACCCGTGGATTGTATATAATTCTCTCTCTCTCTCTCTCTCTCTCTCTCTCTCTCTCTCTCTCTCTCTCTCTCTCTCAGGCGTCCCCCTCGTCCTCTAACCACATGCCAATCACGATAAGCTTCGCAAAACCGCAAGAATAAAAAGAGAAGGGGGAAAGTAGCGGAATAAGAACGGAGAACGCCTCTGAAGTTACCAAGGCACATTATACATAAAGCAGTTCGTGCATACTTATGAATACCCCCAAAACGTTATCGAAAAGGAAGTCACGCATAAGTCTGAAAATCAGTTACACTTAAATCGCAAATCAAAGATAAGGTATAACAAATACAATAATATTATAAGGAAAATTCTTAAGCAGCTTGTTTCGTCAATTAAATAATAATTATGAACTAATTCTGTATCTGTGATATGCCAAACAAACTAATATCATTCAAAAGATTTAACAGATATACACATCAAAAACATTATACCAGTATCAAAAACAGTCTGAGGATTAGCCAATCACAAATGTGTTTTCCAAGCAAGCAACTATATATGAGAAAAATAAAAGAAAATTATATATATATATATATATATATATATATATATATATATATATATATATATATATATATATATATATATATATATATATATATATATAACTGAATCACGACAATATGGAACGTGATGAATATACAAATAAAGACAAAATCCACGAAGGAAGAGAAACAATGGAGTACTGCAAGGCCTTTCGACTTCTTGTCCCTTACTTCTGCTAAGCAAAGGAAAGAAGTCGAAAAGCTTTACAGTACTCCACTGTTTCTCTTTCCTTCGTGGATTTGGTCTGTCTATCTATCTATCTATCTATATATATAAGGATTCCAGGCGAAGATATATAAAGGCATACAGCAGGGTCCATAAAACACATCAAAAAGGCCATAATTTATTCATCAGAGACGTTTCGCACATGTACTATGTGCATCTTCAATCTGCAAATATAACAAATTCCGTTAAAATTTACAAAAAACTATTTTAAAAAGATAAAGTTAAGAGAAAAAAAATTATTTACAAAAATTAAAAATAACTTAAAACGTATAAAGTAAAAAGAAACCAGTACTCAACAAACCATTGAAAGGAGAAGGAGAAGAACGAATGACCAAGAGCTGACCCCACCCTACGACTTCAGTTATGCTAGATAAAGAGGAGAAGCGGAAACGTTAGAGTTTAAAGACGGAACTTTATCTTTATAAAATAGTTTTTTTGTAAATTTTAACGAAATTTGTTATATTTGCAGATTGAAGATGCACATAGTACATGTGCGAAACGTCTCTGATGAATAAATTATGGCCTTTTTGATGTGTTTTATGGACCTTGCTGTATGCCTCTATATATATATATATATATATATATATATATATATATATATATATATATATATATATATGTATATGTGTGTGTGTATATATACATATATATACATATACACATATGTATGAATTTATGTAACCAATAAATGATGTAAGAATTACAGTCACATCACGTATTACGTATAATTTATATCAAATCAACCGGTAATACAACTTCATAATTAGAAACCTGATTGACGGCTAGACGTCAAAACTAACCCAACTCCTGAGACTCCGCTAAATTAAAGTTTGATCAGTTATGGACACAAGAGTGTCGAAGTAGAAACAAGTCCTTCGAAATTATCATCATCACCATCATCATTCATTAGCGCATATTCATTGAAATGGAAACGCGATAATTAATACAAATACTATCCTACTATTGCTATGTTTCAGAAGTTCAAGCGAATACAATTCCCATTGTACTTTAATACTTTTCTTACATCTTTATTCATCTATTTATCAGTTTGTTATCTTATCTGTTTTTCTAAAAACTGATCTCTTTCTGTATTTTCCATTACCTTCTGTTACTTTTTTCGAATGAACACCATATTCTTTGGAAGTTTGAATTTCAAGTCAATGGCGCCTGTGGGTTTATGGTTCCTGTGGGTTTGTTCCATATGAATAGGGTTCATCTCATGAATAATAATAATAATAATAATAATAATAATAATAATAATAATAATAATAATAATAATAATAATAATAATGTAAATTCTTAAGAGACGTTTTCATGCTTTTCCTTCAGACCTAGGCTGTGCTTTTATTCTCCTTTATCTGTTGCCGGGTTTTCTTTGCGAGTGAACGATCTTTCTAGTTCTTTTGTTATCAAAATATTCACATTATGAATAATAACCATAATAATTAAGAACATTTTATTTTAGAATAATATTGTTGAGTCACTTCGGTTAACCCTGCACCAACAAGGGAAACTTATAGGACCTAATATGGATCACAAGTACCAAACTGTTTTTATAAATTCTACTCATATTCAGCAAGGTGGCTAGATTCGAATTACTAATAAAAGGGATACAAAATACTTAAATAATGGATACGATTAACCTTCCAGAAAATGTATAACACTGGAGGAATGGAGACTGTCATGCAATTATCGTGATTTACACTCACAACTCCCTTTGCATCAACATAACATTATCATATTTTCATCTGGACTAATAATTTGTCGAACAAAATAACCAATGCACCGGGCTTACAATAACTTTAACAAAAAGAAAGGAAAAACCTCAACTGAATCGCCTTCACCATAACTACCGTAAATCCACTTACGTAAGATCTGAATAACTTCAAGCGCAATGTACATTTGAGATGTTGCTTGGGATGACAGGTATCAACAAAGAGAGAGAGAGAAAAAAAGAGGATGATTCATAATCAAAATTCCTTTGCAGTGGCTCAGTTTTCCCCAGTGGGTGGGTAGCAGCTTCACATTATTAGCTATTAATTATGGAAAGTAAATAAAAAGATTAAAAATTATTATGCAAAAAATACGTATGCTGGATTAAGAGATGAACGAATTCAAGTTGGCCTACGGCTACAATTCGTTTTAGTACTTTAACTTTTAAATTATGATTTTTCCGTAAATCTGATTTGAGGAGACTGGAGTACATTTTAAAATTCACTGTTAACGACTGTTGCAGTATGCTGTGGACTTTGTCAATCTATTATTGAGACATGATCCTCTTACACGAATAATTTAACAGAAGTTGACAATTTGTCCAAATCGGGATCATTCACCCTGTAATGAAGCGAGGTGAAACTTCTAATAACGTTGAATTTAACCAGCGCATAGTATGATCATTAGTAACTTAGATTAGTTCTAAATTAGTACAACCATCTACTAATGCTTCGTTCTTGGAACGAGACCAGCCCGATCTTTTTCTTTTCTGAGAAGAGAACTGGGATTGTACTAATTTACTGAGATGTCCATCAATGTTCAGAGGTTCCAATAAACTCGCTGATTCACGCCGGCATCAGCTATGGGAGCAACCCCTGATATATTACTAAAATTAATAGAAATGTGAGAAGTTTCCTAACGAGAAGAATGACAGAGAAACAAAAAAGGGGAGGAAATTTCTGCAGCAATTAACTTGGGAATATACATTCATATACCCATTTGTATAAATTTATAAAAATATATTAACTTGTAAATAGTACTGTCACTATCTTTTTACGTCCAATATCATTTAGAAATCAAAAAATAAATACAAAATTGAAAAAGATTAAGAAGCAAATCTCAGTAATAATGACAACAAATATATACAACATTAGAACCCTGAAAAATAAAACTAAAGACAGATCGAGGACAGGAGAGAAAAGAACCCACAAGCAAATGAATACAGAATGAAGGCCGTTGTCCTCTGCAGTCCAAGTCCTCACTTCAACCCTAAACCTTCCTTGCCAAGAATTCTCGGTATGCGGCTCCACTCTCTTCGTAGCTTTTGTCAAAATTGCGGAGCAAGTAAATGGATTTAAATAAATAGGGTTGACGCAAAGGATGGGAAAAAAGGCATTGGATGGACGTCTTTCATTTAAGTACAGTGCGTAATATCTAACACTAACTGCAGGAGAATTGTATGTACAAGGATTTTATCTTTATAAAAATGGTAAAAACTCTAAAGCGGGTCACTGAAAAACTCACACACACACACACACACACACACAAAGACACAACAAAGATAATTTCAGTGATCTATCTACTGCTTCTTCTTCGCCCATTCTAACGACAAAATGGCTAGAGGATAAAAAATGTAATACAGAGAGAAACGATATACCTGTTGTCTTTTATATCCAATAAAACCGTAACGATAATCGATCCTGGCGACCTCAATTACTCACTGTCACAAAATAACGAAGAAAAAATTTATGCCTTATCTGGATGGCATCTGTTACCGGCCCTACGACAATACTAATAAAAAAAAATACATAGGACCACGATAAACGCCTCACCGACGACCTTAACAAAGCGACGCTGGGTCGAGTTACGTGTTTGGTTTATGAGAAAGACATACGAATTTATTTAATTATCTTTATTGCTACATTTTCCTTTGAACAAGAACTTGATAAGCAGTAATGGCTTTAGAGTAGTGTCTCATATCGGAATGGCTTATTCTTCCTTCTCAATCCCCTCTTGACAAAACTGAATGAAATGCAATTTGGGTAATCAATGGAAATGCTCTGAATTTTCTATTGATCCACTTCACTCTACTATAAGGCAATCTGTCTCTCTTCCTTGACTCAATCTATTCTTGTCAAAGTCCATACGAGTGTGTATGTATATATATACTGTATATATATATATATATATATATATATATATATATATATATATATATATATATATATATATATATATATATATATATATATATATATATATATATATATATATGTGTGTGTGTGTGTGCGTGCGTGTTGAACCACAGTTACTGGAAATTCCAAATGAAAACATAATGGTCAATTTTCATTTCATTTTCATGGAAAACTTTAATTCATTAATAATTGGAATATCAGTATATTTAACAAAAACACATACTCGATGTCAACATATCAAGCTGCAAATTCGGAAGGAATGCACGTGTCAAGGTCGAACTGTATTAACAATAGCACAAGCACGCACGCACGCACGCGCACACACACGTATACACACACGTGCGCGCGCGCTTACACCTTTTTCAATGACAAATATGAAGTTCCCATACTGTTTCTACAAAGATACACATACATATTGGTTACTAAAAAAATATTTGTCATCAGGCAGAATCTATAATCAGAACTACAAAATACAAAATTAATATTGTCACCATAACCCCATTCATCATCAATTAATTTATTTATAATTCAGTTCAAAATCAATAGAGTTAACCGTAAAAATTATACAGCATCAGACAAAGCTGCCTATTTTCTATTACGCAGTACCTAACTCTACAGAGAACAGGAAGTGCTTTCAAAGTATCGACACATTGTTTAATATCAAAAGCAGAACCGGTTTTACCTGGTGTGTCGACATAAACATTTTCAAGTTCGGATCACCTCGTCAACGTGTTATGAATGTGACATTGCTTGTAACTTGCGAATGTCGTCTAAAAGGATCTTCATTCGCTTTTGATTCTAGTTTTGATAAGGTCAGACTCAATAAAAAAAAAAACTGCAAATAATTTTATAATGAACTAGATAGTAACTGACTCCCGGAGCACAGAAATAAATTTCTACATACATTTCGGAATCATCACAGTAATTTGGCCCGCAAAGTACATTAAATACGAAGAAGTCCCAATTCAGAGAGACGGGAGTCTTCATCTCTGTAGATCTACGAGACAACTCAATTGGCAAATATGACTAAAAAAAAAAGTTGGCAAGTAGTCTTCGTTTTAACATTAAATATTTTACAAAGAACCCAATCGAATAATGGATGACATCAATAGGACCATTCATATACTGTTGCTCACCAGCACGTAACTCCCACAAACGATCTATGTAGACAAATACAGCAGTTGGAAGTCGCCCCATGAATAAAGTAAGAATCTACGTGACCTTCGATGACCTGCCAGACTTGAGTCAACGAAACTATGTATGTCGACAACTGTGAGATCAGTAGGATATATCATAACAAAAACAAAATGTGTCATACTCATTTGTCCTTCAATTCACCACGATTATATACAGTCTACCCCACCACAAACAAATTACAGAACATCATACCACAGTTGAAGGTGCTCACACCTCATTAAATTTCAAGCACAGCCTCTACCTCGACTCTGGAACTGTCCCTTGTACCGCATATCAAGTTCCATGACTTTTTTTTTTTTTTTTTTTTTTTTTTTTTTTTTTACTGAACTTCGCTGTGGCGATACAGGTCAATTCGACTGCCACAACAAAAGGACACCATTCTAACTCTATCAGGCACATCAAAATCAATTTCAGTCAGAACTGTCATCATGAAGGCCAATATCCCAAATAACGATTGAATCACAAGCGGAAAGCTTCATTGAGGTAATTCCCCCAACCAGCCAGGACTCGATTATTCTCTCTCTCTCTCTCTCTCTCTCTCTCTCTCTCTCTCTCTACGTACACAAAATTCCAGTGAGAGAATATGATTTGAAATTACGAAAACAACCAGGTGTCATTACTTTTATACAACGGAGCAATTTTACCAACATACTGAGTAAGTGAGAGAGGTTGAGCGAGAGAGTGAAAGGTTAATCACAAGCACTAACAGTCCACATATAAATAACACAAGATGAACGAAAATGGCTCAAGTACTGAATAATACATAAACATGCTCTACCTTTAGTTGGCCAACCCCCGTGAACAGCATATTGATGAATAACATAAAAAAAATCACTTCGGTGTAGCTACTGAACCTGTGTCTACATTCTACCTAGGCTATAGGAACTGGGGTGGAACGTGCATGAAAATGGGTTCGGAAGCATCTCCCATAACCGTCGAATAATTTTATTGTTTTAAAGAAAGGAAAATCCTATCTATTGTACTGTTGCGGGCTATGAATTTTAAATTGGATTATGCTACCATAATCAGAAGAGAATTCTGTTTAAAGAGGATATTTTCCAGTCATTCCTACCACAAAAAAAAATTAAATAAAATAAGCTTGAAAATTCGAAAAGTTTCCTTAAGTTCCTTTTCTAAGATAAGTGCAGTTACTAAAACTAGACTTGATTGAGAAAAGTGAAAGAACTAACAAACAAAAGCAAAACTTGGACAGGATATATATATATATATATATATATATATATATATATATATATATATATATATATATATATATATATATGCGTGTCTGTGTGTATACATTAATAACTGCTCTCAAAAGACGCACTACCGAGTGATACAAAATATATTCCCGGCATTTATCAGATACTCTCTTTCTTTCAAACAGCGGACAGATTTTATTAAAACACCAGCCGCATCTAAACTCCACAGTATGGCGTCACGCATGAATTTGTATAGTGCTGAAGCTGTGTTTAAAAGGTTGCCGGGAGCGCTAAACATCAACTCCTTTCAACTAGGTTAAGGTCTGTGCCATAGCCACCATGCCAAGGACTTTCACAGAGCTCAGTTCGAGTCCATTGATTGAGTTGACACTTAAACAGATATTATTGCCCGTTTATTTTTTTTATATTTTGTTTAATTTATGGTCTTCTATTTTGTCTGTTAATAAATTTAGTTTTATTACTTTCAGAACCATAGTTTTCACTATTATTTCATAATAAACGAGTAGAGGGAACATTAACATTTACCTATTATCATTTCTATCATTACTATCATTTTACAATTTTATTACATATAGTTCCAGCGTTAAAATGCGTTTACTGTTATTCATTACATACAGTTCTAATCTTTCTACTTCCCTCTTCTTCTTTCCAAATCTGAGAGTTCTACCTTGTGGAAGTTTGTTAAGCTAGTCTGCGGAATCCATGTTTGTTCCAAAGGAAATCTATGGTCGATATGAATAATCATAAAATACAATGAGGCCAAAAACATTTACCGATTCCAGTTTCAATAACCAGTTTTCACCAGTTCATATTAACAACTGCCTTCTGAGATTCTATTAATATTTTTTATTATAAACTTAAACATTTGTGAAGAATTCTGTAACTTATCTAAGTAATTCATAAATTTCTCAAGAAATTCACATTCAGTTGCACCACTTCCAGATTCCACATGTCAATAATTCCGTAGCAGAGTACTGCACATCAGGGCTTAAGGTATATTTCTGTAGTAACACAACACTAGTACCATGACTTCATTAATACAACTGTTACAAGAATAGTAATTACAGCCCCTAAGTAAAATGAACCAGAAATGACAAACTGCATTCATTCAGGATATGAATGAATGAAAGTCTGTCAAGCAATCTTGTACATGTCCACAAATTTCAAATTCTCTCCTTCATTATACGCCGATGCTCATAAAGCTTGAAATTTGCCAGGATAATTCTCATCTTACGATTTAGAGTTGCGCGACTCAAGTGTGCAAGTTACAGAGAATCTACCACTCCACCAGCCAAAACGAGCCTTTATATACTTTACTTTGACAAACGCGCATCCTCCACATTTCCTTATGGATTTTTAGCCTACAGCTTTTCAAAATAAATGATTGACAAACGCATATTCTCTACATTTCCTTACGGATTTTTAGCCTACAACTTTTCAAAATAAATTATTGACAAACGCATATTCTCTACATTTCATTACGGATTTTTAGCCTGCAATTTTAAAAGATAAATGATTATGTTCATTCACAAAGACTCAAACACGTTTCTAACACTGCATTAGGGCATCCATGGCCAGCTCCTTAAAACCATCGTTAAAACCGAGGCGGAAAAATCCTCCGCAAACTTCCTCAGCTACTGGTCTGAATAAAATTAAACGAAGAGCAACACAGAATTCTCAAACTTCGACCCTTCTCAGCTGACACAGAAAATATATGCTAAACTTTGATCCACGAACTTCCGCTCCGACTCGATACTTTAACAGCTGGTCAAACTTTCAACACCCCAAAACAATCGAGACATAAAAACTATTATATACCTCAGGCAAGGAACTTGCTCAGTTTAAGAACTCGAACACGCTGACTTGAGTTATTTCCGGAATATTTCCTAAACTTCTGTGATATTTCGTGACTTCAAAAGTTAGTATAAGGTTGGATATGGAGGTTTAATACGACAAATAAAAATAGCAACAATAATAAATGTTACAACTGCAACATAATAATAATAATAATAATAATAATAATAATAATAATAATAATAATAATAATAATAATAATAAAAGTAGTAGAAGTAGTAATGCCAGAAGTTTGCTTCATAAGTGCCGTAATAAGAGCTAAAACTCAGTAGGATTTATATTGACAAAATCTAGGTGACACAGTCAAGGTTAAATTCCGGAAAGAATAAAAGCAACACGAGAAACAACACAGCATGAAATATTATTGCATTAATGATACACGCACTGGAGAAAGCACGTATACAATTCTCAATTTATTCCCATTTTTGGGGTTATAAATCTCAAAACATTCCGGAGATTTCGAAATCAAGCCTTTCAGAACTAAAGCCCTTCTACAATAATAACACTATTATTGTAATGGCCAACCACCTAAAAAAAATTTTTTATCTTAGCGTAACAGTAGTTTATTTTCCAAATATTCGAAGTTTTGTCCAAAAGACTTACAGCAGTTAATACTGAAAATTCGACAATTTTTTTTATGAAAATCGGTCTGAGACTCTATAAAGTAAACTCAAGAGGCTCATATTTGGGTCCAGGGATAACATCTGCAACGTTCCCTAACTCCCAGCTTCTCCAGCACGATCAAAGATCTAAAACCAATCTTGTGGTCAATAAAATCTCAGAAGAAGAGAAGTTCCCATCAACTACGACGAAATTAAGGCCGTGGCCTCAAACTTCATTTTGAGAGTCAGGCTTTTATAAAGATAAACAAAAAAATATATATAATATTAACATACGAATTATGAAAGACAGATCCGTAACAGAAATACCCAATCATCGTTTCTATTCCTTAATGGCTAGGCAGATTAATTATTCATTACGGTATTTAAATTATCCAACTAATGAAGGATTATCTGCTAATATATTAATATAATTCATATGGGTATACGGGCAAATAAGCTTTGACAAGAACGTTGATTGACATGAGATGCATTTTACTTAATAAAACCGATGACTATCAGTGACTATTACTTTTACTACTTACCCAGAAGGAGTTATATAGATGGCTCCTGTATTAAAGGCAAACGAATAAAACTATACAATTAAAATTCAAAACAAAAACTGCAGTAAACACTGATGCTTGGTTCCATCAAACAATACAAATTAAAAAAACAAACCATGCTACAAATGCTGAGAAGAACCAAATAAATATTCAAATGTAAATATGAAATATATTAAAGAGATAACTTAAATAAAGTAAAACGTCGACACATCATATGATCGGGATCAAGAGCGAATCTTATCCTCTTGCGACAGGCAGATAATAAATCATGCGATTTAAATCCAGCTGGGAATTCTTCCCCGAGGCTATGATACTTACATGGCCGGGAGCGATTTTCTGTCTCAGGCGCAAATGCAGATTTTATATATATACTGTACACACACACACACACACACACACACACATATATATATATATATATATATATATATATATATATATATATATATATATATATATATATATATATATATAATGAGCCTACAGAGGCCCAGGAGGACTTAAACTTTTAATATATAATATATATATACAGTATGTATGCGTATATATGTATATATATATATATATATATACATACACATATATACGCATGCATACATACCCACACACACATATATATTCTTTAATCAACGGAATAACATTACCTGTAACCAATCCTGAATTCCTGGATAACAAATTACATAAGAAAAATAGGTAGGGACTTGTGTTATCCAGTTCATATGCTGGATATCTTGCTACAGTAATGCTGTGCAGATATTTTGTAATAAAAGTGACAGATATAAAGATATGGTTTAATTGCCTTATTTTGTCGATTTTGACCCATAAAATCATTACTGAAAATATTAAATGTACATTTAGCCGCTTCATATAAGAACACTCAAAAATTGTATGAAATTTTCCTTACCAGAGTAAGAACAATGTTTACAAAATCCCAAGTATGGATTACGATGCTTTTTATTGGCTAGACACGTAATGAATTAATTGTCAGAATAAATCAACATAAATATTCGACTAAACACGGCCAAAAGAATTATGCTCTTTTTATGCACCTAGGTGGAAAATCAAATGGAATTAATTAGTTCCATAATAGCGCCAGACAAATTGTAAAAGGGGGTACCAAACCAAAAATCTCCTAGAAGCTGCATCAATACAGATAACAAAAGGAAATATTAATTTAGACCAAGTCCATAATATCATGACTCCAATCTGCAAAAGATGTTCATGGGAGATTTAAAAGAAACTATAGGGATTCTTCTTAGTAATTTTCTGTGCCACCGCATGCAGTCTCCATGAAGCAGCCTTAAGAGTAAACGCGAGAGATCACTTTCAGCTTAGCCATATACTACATATATATATATATATATATATATATATATATATATATATATATATATATATATATATATATATATATATATATATATATATATTCATTATTAATCACCGTATTAGTTTATATAAAAGTGTTCCATACACATCGTTCACCTACTAACTTCACTCAATTTTTTTTTGCGCATGCAAGGATATGTATAATATACACGTACGCCTGTACATACACATCCCAGCTTGGAGCCTAGAATGACAGAATAACGGTATGGATGTGCTGGCTAAATTCAAAGCTTACGAAACTTTTATTAGTGGCGTCTATTCAGTTTCACAAAGGTTGCTTAGAAACGCGACTACCACTTTACTATATATATATATATATATATATATATATATATATATATATATATATATATATATATATATATATATATATATATATATATATATACTTAACAACTTCCTTAGTAAGCTTCAAATATCGAACTTTAGTGTAAGGACCACAAAACCAAGAAAATACTTCACAGTGAATGTCAAATCACTAACTGAACTACATTTTGCCAACAGAGGCTGCATATCGGATCTCGAAATTAACACACCTTTACATAATGAGAATTCTGTACTGACTGGTCCTTTGCAAATATTGCTGGAGAGGTTACGAGGAAATATCAGATAGGACTTTATGAAGAGCTAAAGAACATAAATGGAGAGAGCTCTATACGCAACACAAAACGGAAATTCACTGTCAAGATTTTTTTTTTTTTAAGGGGTCACTCAATACTGTGTTCCCAATTTTTCAAGAGAGGTTAATCATGAGCAGTTGCGCCCGCGCACACTTTCAAGATTACCCAAAATATCAGCGACATAAATATGGATTTAGTTTCCACGATGACTTCTGAAGTAAATTACCACGAAAACTTATATACTAAAGAGCCATTCCACATACGAAGGATTCTAAATGAGTAACTCCTTTACCGAACTGTCCATTTGACTGGCAGACTTTGTTATAAAGAGGACACCGCATTATATGTCATCCAGCGATTAAAATGACGCACGCTCAAACCAAAATTCTCTCTCTCTCTCTCTCTCTCTCTCTCTGTCTTCCCACAAGCACTCCTCATCCCCCGAATCCAGTATGCTCAGGGGGTGGGTTACATGTCTTGCTTAAATCAATACCAGCAGCATTCTGTACAGTGCTGTTGTCGATCCCCCCCACTTAGCCCCACCCCACAACTAAAGCCCTTTCGCCTTAGCTGCACCACGCTGCTGTACTCTACTACACTAAACTACATCCCACCCACATCCCGGCGTATATAGAAAGCACGCACCCGCCCCTACGCCTCAATGCGACCAGCCCATTCACCCACGTCATCTGCACGATCGCAGCCCTCGCATATTTTCAGTCTGAATGAAAATAATACACAAAGCTCTAGTCAGTACCATCTCCCCAACGGAGAGGCGCGCCACTTCAAGTCGCTACACTAATGACAGCTATTTTAGTTAACTTCACATTAGGAGGAAGGAAATGCTACGGCCCCAAAGCACTACTTCCTGACAAAACAGAATGTCGCCGTACTAGAGTTCCCTTGTGAAACTTGCCCTACATATATATATATATATATATATATATATATATATATATATATATATATATATATATATATTCATCATGTTCCATATTTTCGTAATTCAGTTATACATACATACATACATACATAATATATATATATATATATATATATATATATATATATATATATATATATATATATATATATATATATATATATATATATCTTATATATATATATATATATATTACACATGCACACATCACCTGTGAAACTTCGCACGTGTATGGGTGCATGAACACCTGTGGATCAACGTCAACATAAACCACAATCATTGATACTAAGAAAACAAAAATCCTCCCGCTTTGGGTTCACTTCCGTAGTCAAAACGCCGTATAATTCATAATGATCGGCTTACGATCAGCATAAGTTAAAGAAAACCAAGGTTTGCTTCGCGTTTCCTTCCTCCCCTCTCACCCGAGTTAGAGAGAGAGAGAGAGAGAGAGAGAGAGAGAGAGAGAGAGAGAGAGAGAGAGAGAGAGATTATCTGTAGCTCTTGACTGCCATGAGAGTCCGTCACGGCATCCGTGATCTGCTAAATCATCTCGACGTCAGAAGTCTGAGCATGGTCCAAATTGCGCTCTGGCTTTAAATCCATTGAAGCCTCTTCACCAAGGGGATTATTATTCATTCTCTCTCTCTCTCAAATACACACACACACACATATGTATATATATAGGCACAAATGACACGGAGGAACAGAGACATTTGCCTTTATTTATACACCCATAACGTTCCATATCTTCGTGAATCAGTTATACACACACGCACACATATATACACATATAATGAGAGTATACACGCTTGTATGTATGCGTGCGTGCGCTGGGGAGCGGACAGTTCCCAAAAGTTCCTTAGATCTTTAAAAAATATCTATGATTATTCCTAAAATATCTTGCAACCAGACCTCTGTTCTTCCACTTTCGCCAAGGTCTGGCTTGATAAAATCATTTAACTGACGCTTGCGTGACCTTTCCAAGGAGTTTATCTTATGTGCACATACATTTGTATATCGGCAGCTTAATGCTACTCCTTCTATAATATAATTCTAAGAAGTTGTGCTTAAAACACTGACTTAAACAGCAGAAAGATGACTCTCAAACTAGGCTGTTCTCGTCAATTGGTCTACCCTACGTTTACCCTCCAAAAAAGGGTGAAAGCTGAAGTGATGTCTTTGTTGTTTGTTCTTAGAACGGATGCATAATCTGCTAGTTTTCTTTGCATTTTTTTGTTGTAGTTTTTCTTCATGTAAAACAAGTTCAGTAGGCAGAGTAGGCAGATAATTACTAGAGGGTACTTTACAATAAATCATAATTATACACCTTCGCCTAGTTTACTAATAACTTTACACCTTGTTTTATCTCTCTCGTTAAGACACAGAAATCCAGTTTAGTCTTTATAAATGCACAAGTCATAAATGCTTGTGCTTTGAATTTTTTCACAGCATGGATATCGCAACATATTTTTTCCCAATGGATTTGAAACAGTTCGCAAGGATTCGATATTCACGTACGGTGGAATAAAACTGTCCACTTCACCACTTTTTTTTTGTGCATCAGAAGTTTGACCATCACTGCAATCTTAAATAAACAAGAAGGTAAAAACTAAATAATTTTCTGAGCTGGCTTGAAATAATTATTGTTGGCTGGTTATCAGGGGACTAGCACAATTTTATTATTGCGAAGACCTTTGATTTCATACTACATACATATACCTTGGCATCACCTAAGGCCTATATACAGTATATTACATATACAGTATACTATATCATACACACACACACACACACACACACACACACACACACACACACACACATATATATATATATATATATATATATATATATATATATATATATATATATATATATATATATATATATATATATATACACTGCATGGGTGACTGAATGCGTTGCAGCGTCATATCAATACACTGCATGAGAGAGAGAGAGAGAGAGAGAGAGAGAGAGAGAGAGAGAGAGAGAGAGAGAGAGAGAGAGCAGACCTTCTCAGACAAGTGTCATAATCGGTATCATGTCATAACTCAAGCCTCACAATTAAGTCATTAGATATCACTCCCTTCTGAGTAAGTTTCGCGTAACACGAACATAAAAAAACACACCCTCTCGGTCACACCCTTCAGGGGAACTTAAAACAGCACCCTTTTCCAGCGTTCGTCACCCACCCCTCTCACCGGAGGGCCTCCCCTGAACACCCCTTATCACGAACGCTGTCAACAAAGGTTTCCCCATTAATCACACTGCCGGGCACACTGCGACACCTTCGCCGCAACAATAAAGCACTCGATCATCCTCTTTTGGCACTCCGTAATTCTATCTGACAAGTCCTGCCACTTGAGGGTGCTCTGTCACTAAAAAAAGAACAGAACAAGTCAAGACGCGAATTTAAACGGACTCAATTGAAAGTTATTTCCGTAAGGAAAACCCAGCATTCTTAAGAGTTATGAACCGTTCAGCTGTCAACAAAACTGAAAATTCTACAGGCACATATACAAAATATTTATAACTATAATATTAAATACTATGTAGAAGACATTTATAACCATAATCTTAATTACAATGTCGAAAGTATTCTAGGAATTACATTAAGAGTCACAACATACACAAACACACCTTTTGTTTTTACAACCGTATACGAGAAAAACTAATAAAACAACAGGAATACTGAAAAAAAACTACACAAAAGAAAGGTGATCTTCTTCAGTCTTCCTGCACCCCCAAAGGATGTTCGTGCAAGGAATTCATCTCGCAAACATCACTTTGAGGAAGAAGGACGAATCGAAGTCGTGAGAAAGTAATTCGGAAAGGATAGAGGAGGTTTGGAAATCAAGTGCCGTAATATCCAAGAGGCGTAGGAGTGCGTGAAAATGAATGGCATCTGCACAGAGGATTCAGTCACAGTTCAGCAGTTAGAACTTTAATTGTGGCTGTGACCAATGTCTTGCTTTTTCTCTGGAGCGGCCATCTGCTAAGGGAAACTTCCTAACAGCTAAATATTATTAAATATACTGTACAGTTCACTTTAAATTTAACGGTTATTCGATTCATCAGTTACCAGAGCTAACATAATTTTTCTATGACAGCACTCCCAAAGCCTTGCCATAGTAATAATAAATTTCCCAACAGCCATCTCCTTGCTTGACTTTTGTGAATTTTACTTCTACATATACGGTGTATTAACGTTGTGAAGCACTTTTACAATGACCTGGGTACTTGCGATGCCATTCTTTCCATTTCCAAAAATGTGTAGAAATCCCTCGATTCTGATTATAAAGTTCGCAAGATTGTTCTTGATTTTAGTGATGCTTCTGACAGTTTTAATCATATTTACAAACTTAGACTTAAGACACATGGTGGACTATTTCTCAGTCTTATTAATGAATTTTTAACCAACAGCTTGACGAGTAACTGTTAATGGAAACTATGGTGATTACAGGAATGTTATCTATGGCGTTCCACAGGGTAGGGTTTGATCCAGTTACTTTTCATATATATTTACGACAGGTGATTTGGCCTTGCAAACAAAACTACTGCTTATGCAGGTGGTGCTCCTCTCTTGGCGTCGCCCCCATCTCCTGGAAATAGACCTGACCGTTGCTGAATCTATTAACAGAGATTTAGCAAACAGATTTAACTAGCCATGTTGCAAATCATGGGGGAATAAGTTAGAAGTCCACGACATTGGATTTTCTTTACCTACAAGCAACTTATTAAAAGTTTTGGGTGTCATATTTGGCTGCAAATTCACTTTTGAAAAACATACCCGGTTTATCTCTTCTTCAGTTACACAAAGCACTGACATAATTAAATTTATCAAGATTTCTGGAAGCCTGTCTAACCGGAGGGAATGTTTTCTTTTATTCTTCCAAGTTCTTAATACTGTTACCCCTTTGGTCTTCAGCAGATGACTCGCATCTTAAACCTGCTGTACAGAAACTGGAATTTTATTAAATCGATTTTCCCTGATCTTGATATTAATCTCTGGTACAACCGTTTAATTAGCAAAATATAAATGCTGTAAAAGACACTTCATAATTTTGGTCATCCTTTGCATCCAGACACAGACTACCCCATCCGTCACTTGGTATTAATATGCAGTCAGCTCTAACACTTGACTTTTTATGTGAACTTCAATACTACACAGTTTTCTAGAAGTTTTATTTTCCATGTGACCAGATTATGGAGTTATCTTTCAAATCATGTAGTTCAATCGTTGGAACTTCTTAAGTTTCAACTTGGTGCCAATGCTTTTTTTTTGTTGTTGTTGTTGTTAGCAGGATGACATGAGTATACATTTATAGTCTATTTGTTATTTGTTTAATAATTGATCTTACTTTGTTAAATCATTGTTATTTGTCTTATTTGTTTCATTTTGTTATTTACCTTATTTATAGTTATTTACCTTATTCGTTTCTACTTGATATTTCTCTTTCACGGATTATTCTCTACTTCTCAATTTCCTTTTCTGTACTAGGCTTCCTTTCCTACTGGGACTGCAACTTGTCTTCTAATAATAATAATAATAATAATAATAATAATAATAATAATAATAATAATAATAATAATATAAGGATCTTGACGTCTTAGCAGAGAAACTGCAACTTGTCTAATAATAATAATAATAATAATAATAATAATAATAATAATAATGATCTTGGCGCCTTAGCAGAGAAACGCAGCCAATTAAAAACACCTTAAGTCCACAACAAACAAACATTAGGAGGGGCAAGAAGAGAGCAAGAATGTTGTTTTTCTTGAAAACATCGCTGTCAACTACTTTCACAGACCATAATTGCCTCCCCTCCCCGAGGACACGTGCATCTCACAATCCAGCCATTTGTCCCCGTCAATCCTCAATGGGCACAAGTCACGTGCCCCATTAACAACAGCTTCATTGAAAATGCTGAGTGACAAAGGCCTGGAAAAAATGCCAGAGCAAATACCTCTGCGCTTTTCAATGTGATTTCATGAAAAATAGGCATGAGGTAAAACTCATAGAGTACATTAACGTATAAAGTCTGTAAGAAAAATAATACAAAATTGTGGATAAAGATTTTTCATAAGAAAACTACCTTCTTCATTGGATGTATTAGTGCGTAAAAGCGCATTAATGCAACGTAAGGTATTGAGTCGTTCGTGAAATGGTCGGAAATTCAGGTTTATTACAGCTACATAGCATCATTTACATACATGTTTATCTTTATTCGAAGGTGGAAAAAGAACGCATGAAAAGTAATACGAAAAGGTGTGCCCTGATAGAGCAAAAGATGGTCTTGGGAGGCAATAATGGGTAATGAGTAAATATATATCAATAAAAATGAAAGTCCCGATTTCTACGAGTCATTCACAGCTACACGAAACACCTACAATTGGTTTGGAAAAGTAATGGTACTCCAAGTACGCACGTATATTCTGTAATGGATCAATATGTCCACGGGGCAGCAATGCCTTTTAGTGCTTCTGCAAAGCTATGACGGCCATATGATACACATGAGGCAGTAACTGGCTTCCACTTCAGCACAATGGTTCCTCGGTGTACAAGAGATCTGGCTATTGGCACTGACAGACAAAAGCTGTAATGAATTTTATACGCTGTACATAATACAAATAAGGATCAAACCTATTCACAGTAGTAATGGTTCTCAAAAACACACATACACCAGTTACAATCCCGAGGTGCGCAAAAAACACTTATCAACCTTATCTACATATAAGACAACACTGAAACGGGAGCATAAACGAGTTAATAGTGAACCTGAACTATAAAGACCAATAATGGTCATGAAGTGTATAAAGAACAATAATGGTCATAAAGCGCATAAAGAACAATAATGGTCACAAAGTGCATAAAGAACAATAATGGTCACAAAGTATTTACAGGGCTAAACCCCACTTGAAGCTTGAATGAGTTGAAACTATTCAGAAAAAAAAAAACGAACACCAAGAAATTACTCCAGACATGTTTGACATATGTTGGAGGGGCCTCTCTACCAAAACACGAAAAAAAAAACTATGATCTGCACTTTTTCATCTTCACTAACGTATTAACAAATCTAATTCAGAACACCCTTTATTAAAACTGACTACTTCAGTTTCAACGTGCGGTAATGGCAAAAAATTTGTCCACATTAAGGTTAACCAGGTCCTATGGCGTACCTAACAACCGAATAAAGATGAATTACAAATATTAAGCATAATACTAGATTGTCCAGAGATAATACTTACACAAGAGTATCAAATGTAACGTCAAAACAGAATGGGAAACGATGAGATTTACAAGACCCCAAAAAGAGGACTCGATATACTGTAACGTAACATGATGCTGCAAAGTTTCAACTGAGTACCTACAAAAATATGATTAATTTGGGTTTCTGACCAAATGCCCAACCGCCATAAATTTACATCAGCGCATTTTTGCTTGACCTTTCCACTAACCTGGCAAAAAAAAAAAAAAAAAAAAAAAAAAAGCTTTTTGGATTGGAATTTACTACTTTTATTTCAGCTGAAATGAGGACCAGAGATTCATTGCGTATGCAAACCTTACATTTATATTTCGAACTAATTTTAACACAATGGTTCAGCGTGCGCCATAATATAATTAAACATTAAATAAATGTTCTTTTCAGCACGATCGGCACAGCACTAAAACGATCCAAAATGGTAACTTTTTACCCTTATTAACCATCCAAATGAGATGAAAAGATTGCAGAGAGAGAGAGAGAGAGAGAGAGAGAGAGAGAGAGAGAGAGAGAGAGAGAGAGAGAGTAAAAAATAATCACACGAAAAGTATGAGCGGAGTACTTCATACTCATTTTCGTGCTCCAAAGGGTGTGATCAAAGGGGGAATTCATCTCGCAAGTGTCACTCAGGGAAAGAAGGACGAGACGGGGGAGGAGGAGGAGGACAGTCAGGAGGCAGACGACTAACTGAATAACTCGCCGCGAAGTTCACAACTTTTTTACAAAAAGGCTTCCTTTGAAATCCTCCAGCCAGACAGCTACAGAGAGAGAGAGAGAGAGAGAGAGAGAGAGAGAGAGAGAGAGAGAGAGAGAGATATTCAGTGAATGTTTCCACCCCGATGAATGAGGATTACGTGGTCGAAACCCTCCCGTTATTAATTATGACATGGACTATATATTTTGATGGAACACTGGGCACCCCACTTTGTTATCCCCCCTCCCCCTCTCACTCTCCTACTCCATCTCTTACCTAGCCCGCAACGACCCACTTCATTCGAATGACCGCCAAGTATACAATTCACTACTCAAATCCAAAAAGGCATAATGTGTTTTTAAAGGAACTGTGCTTTAACCACAGGTCACTCTGTGACATTCTCCTGCAAATCTGGATGGAGAATAATTCCTACCCCATTTTTCCTTGTATCTTCCCCTGCGTAGTAAACTTTATATCCTTCTCCAAGCTTTCTTGCACTTTTCCATTTCCATTTAGTCTCTTGTATACACAGAATCATAATGTTTCTTTTCTGCATGACATCTACCAACTCTCTTCCCTTTCCTGTGAGGCTACCAACATTCCAATTTCCAATTCTCAGCTTTCCTTTCTTTTTCCAATCCTTTCTCCTCACTAACTTCTTTGGCCGCAGTCGTGACTTCTGCAGTACCCTTTGTATATTTCTCACTGCTGTCAGGGGATACTGCAGCGCGTCACTTACGGGGTACGCCCTAGCCCTATCGCATTCTGTCATCGACTCGAGATTAATTATTTAGTTTTTGCCACTGTTTTCATACTCGGTTGGCCAGACCAGGCTGCAACTCTCCCCATTTATATGGGCTTGAGACCGGCAGCAAGTTGGACTGGCTTGTCCCCCCAACTGGCTGGGTTGGCCAAGCGCTGGGACCTATGGAAAGGAAATTGAGAATAAATAGGTTTAAAGGTTAACAGGAGGAAAACCTTGCATTTGCACTATGAAAAAATTGTAAGGAGAGGGTGGAAAGTAAGATGGGAGAGAGAGAATATGAAAGGGAGGTTGGGGTTACAGTAAAAGGAATGAAAGGGGTAGCAGCTAAGGGCCGACGGGACGCTGCAAAGAACCTTTAGTAATGCCTACAGTGCACCTCATGCGGCACTACCCACTGCAGGAATTGTGTGGGCTCAGCAGCCTCAAGGATTCATTAGTTTAAGTTACCATACCCAAATTACAAACTTTGTGCTCCCTCGAGTTGTTGGTCTAGCCAAACTCACCATCCTCTAGAACCTGGTATATAAACATAAATTCTGAAACTCTGGTATGTCTTTCCTCAAAGCTAAAAGAAATGAAGGCGTGCAAATCAGGCAAAGAATACCATAAAAACTAATTACGGAACAAATGAAAAAATTCTCAATTCACAGCATGGCCCACTAAAAATTATATCCAGTCTACGAAAACACCAAATCTTTAAAAAAATAAAACCGAGTAATAATAACCATACCTATCAATGCCTCTCTTATTCAAAGTATATTATTTATCTTGGTATCACAGTAACATCATGGTGGAAAGCAAGCCACCCGATCTGCTCCATCCGACTTTCTTACCCATGGGGAATTTTTGTTGTTGTTGTTGTTGTTAGCATTCGAATGTCACAGGTCTCACTCAAAATACATAAACATAAGCAGTATTCCAAATTCTTTAACTTCTTAGAATTGTGTATACATGTGTTCAATATATATATATATATATATATATATGTGTGTGTGTATACACACACATACATATATATATATACATAATTATTATCACTTTTGTACGCGATTCATTTATCACACATTACCACAGGTGAAAAATAAGAAACGGGGTGTAGGTCCTGACCGGTTTCGACTTTATTTCCAAGCCACTGACGAAGGGCTGATACAGAGTATGAGAAGTCACAAATATATTTACTACAAGAACAGTACTGACGAGCATACACAACCGTTAGACTACATATCCCCCCTCAGGCCGGTGTCGAGGTAGAAGTGGCCTTCAAAACTCATTTGGCTAAAAATCACAATATACTATCAGGGGACAATGCTGATAAACAAACCACGACCTCAGATCCACACCTGACCTGAAAATAAAGTCGAAACCGGTCAGGACCTACAACCCGTTTCTTATTTTTCACCTGTGGTAATGTGATATATATATATATATATATATATATATATATATATATATATATATATATATATATATATATATATATATATATATATATATATGAACTTTATGCTGCTCTGTATTCCTCTGTATAAGATTTTCTGACAACTAAATGTTCACTGACCTTTAACTCTTGGCTTATAAAAGATTATTGTATCAATAATAACATTTCATTTACAAATTTCCTGTAAAGGAAAGGCCGGCACTACCTACGTGCACAATGGTATCAAGAAAATATTTACGGTTTTATGTGCACCAACTGCAAGAAAAAAAAACTTACGTTTTAAACCAAGGCAAATTACAGTTATAGACTTTGAAGTCAAAAGGGTGAACACTATTACTGTATCCTGTTTTCAGATTATTCGCAAAGTGATCTTTACCTCTTGTTACTTTAGAGCAGGGGTTTTCAACCTGGGGTACGTGTACCCCAGGTGGTACGCCAAGGGTCAGTTAGGGGGTACGCTCTCCCCACGGGTGTTATGGTTAGGGGCCTGGCCGCCCACTGACTGCATAGCCACAGGTAAATAATTATCAACAATTTTCTTTATTTTTATGGAATTCTTTGTGTTTACAATATTGTTGGTTATGTCAGGAGAGTTGTGTACTTGCTTCCCTTCAGTACAGTACTTGCAAACATACACAATGAGATGTTTTTCTGCTTTTGTTTTGTTTTCTACTTTATACAAAGTGATGGGGGTACATTACTGACATTAAAAATACCCAAAATGGTACGTGGGGAGAAAAAGGTTGAAAGCCCCTGCTTTAGAGGATGGAAAGCTGCAATATGATCAAAAGCAACTCCACTGAACAACATGCTAAGCACATTTTGCGCTTAGATTTTTTTACTATAAAAGTCTAACTCTTGAGTTATTTACTGGTGCTGAGGGGTTTCGATTCAACTCTTCAATATATGACAATAAAAACGAAGAAGTATTGGAGAATTCGTTCGTATTTATAATAAAAAACAGACTACCATGTCCTTAAGACTATTGCTCAAGGGGCAAATAAATTCAGCAATTAAAGATATAAAATTCCTTACCAGGAGACTCTGGAACGCCTAACTTTTATTTGAAAGATGTGTTAACAAATGGAATTTATTGCCCAAGTTGTCAAACGTGAAAGGTGTTGAAATTCACAATTCCAAAAGACTGAGGAGACAAGAAATCTTCAGAACTTGAAAACACTGAAACGAACCGGCTATCATTACACATGGTGCTCAAATCTATTTTAACTACATGAATTACACATTCTGAAACGCTTAATAGAAATTTGAGAAGGAAAAGATTATAATTCATAAGAGAACAATCAGCGGATGTGAGAAGCAAAAGGAGTCTGAAAAAGGATATGAGAGTCGAAAGGAGCCTGAAAAAGGATACGAGAGGCAAAAGTTGTCTGGTAAAGGATATGAGAGGTAAAAAGAGTTTGAAAATAAGTCTAATCCTTCGGGCCAGCCCTAGGAGAGCTGTTAATCAGCTCAGTGGTCTGGTAAAACTAAGATATACTTATCTTGAAAAAGGATATGAGAGGCAAAAGTTGTCTGATAAAGGATATGAGAGGTAAAAAGAGTTTGAAAAAGGATATGAGAGTCAAAAGGAGCCAGAAAAAGGATATGAGAGGCAAAAGTTGTCTGATAAAGGATATGAGAGGTAAAAAGAGTTTGAAAAAGGATATGAGAGGCAAAAGGACTCTGGAAAAGACAACTGACAAACATAAAAAAATACTCAAGTGAAAAAGCAATAACATGTCAAATCCCAACGGAAATAAATTAATGGGCAGATGTAAAAACCCAGACAGATCATACTGACAAGATTACTTCTGGACTCAGACAAAGATCTGTCTTCTGTCTTCAGTCTGTCACTAGACAGGAAAATTTACTGGATAATTTAAAGACTAGAAGTATAGCAATAAGTCGAGAGCAAAATGGCGAAATGGAATGTAAAGTAGTTTTCTCTCTAACTTTCAAGAAGTTTTATCAAAATGAGTCACATCCAAACCTAACACTAAACACTAAGGGGTCTAAACACCCTCCAGATTCTACACACGGGAATGACTTAGGGCAAGTTTAGTTGGCAGTTCAACAGCAAATGAATTACCCAACGTAGAATTAGGTGAAATTATCTGTGGGGGTGGGGGCGGGTTTGGAGGCCTCCTGATATTTCCCGGGTAGTCTGACTACTGATAGTTATTGCAAATTAATCACAGCTACTAAAACACATTTCTAGACGTTCATGAGAGAGAGAGAGAGAGAGAGAGAGAGAGAGAGAGAGAGAGAGAGAGAGAGAGAGAGAGAGAGAGAGAGGTGGTTCTGAAACAATGCAGGTAACTTAACTTTGGATTAATTTAATCAATCGGTTCCTGAAACACACGAAGGAAATAACTGTCTGGGTAAAACTAGCACAGTATTCGAGTAGATACTGTGCCTGCCGTGACCTGCACCACTACTGAGGTCGTCATCTTAAATTTTAAAACAGACTCAAAAGTAACTGTACTGAAATATGTAAACAAAAATGTTTACCAACAAAGATTTCTGAGTCAACCGAATCCTTTACTCATGAACCATTTGAAAATTTAGCAGATAATGGAATTTTCGTGTTGTGGCTAGAATAAGAATTGTATATTACTTTCAAAATATTTATGAAAAATGTACCATATTAAGTCAAGAGTACATACAGTATTTTATGTGTATATGTATATATACATACATACATATATATAGTATATATACATACATATATATAGATATATATATTATATATGTATATATATTGTCACGAAGTGATCAAGTACCTGGTTATTACACAAATAATAAGACCAAAAAATTTACCTCACTTCAGCCAGACACTTGAAACCTCATAACAAAAATATTCAAGACTGAATACTCTAAAGGTACCGTGATCCCTTAAAACTTGCTTAACACTTGAAAATTCAATCTAAATTTATAAAGTTATGGGTGAGGTAACAACTGATATGCTATGAACAGACTAGGGGGAAAAGGGCATCACTCAAACAAATACTATAATTGTTTCCTGGTTCTATTTCACCTAGATAAGTCTCAGGTCAACAAACAGATATATCTCTTACCTTGTACACACACACAAATATCTCTAATCACTGGTGGTCAAAATGAAACACTGTTTTTATAACTTTAAACAGACAAATTTATTTCTAAGTTCAAAAGTTATAAGCAGAGTTCACAATCTCAAAAAGATTTACTATTACTTGACAACAGCATAAGATTTAAGTATTTCTTAACCAAAATTAATTCACAGAACTTTAACTTATCAAGAAATCAATTGAATTAAGTAAAATTCAAACCATTAACTCTCACTCAAGTTTTTCAGATATAAATCTGAACATCTGCAATTAGCCCAAGTGTTCATTAAAACATTAATAATGGGAGTCAACATAGGTGTTCACTGAAATCTCAATAATGCAAATTAACACTAACAAAATTCTAAGTAATCACCAACACAAAACTTTGGGTAACACTGTGAAATTATACACAAAGACATATGCAAAAAATGGAAATATACCAACAGCAATTTCACTAAGACAAAATTTGATTAAAGATTATATCAATCTTTCAAAAGATTACCTTCACTTTTCAAAAAGGCTAAACTCACGTCTTCCTATAACTTCCTCAACGACAACACTTCAGTTATCAACATAATTACAATACAAGCAAATAAGCACATTACCTTACTCCTTTTGTAATATATATAAACACAATGGTTGAAGAACACAAATATTTTGGAATTACACAAAACATACATTTTGTGGGAGAGCTTTACAAAACTTATATATTTTTAGGGAAAGCAACCAATTATACCCTTATACAACAAAGGTAAATGGGAGAGAGAGAGAGAGAGAGAGAGAGGGCTGCTATATTTAACAAATCCCCTATACAACTGACTGTCTCTGGTCTCCAATTCTCTTTTATCTACTGGAGTCCCAATAGGTTATCAACTAGCCATTTACAATTTTTGAATAACTGATTTCCTTCTTCTACCTCCCAGTATCCAGAATACACAAAGTATACTCATAGGGTATACACACAGTATATACATGAAACATACACACAGGGTATACACAAACTTGGAAAAGGATATGGTTGCCTATCTCGTATGACTGAAACTTCCTGTTCTTTAGCTAACCACCTGGGTAAATAGAAATAAATTTGTGAACGATCTGGCTCAAAAAGCCCTGTCAACATGTCAGACCTATCTCTCCTCCTTTATCCTTCTACTCAGATTATGGAACACATAATAAGGTATAGAGAAAAATAATAATTACAGAACAGGCACACACGATAAACATGTAACAAGCATTTGGACTTGCGAGCGTTAAGACCATCATCTCGTCAAAG
>NC_089752.1:26546383-26746383 GCF_040412425.1 Macrobrachium rosenbergii
CTGCCTACTTCAAAAATGCCGAATCCCTACACCAACTACAAGGTGCCTGCTACACAAAATACCTAACGCGGCAAAATTTTTTCAAATGTGCTGACACTAGTGATGACTAAAAATAAATCACAACTAGTCACCACTAATATTTTACCTTTTTCTAAATTCAGAGAGAGAGAGAGAGAGAGAGAGAGAGAGAGAGAGAGAGAGAGAGAGAGAGAGAGAGAATAACTACTTGTAGTGTTCTTTTTCTTCAGATGACCGGTACGTTACACCCACAAAATATGGCAAAATAAGAAAAGCCTGTGTAAAAATAGTCTTCATTTATCTGTTTTCTTAACTACGTGTGTTTATTGTGCTCATAAAGTTTACAAGCTGCCTCCCACAACAAATAAGCCCTATTTTATTTCCCCTTGAAGAAAGAACTACATTCGCATAAATTGCATGCGGGATGGATTTAATTTACAGCCTGCTAAAGGTTGCACGTACAGCTACTACACCTCCAGAAGAATTTCCTAGGTAAAATGAGAGATACAGAGTATTATATTTCATTCTGTGCGAAAATACTCAGATGTATATGAGTCATGCCTGGTGATATATAATTCTTTCTTTTAGGGAACAAGGTGTGTTATGAGAATATATATATATATATATATATATATATATATATATATATATATGGCTGAACATATATATATATATATATATATATATATATATATATATATATAATGTATATATATGTGTGTGTGTATTCCACATAACAGGCAATCCAAAAAGGGTAGGCTACATTCATTTTCCATTTCCATACTGAATTTTATTAATGGGACCAAATAATTCAATTTACCAAAGAAAATATTCACATTTTCTTTCCCAGGTCAAATCCATACGTCGTCAACCTAACTCAATCATACTACACTGGGTGGAATAATTTTGTTTAAAATATTTTTAAGCAAAATATCGACTGAGATTTAATTTATTCAGGTAACATAGAATCTGATGGTATATCTACGATTAGGGGATATCTACAAATTTAAAACACTGAGCATTCTGTGAAATTATTCGAGTTTTCTTCTGGCCCATATGCCTACACTCTATTTGGTGATAACATGTAGGAAGGGTAAAACCATTTTGGTAAGCAAGTGTGCGCCTGGTCTGATCTACAACGACTCTAATACAAACATGGCACTGATATCTCTTTATAAAACGTTCTGAATATCCACGACGGCTGTCTACGAGAGTTTGCAATGACCGTCAATACGACCTGTTTATATGAAACTCTACAGACATTGACCTGGAACATTTTGGAAAGTTTCAACCCAGTCCAAGATTTTAGGAAGACCAAGTGATTTCTTATCAAACTGAAAAATATCAAATTTCTCTCAGTTACTGCGGCTCTACCTTGCCTTTTTCACAGATGATTTCTATTACCAATTATATAACTTTGAAACTGCTTGCATTCATCTTGGGAGTCATAAAAAGCAAAGTCTTTAGAACTGTTAGCAAATGAAGATGAAAAGAACATAACAGGTTAAGATCTTTATTACTTATCACCATGCCGATGACACCAGCAGGACTTATACTGATCTCAAAGGAAATTGTGACGCCAGTCGCTTAAAAACCCAAATTCTCTTTTCTTCAAGTTTAATGCAGAGCTTGAAACAGCTGGCGGTAATAAATTTTTAAATCTTTGATATCGCTGCAACTCTGTCACTTGGTTGGTTTCGCTGTGCTAATGTTTAATAACAGATTCATTCATAAAGCCATATGTTGACTGGGTTGGAGGAGAATGTTATCTGCTGGGAGGTTTGCTACTGCTTCCCTACTGTTTTTTCTAAAAAATATGGATAAGATACTAATTTCATAAATCGGTATGATTCTTGGAGCAAGAGATACGATGTTTAAAATATTTTTGCGATGCCGTTATTCTTTACAGATACGCTCTAAAAGAGATTAGCCTATACTGAAGAGTTGGAATTTTTACTTGCATTTTATCACTAACGCTACAGGGAAGTGGAATACCAACTAAGCCAGTGGATGGCCGTTGTTTTCGCGCGCGCTCACGTGTGCACATTGCATAAATACCTGCAGAATGATTCCACCGAACTACGTGGGGATCACCTCGTCGCGACCCTTTCCTAATTAAATGCGGTCATTTTCTTAACTGGCTTTTTAAAGTACTTTAGAAGTGAATTCGGAACTGGAAACATAAGCCAAGCTGAATCATCTTCTTCTTCTTTTAACGTGCTTTTTTCCCATTTTTGTATGGGGTAAGCACGATGCCTTCTTTTGAAGGACTTTTGATTTGGCTTTGGGGTAGACCTGTAGTCTCGATCGGCTGCCCTGCCTGACATCGCTTAGACCCCGATAGCGTATGTTTCATGTATCATACCCGACCCAACGCCCTTTCTTCCCAGCAGCGAAACAGACTATTTCATCTGATAAAAGCATGTTAAATAAGTGTAAAGGTAACTAGTGATAACTGATGTGCATAAATGTATTGAACTCAATAAGTCAGAGGCTCTGAGTGGCAAATAACGGAGCACGAACAACTTCATCAGTATTAGAATAACAGCGTCAATTAGGGGAAAAGAGCTTAAAGAGAAGGTCAATGGTTTCACCGAATAATTTTAATAAGACTTCTTTGAATCTGTATGCATCATGTTTATATAACTCAGGCCAACCCATGATTCGACAACTCCATTACTCTGAATCTACCAAGATAAGCGGGACCGTAAAAGTTTTCTAATATTTCCCTAAATGACGTAGCACTCTCTCAAGTCACTATAATTCGTCGTAGTTTGTAAAAGGGAGATTACACTTATGCCCAATAGTCTATGACTGGTCAGATCAACGACAGTCACGCTGTGGGCATGGTCCAAATGATGCTTTCATAAAAAGTCTTCAACATCTCAACCGACTTTTTAATACATTTGCTATGACCATTCCTGTGAAATCACAATGGTAGTTCTTCAACGACGATGATGGCAGGACAACGGAAAACATCGAGAGAGAGAGAGAGAGAGAGAGAGAGAGAGAGAGAGAGAGAGAGAGAGAGAGAGGCTTTTATGTAAGGCAATTAAAAAGCCTGCCGCATATTTGTTTTCCTACTCTTCCTGGGCGCATAAAGATATGAAAAACATATCAAAAGATTGACAATATCTCCTCGATGCCTTAATACCCCTCCGGCCTATGACAAGGCCGTCTGATTCCGTGGAACGAGACACTTCAAAGTTACGATGAGACTGATATTTAACAAGATTTTCCCATCGATATCAGTTTCCCTAGCAGCAAGAAGACCTCGGATGAAAGGCGGTAATATTTGAAGTACCGTAATAGTTCACCTTTCCAATAAGAAGCAAACAAGACAGAAGTCTTTCCTTTACGAAATAAAAAAAAAAAAAGAGGGAAATCTTTCAAATAAGAAAAACCAGATAAAAAACTTTCCAGTAGGAAATAAAACCTGATAGAAATCTTTCCAATAAGAAGAAAAAACAGATAGGCAATCAAGGCCAAGATGATTAGCCGTATGAACAACAATGAAGATAAATAAAAGCAAATAACCAAAATAAAAGATTTACATAAACTGTGGAATAGTTTTCGTTGCATTTCAGCTCACAACTTTTGTTTTCTTGAAAGATTACCAATATTTACCATCGAATACGACATGAAAATAAATGTCAGATAATCTACTATGACGGAATTCCTTTTTTAGATTTTATATTTCAATTCAAAATAATACAAATATTTAGTCTCCAAGCGCAACATCATAATTACTCAAGATTATATGACATAGTATTGCTACATTTACCCGACTTACTGATGAGTAAAAACAGACTGCATGATCAAGCATTAACGCATGTGAATAGGTAAAAAAAAAAAATATATATATATATATATATATATATATATATATATATATATATATATATATATATATATATATATATATATATATATATATATATATATATATATATATAGAGAGAGAGAGAGAGAGAGAGAGAGAGAGAGAGAGAGAGAGAGAGAGAGAGAGAGAGAGAGAGAGAGAGAAACTGCAACATGACATCAAAAACCAGAGATGAGTCTCAATACATTCATCTGTGCACCGGTGCATAAATTAATCAGCTTAGATGACATAAATTTTGCCTATGCAGCAGCTGGGTAAATCTCATTAATATTAATGGAACATCGACAAAAACAAAATTGGGTCAGATTAATTAAGTTCAAATTAAGACCAGAAAAAAAACTTCAAATAAAAAAGTCCAATGAATTAATCTTCATATAAATGAGATTTTAATTACGGGGTCTGCTCTGTAAAGCAAAGGAAATGAACTCATTTTTAGACCTCCACAAACGCATTTTTGGGATATACGACTACGGTCTACAAACAACCTGAGAGAATTAACATCACAGGTGCCCTTGGTTACAAACACATCATTAGCTTCATCGCCATTTGAAATGAAGCGCTCAGCTGCATAATGTCTGAAGCGTAATGGCATTGCCGAGGGGGGAAAATGGACACAAGAACGGAATTAATCTAAATTTACCTTGAGATTAATCCGTGAGAAGTTATCATAGTAACCAGTAGCAAAGAACAGAAGAACAATGAACTGAATGGTTTTGAGAGAGAGAGAGAGAGAGAGAGAGAGAGAGAGAGAGAGAGAGAGAGAGAGAGAGAGAGAGAGAGCTCTAAGCCTAATATGATTAATATATATTCTCCCTATAAATAACAGCACTGATCTTGAAGTTAACAGTAAAAAAAAAAATATTCTAAACTAAAATTCACTAGCATACATGTTAATTTCCACGGGAAAAAACATCATTTGCATTACACATGCACATATATGTGCAGCCAAAATAAATCACATCAATAACATAATCCACGAAAAAAACTCAAATATTCACCAATAATCTCCTTAACTAAGCGTTTACTATCGTGCAAAAGTTTCGGGGAAAAGTAATGAGCAAACAACTTCCTCGAATTACGCAAAAAAATCGACTGTTAATTAGCTCTTTCTTAAAAATATTAACAAACAGACTGTTGAAAAAAATACTTTCATTACGACCCTTCTGAAACCGTGACTTCATCCCTTAATAACCTGGTGCATAATCGTCAGCAAAAAATATTCCAGTATTTAGGAAAATGTTCTTCGAAGACAGACAACGTTTCCCCAAGCGAAAACGTAAATAAGGAACTCCCTAGAGTCGATGTCAGGTGTTCGACCTTACAATGGAACAAAAAAGGTATGAGATTAGCATATATCAATGAATAATACGAAACGTGTTGAGGAAAACAACGAATCATTATTACGTTTAAACCTCTATCTCAACCATCTCCAAGTATTTTTGTCCGTCTTCACTGTCCTAAATAGAAAGGGGTCATTTTCGACAACAGCCAAAATGTTCAATGTCTAATAGAAACTTTTTACTATCATAACAGAAACAGCTGTTCCAGTGGCCACATCTAGCTAATCAAAATTAATAAGTAGAAAACAAAATTACAAGCAGAAAACAGAAAACAAAATTACAAGTAGAAAACAATGTAAAATTACTTGTTAAAAATTATAATGAGGTAACAGAATTGCAATGTAAAATTAATACAAAGTATTATAATCCGCACAAAGCAAGTTCTAAAATGGTTTGGCTTTCGACCATCTTCATTACAGCACCCAATAACAATCTCCCAAACAAACAAAACAACCTCGCACTGTCGCCATGCCACTGCTGTCACTTTGGCGTCTTCATTTTTATATCCATTGTAACACCAACCTTATCTCGCTAAACGCCCTTCTCGGTCAGTATCATCAACACTCGAGTCTTGCACTATCATCATCATCATCATCATCACAATCACCATCAATACTATCATCATCTTAATCAACAACCCCAGGAACGCACACGCACAAACTCACCCAGACATTCGCCTGATCCCCAGAAATCAATAGGATTAAAGTATCATTGTTTACTATTACTCCCAGTTTTGTGGTTGTTTCAACACAGCCATTGACTTCCAACGGCCTTGCCATCCACAACGCGAAGCGTTACGTAAATTCTCTCTCTCTCTCTCTCTCTCTCTCTCCTTCGCAACATAGTCGTCGTATTTAAAGTGAAGTCATTTGTTTATGAAACCTATTTACGCATACATTCTGAAAGGACAGGTAGTGAGTGACTCTCTCTCTCTCTCTCTCTCTCTCTCTCTCTCTCTCTCTCTCTCTCTCTCTCTCTCTCTCTCTCTCTCTCCTTTGCAACATAGTCGTCGCATTTACGGTGAAGTCATTTGTTTATGAAACCTACTTAAGCATACATTTTGAACGGATAGGTAGTGATTCTCTCTCTCTCTCTCTCTCTCTCTCTCTCCTTTGCAACATAGTCATCGTATTTACAATGAAGTCATTTGTGTGAGAAGCCTATTTAAGTATACATTTGGAAAAGAAGAGAGAGAGAGAGAGAGAGAGAGAGAGAGAGAGAGAGAGAGAGAGAGAGTTAAATGAAGTGATGTCATAGCCCTTACCCACGCCGGACATGAAAGTTCGTACTGAGAGATGAAAGATCGCGTGGATCCAGTATTAAAGTTGAGGGTGGGAGGGCGAGATCAATTACGTAATTGATAAAAGACGTAAAGGACAAGGTTTCCTTTTATGCACCAACCCCCGCCGCCCCCTCCCCCACCAAAAACCCGCCCTCGCCTGAGCTGATGATAAAAGCCTCCCGGATACACTGAATATGAAACTGGTCGAGATGAAACTCCAACCTTTACGGCCGCAAAGGAGGTCAAGCCCGGAAAGAACATGCAATTTACTAGAACAAAAGGTGTCACAATGTGCTGCATAATGATTTAATTAACGAGAGAGAGAGAGAGAGAGAGAGAGAGAGAGAGAGAGAGAGAGAGAGAGAGAGAAATTGTATATAATGTGGTTCCATTCCTCCGAGGCCGGAGAACCGCCACGAAGAGGCGTGAATTCAGCAATTCAGTCAATATTTGTATTGGCTATTCAAAGCAATAACGTGAGATCTGATTTTGGCACAGATATGAGATGTCACAGCAAGTTGGAATTGCGATCTGTGCTGGGATCTTGGTTCATATGGCATAATGTCAACAGAGAGAGAGAGAGAGAGAGAGAGAGAGAGAGAGAGAGAGAGAGAGAGAGAGAGAGAGAGACTCCTGACTCATTACCCGAACATTTCCATGGATAAAATAATAGACAGGTGCAGGTGCAGTGTAACTCAATGACTGACAATATTTTTCGGAACAAAACAAGTGAAAAATATACGTAGTGAGAAGCGCTTTAACAAATATATGTTAATTTGACCTAGAATAGTCGTCGGCGCAACCCATAAATAATTAGTCTTCTATAGGAACATGATGCCAGTCGTCAAAAAAGTAGCAAGGAAAAGGCGAGACCTGAAAGGGAATCCAGGAATGATGACCTCGGCATAGACGCTGAAGAAATTAAAAGATACAAATTGCAATAGAGTCTATGAAGATTTCGGTTATGAAATGAAATCAATAGGAGAGATCTGAAAAAATATGGAAGGAAATTCGACTGGAAGAAAGGTGGGAGGTAAAGGTGCAGAAGGAGAGAGAGGAAATTAAAACATAAAGAGTAGCAACTGCAAATTAAAAACAACAACAACAAAATAACACTGATGAAAAGCACTCACGCGTCAGGCAAGAACAGGACTAAGAAAAGTGTACAAGAAGATAAAACTTTAATGAAATGAAACCTGGTGAGAGCAAAATATCTTGACTATGGCGGAAGTAAAAAGGTGAAAAAGAAATATAAAATAAGTCTTAAAAAATGAAAGTAAAAATAAATCGAATAAAACTATAAAAACTATGTAAAACTCTTATATAAAAATATGAAAAGGAAAAGGAATAAAACGACGTACAAGCATGAATGAAACAGAATAACAGAAACAGAAAAGTAGCATGAAAGCCCTTGGAGAACAAGAAAAACTGTAATAGTGAAAAATCGATAAAATGACATGATACAGAAAGAAAACAACCCGGAACAGGAGCAGGGGAAATAAATCAAAGATACAAAGCAAGACTGCGCGGAGGCTGCGATCTGGAAAAGAGGATTGAAAGGGGACAGGAAACTCGAAAGCAGATAAAGTGGAACTGTTGGAATTAGGATGGGTAAGTAAAGTTGACAAAATGGAGAGATGGGGGAAACTGGAGTCAATGCAGAGAGAATAAACAGGAATAGAGAGTATAAGGGAGCTAAAATACAAATGACTGGTAAAATGGTAGGTCAAAAAACCACACAAATGGAAATACACACGAGAGAATATATTCTACGTACACGGCGCTTCAAGAAGAAAATGTCTGAGCAGGTTATTTATACAATTGACGTTTTTATAAAAAAGGAGCAGTGTGAATTTTCTCTCTTGAAGAGAAAGAAATTATCTGAGAGAGAGAGAGAGAGAGAGAGAGAGAGAGAGAGAGAGAGAGAGAGAGAGAGAGAGAGAGAGAGCTGTTGAAATCCCGGAATAAGATACCAAGGAGCAGAGAACTAATGATGACAGTGAGTTTGCTGAATAAACAAACATGTAGCGAGGTTAAGGAGAAACCTTGACGAAAAAAGCAAACAGATAATCAACGATAATTGTACAGGCAATCACCAAATATATATATACATATATATATATATATATATATATATACATATATATAATGCATATACAATTATATATAATGCATATACAATTATATATAATATACATATATATAATGTATATATATAATCATATATAATATACATATATACACATATGTATGTATAATGCCTTGCGTTATGTTTGTAAAGCTAATCAAAATTATCCATGCACAAAATAAATGCAACGTTAATGTTGACTGGGTTTTATCTAATGAATGTGCAATTACTAGCGGGATGTTAAAATGGAATGTTAGTCCAACTTAGCTGTTTGCCTTCTCACAGATTTTAAAACAGAAACGTGATCGGCGATGGAAGAGAAGATTTACACTTAAGTAACGACAGAAACTTGGCAGACTTAAAATAAGCAGATGATGATGTTTTAATCGGCAAAACGCAACAGGATTTACACAGCTTGCTGAACAGAAATGCGTCACATACCTACAGTACTGTACAGAGATGGAGCTGAATATAAAACTGAGAAAAGCAGCGGTAATGAGGCCATAGTATTCACAAAAGGGTGAAGTAACATTAGACGGAGAAAGGTCTAAAGAGGTCGAATCTTTCAAACACTTAAGAACTAAGGTCATCATTGTTCTTGTACTGATGTCCAGTACAGAATCTCTTGAGCTGAAATCTACTGGAAGAATAAAATGGGAAAATCAAACAATGGGCTGAATAAGATTAGGAAATCCAAATAGAATGAAACTGCCTTCGAAAGTAAGTTTTTGTATATGTCTGGTACGATCTGTATTGCTGTACGGACAAGAATCATAGCATGACAATGTAACTATATCTTTAAAAATCTATTTGAGAATAAAGCTCTAAATAGAATATTAGGAGCCAGATGGCTGGACAGATTTAGAAATGATATCGCGAGGGAATTCACGAAAGTTCTATATATAGATGTGACAACGATAAAAGGGAGGTGGCTATGACAAAATTGATATATATACATGTATATACTGTATATAGGCCTATATATATATATATATATATATATATATATATATATATATATATATTTGTATGTATTTATGTATGTATATATACATACATATGACTATAAAATATATGTTAAAACAGAATTCCTTCTAATAAAGGTAGCCCATAAAAGGGTAAATGTTAGTGTTATGTATCCAAGAGTATTGTCTTCCTCAACGTCAAGGAAGACCGTTGCCTTCGAAACATAGCACCGTAAAGTCTACCCTTTATATATATATATACAGTATATATATATATATATATATATATATATATATATATATATATATATGTATAAAACATAAAATGACCTTAGGCTTAAACTAGATAAAACTACGAAAAAACAAGAAGTTCGCCAAACCAGGCGGAAACCAAATCCAGAATTCTCAAGTTCAGAATCAGAGTTCGCCATTAAAAGTACTGGCACCCCGAGTCCCGACACCTTTTCTTTCCCCAAGAAACAATGAGTTCGACAAGCCTCTGTCTCTGTCTGTCTGTCTCTCAATACGGGCTCCACCCTTAATGGAGTTTAGCCCCTTGCTAATGCATCACATTTGCACAGGTTCCCTGCTAAGGGCATTACCTCCTAATGCTACACATTGGAAGCCATGGAGCCAGAAAACGCAAAATGGAATAAAGCGACCCTACGCTCTTACACTTTTAGGTGTCCTAACTCGATGAGACCGAACTTCGCTGATAACATTGATTATATGTCACTTGTTTCTTTTGTATTTAGCCTCTCAAAAAATTTTGTAAATAAAGAAGGTAACTCATAATAATCTCAAGTTCGATATACCAATTATCCTGGTATTTCTTTCTTTATTTTCCTGGTCTTTAACATGTTATTTCTCTATTCCACACTTCCACAGCAGTAAATGGAATTAACTCTAAACACGAATCCCAGAACAATTATCAAGCACAAAACTTACACGTGAGAGAGAGAGAGAGAGAGAGAGAGAGAGAGAGAGAGAGAGAGAGGTCACACCTGTTGTTGGCTGAGTCATCTAGGTACACACGCACTTAAACTCTCAAACCTGTATTGGAACCTTACCAGCAGATCTGTGATCACTGCAGTCACCCAACCCAATCTACCGATGTGGGTTTCAATTTCCCTTTTTTAAGGGAATGAGATCATGCACACAAAAAGCTCTGCGACAGAAAGTTCTCATGCGGGTTTTGTCACACTTCTCTTATTGAATCTCATTCTGTTAATTCCAGTCTTCAACAAAATAATTTTAGCCTAGAAGTATTAAAGTTAAGATAAGAGTCTGCAGGACACCAGGCCTCAGTTAATATCCAAGTACTTAACAAAGCAAAGTGCATCCCTATGCATCAATACTGGACGATCGGCATACTAAGTATTTAGTTTTGCTGAATGTAAGCGGTATGAATTAAATGGTGCGTCTTACTCTTAAATCTTTACAAGATGGTTGACCTTATCTTAACCGAACATGCGATAATACAACAATATGGCTCTTTAAGAATCATACCACGTAAAATAAGAAAACAAACACGTAAATAACCACAACCATAATTCCACTAGACAAAAACTACAAAAGAATAAAAACAAATCACCACAACCATTATTCCATTCAAGTTCATATGCACGCCATAACAACAGGTTCAGGGAATTATTTCAGGAACAAAAACTATACAATTTCCTGCTAATAATTGCAAAGACGGAGGAAGACATTTCACACGGCTGTACACCACGTAGGCAAAGGAAGTCATGAGATACGTGACGTAACAGTGACTGGGAAGGAGCAGACAAGTCCAAGCATGAGTCAGGACTGACGCCGAGTTCTATCCACTTTATCTTGCACCATATGACTCGTGATGGTGTATCTGCTCACACACCAACACCCGAAGGAGCACACATTAGAAAGGCAGATGTTTGTGAAAATGAGGACCCGATACACACACACAGATTTCAGTTAGTTAAGCCGGTGATATACCATAAATATTCACGGTTTGATGATATACTGGGGAGAGGTAATTACTGACACATACTGTATATATATGTCTTCTTCTTCGTTTTAACGTGCTTTTTTCCCATTTTCTATACGGGGTAAGCACGATGCCTTCTTTACGAAGGACTTTGATTTGGCGTTGGGGTAGGCCGTAGCCTCGATCGGCTGCCCTGCCTGACATCGCTTAGACCCCGGTAACGATGTGTACGTGTATCGTGCCAATCCCCAGCTCCCTTTCTCCCAAGCAGCAAGGAGAACTGGGCGGGTAGGTCCACAGTTCGAGACGTGTGAGGTGTCTGTTATGTTTTTAGAAGATGTTGGAGTGGCTTTGTTTATGTGCGTATTAGTCTGTAACACCAATTTGCTTTTCAGCAAACCTATCTGTTGATTACATACGTAATCCCGGGGTGTCTACACGGAGAGCAAAGTGTCCGCCTTCACTGACCAGTCGGCTGCGGATTTGAACCCGCGCCACGGACCTCTACGAAGTCCTAGGCCGCTGCTCGGTGGCTCTATACTGTATATATATGTAATATATAAATATAATATACATATATATATATATATATATATATATATATATATATATATATATATAGAGAGAGAGAGAGAGAGAGAGAGAGAGAGAGAGAGAGAGAGAGAGAATTAAACAAATATTTTTCTCAGCTATTCGTTTTTAGAAGCCTTTTTCCTTTCTTACGGTGACCTCAACCTGTTGAATTTCCCAGAATTTACTTATTTTTTTACCACACAAAAATTATAGAAAAAGATAATTGTGGGATATATTCCCAACGTACAAAGACGGCTGGTTTCCTCATTAAACTTTCTTTTCACGGGGCCATGGGAATCTCTTCCTTCTCTAGGCCACAAAATAACCACTAGAGAGTCATGAGATATTGAACTCTGCCCTAGATACTACACAAATCTGTACGCCAAATAATATAGGGGAAGAAAAATACAAAATTCCAACAGGTAAAAAAAGCATGTTATTATTATTTTTATTATTACTATTATTCAGAAAATGAAACCGATACACATGCAACAAGACCACAGGGGCCACTGACTTAAAATTCAAGCTTCCAAAGAATATGGTGTTCATTAGAAAGAAGTAACAGAAGGTCATGGGAAATACAGATAGATCACTTATAAAAAAATAAATTAACAAATTAATAAATAATTAGAAATGTAAGTGAATTATTAAAATACAAGAAGAATTGTATTTGCGTAGTAATGCATTGTATCTTAGCTTGAAAAGCAAGAGTATGACGCAACGAACGTATATGAGGGGATTCGGTATCTCGGCTACTAAAGATCACCTCTTGAAACCCAACAATAAGTGACGGCACATAAACACGGTGAAAGTCCCAACAGAAGGATTTGTGTCCGGGGTATGGCCTCGACAACTATAAGCCGAAATGGAAAGGAAATTCAGCTCAAGGATTCCTCAGCTCAAGGGTCCGGGAAAACAATTTAAGGATCTCGGGTGAAGGATAGACTAGGAGGTAAGAGTGCTCTCACAGGTTGTCTAAGGAAACATAAGGAGGATGGGAGAGACCAGCTATAAATGTTGAAAACTGAAGTTCTGGTTATATATATATATATATATATATATATATATATATATATATATATATATATATATATATATATATATATATATATATATATATATATATATATATATATGTGTGTGTGTGTGTGTGTGTGTGTGTGTGAAATACAAGAGGACATAACAGCTGTCGTTAACACATTACTTTTACTGTAGTATAAACAAGCTGCTACAAGAATAAGATACATAAAGAGATATACACCATACACACAAATGAAGAAACACAACTACCCATTGTACAATTAAAAAAAGAAAACAAGAAAATTGAAATAAGACACATCATGTACTAACTCTTGGCCTCAACAGCAACAGAAAACGAAACACTGCATACGTGAATAAAGGACAATGTAAAGAGGAATAAAAATGGTAAAAATGAGGACAGGAAGAAAACATGCAAGGCTAACGCCCACTGAAGCAGCATTTCCAATTACCGCTCGAGCTTCCTAATTCTCCGGCACAATAACGAAGCTCATTTCTTGGCGCATCAGCTTCGTGAATTACCAATTAGAATCGCCTTTGTTTAAAATTCTATTCAGAAACGCAGCTTGAAAGGGTAGTTATCTTTTCCAGGCCGTTTTCACTTGAAGCGTTCGCTCTGATGACAATATTGCGTCTAACCGAAATCAAAATATGATTATTTCAGCAATGTGAAATAGAATTAGTTTAAGACAACAGAAAGAATAGAAAGACGTGAATGCCTTGAATGTCTCAAATAATGAAATGAAGGTTTCTTAGTAGTGTACACACACACACACACACACGACACAAATATATATATACATATATGTGTGTGTGTGTGTATGTATAATATATATGTATAATATATATGTGTGTGTATACGATATCTGAATACACATTCAACTAAAATTCTTGAATTCAAGAGAAAAATAAGAGTTCTTCTTTTCGTGGTGTAGTAAGTTAGCGCAGGTCTCTGTCGTCCAACCAACCTAGGTTCGGATTGCAAAAGAAAATAGAATGTAGGCCTGAAGAAAGTGACAGCCTAACAACTGAAACAAGAAAACCGTAAATATCAGGAAGAACTCTAACCACAGGGAGAATTCAAAACAATGGAAATGGGAACAGACACGTCACCTCTGTACTAATCAAGTAGGCTAATTGTCGTCTTCAACAGATTCACTGGGAGAGAAAGTGGCATAGTTGGAGTTGGAAGGAAAATGCAGCCCAAGTAGGGAAAATGGGCCGTATTAATACAGATCAATAATGAAAAAACGTATCAATATAGTTACCAAAGAACGCGTAAAATTCCTCAGCAGCAATACACACACACATTTACATATATATATATATATACATACACACACACAAATTTACCAGATACATATGTCATTGTAACAGACGCAATTCCCTCTTAACTTCTCGAATTCTTCGCGCTTTTTTGCCAACCTGACCCCGTTGTGATTATGGAACTCGGGTTCGTTTCCCGCTACCGGACATCGCAGTTTCTTCATATTTCTCGCACTTGGATCTTACGGCTTTGTAGTGACAAGCGTACCCAAAAAAGCGGGAAGAATTCGAGAAGTTAAGAGGGCATTGTGGCTATTAAAACTACATATGTGTGTGTTTATATATATGTATGTATGTATATATATATATATATATATATATATATATATATATATATATATATATATATATATATATACATACATACACATATGTGTTACCTGTTCTTCATAACTATATAAATAATTGTGTGTGTGTGTGTGTGTGTGTGTGTGTGTGTGTGTGTGTGTGTGTGTGTGTGTGTGTGTGTGTGAAAGTGTAAAATCATTCTAGAAAATAACAAAAATAATCGATCTAAGCGCAAAAACAGAACTTTAAAAAACCTGTTCATTCTGCATGTCACTTTGCAGTATATAAACGAGAAGGGGGAGGGGTCAGGGTCAAGTAATTAAGACTGGTGAGGGGTCCTAGGCATGGAAAGGGGGTAGGGAAAAAACGGGGATAACTCCAATCAAGAACCGCACCAGTCATTAACGAAGTTAATGAAGCAATTAGCGGATTACCAGAAGCCGCTCTCTGTTTGGCTATGAAGCCACTATGGGAGAGAGAGAGAGAACGAGAATGCAGGAGGGGGAGGGGGGAGAGAGAGGCAGTAATGGCTGCTCAGTCTCCACAGCTTTTTGGAAGGATCAGGCACCGTAACTGCATCACACTAACGAGGACGAGATTGTATGTCCGTCCGTTAAGTAAATGGCACTTGGGGCTCGCTATAATATGGCATACCTTCGCTGTCGCTAAACTGTGGACAGGTGATATGGCCGTCTTTTCAGATTTCGAACGGTCTCTGCTCTATTCATGATAACATTTTCGCATTACTGTTGTTACTTAACAAATTTAAAGTAACATTACGCATTCGGGCTTACTCCTGTAATTCTTTAAAGCAATACATATATTTATATGATATCTGACATATATTAAGATAACATGCTCGCAAGCAAAGTTAAAATGTTTAATAATCAATCATCTTCAAATCGGAAAAAAATAAGTGATGTTAAAACGTGAACAACCTTGTTAAGCACTGTTAGCAAAATTCCTACATCAGCATTTCAAACAAGCAAAAACCACGAGATCAGGCTACTTCATGAATATTAACCATTTTCAGAATAAACAAACCACAGACCTCCCAGGATCGGGGCAGCTGTGAACCTTGCATAAGGGAAACCTTATCCTGACTCTTAACTCGACCATATGCAAGAACCATCACCACATATAACTAACAGTTTATCTTCAAAAAGGAAAAAAATTATCGGGTTTAATATCAGCGGTTCATTACTAACGAAACGAATCAAGAAATGGCAAATAAGATGATGTGGGTTAGCCAGTACAGATATGAAGAAATAATATGTCTTTACTTTCATCAAATAAAAAAAAAGTCATAGCCTAAAAATAGATCTGAAAGGAAAAGAGCTTCGTTTGAATTCATTCGTTAATTAAAATTATACAAATAAAAATAACTACTCATGTGCATGTTAAAATATAAAAAAAAACAATTTGATAAAAGAACGCATAAAATGGTCTGCTTGACAACTGTAGCATTTCCAACGTTCTTATTTCTTAATACCTAAATCTTCGTGAATACATTGCAAAAAATCTAAATATCATGATATCACAATGTGAAGCACGCAGTCCTTATTTTTCTCATGAAATGGCGTTTACCATTTCGAGAGTCTTATCTAAGCACTCCAATATCACGCGAACCAATCACAAAGTTCCTGATAAGATCACGGACCTATGATATTTAATTAACCTTACCAACGCCCATGCCAAGATCGCTATCAAAGACGCAAAATGTCACAAAGCCATCGACACATAAAGTGAAGGAATTAGGAAGACTTCAACTAACATAAGAAAGTCGAGATATAATCTGTAAATAATTGCATAAATGGATCGCCATAAGAGACAAAAGTTTTTTATAGCCGTTGTGAAAGAGATCCATACAACTTACCTAAAGACAGACAGACAGACAGACAGATAAAGAAAACATTACCTTTAATGGACGGACGATAGAGATGGTTTCGATGGTGGCCGTAGGTGCCATGGTTGTTCAACTGCAAAATAAGGAAAAAATAACATTACCATTCGAGTTCCAAGCATTACGGAACCTTGATAAATACTTCTGCATTAAAGGTTTTCACTATTTGCATGTTTAGGGTCAATTCCACAAGTCAGCAAAGCTTAATAAGTGTGCTTTGTCCCCCCCCACCAAAAAAAAAAAAAAATTCACTGAACGAAAATAAACGACGAAAAACGAACAGGCACACATAATTACATGGACACAGAAATTTATGCGCAACATAAAATTCCTACCACTATGATTTTTAGTTTTAGTTTTCTGTAAAAGAAAACTACTGTGCCGGCTTTGTCTGTCCGTACGCACTTTTTTCTGTCTGCCCTCAGAACTTTAAAACTACTGAGGCTAGAGGGCTGCAATTTGGTTGTTGATAATCCACCCACCAATCATCAAACATAGCAAATTGCAGCCCTCTAGCATCAGTAGTTTTTATTTCATTTAAGGTTAATTTTAGCCATAATCGTGCTTCTAGCAACGATATAGGATAGGCCACCACCGGGCCGTGGTTAAGTTTCATGGGCCGCAGCTCATACAGCATTATACCGAGACCACCGAAAGATAGATCTGTTTTCGGTGGCCTTGACTATACGCTGTAGCGACTGTACAGAAAACTCGATTGCGCTGAAGAAACTTCGGCGCATCTTTTACTTGTTTACAAGGTCTTTCATTGACGCAAGACACAAAAGTAATAACATTTCCAACAACAACGTCTATAAAAAAAATCATAATAATGATGATAGTTTCACCTTTCCAACAGCACAAGGCATATGAAATAAGAAAAATTTAATGAGAAAAATGAATGCCTCTTTTCTTAATAAAACACAGAGCACTAAACTAAATTATATTTGTATCTGACAGCAATATGAATTAAAAACAAGAATGAACGTAGACGCCTATATAGGCTACAACGCTATGTCGTTACAAATCTTACCAAGACTTCCGTTTCAAATATCAATTAGACCTTTCTACGTTTATCATACTACTCTCATTAAATTTCCTCCTATGTTTTTGCCGTTAGCGTGAAAGTAAATTACCTATCATATATCTCGGCGAAAGGAAAAAGTCCAAACAAATTACAAAACAGGTCAAAGCCGTATCTTGATGTTCTTCTTTAAAGGAACAGTACTTAAAGGTAAAAATCTATGCCTTTAAAATCAAGGTGAACCAAGCCAAAGAATCTTAAAAAAGAGGTGCAAATAATACTCTTAGTTTTAAGGTCGCCTACTTATTTTCAAAAGGCGGTAATTCTTCATCTATCATAAGAAAAACAAAAGTTTCTTTAGGATTTATAAAATGTATAACTCATTTACCTTTGAAATAAAGCTGAGCAATGCTGTTGTAGATGAAAACAAAAAAAGAAAATGTGATTTCATCCGCAGAGTAAGTACAGTTAATAATAATAATAATAATAATAATAATAATAATAATAATAATAATAATAATAATAATGATGAAGCAAATAAAAGATGAGCACAAAATAAAAACCCTTAAACTCTGCTCTCAATCCATGAATAAAACTAATGATGTTTGACAAAGGACCCTGAAATTGACCACTGTATAAACATTAATTAGAGAGCAGAGGGGGAGAGCCAATCCCTTCCAAAATATTTAATGCACTCGGTCAGAAAACAAGACCCTGTGCCTGGGGTACATTTAGGCCTACCTAACTTTAATTGACTGCAATTTAGAAAGGTAACTAAGCAACACAGAATAAATGATAAGAAAACACATGGCTAGTTTTGTTCTAGTATGTTTCATTATTGTTAAAATGTCTAGATAAAGTAAGTTTACATAAGTCAACCGATTATATAAGGAAATGAAATTAATTTTTATAAACAAGAGGGATTGGCAAATATATATATATATATATATATATATATATATATATATATATATATATATATATATATATATATATATATATATATATATATATATATATATATATATATATGTGTGTGTGTGTGTGTGTGTATGTATATAAAACTGAGAACAACCAACAATGTTTCAAAGAAAAAAAGTCCGGTGAAAACTCATCTACATCTTGCAACCGTTTGTCAAAGTAAAGCCTCAAATACATACACATGTAGCCTACACATGCATACACATATACATAAAAGCCACATAAAGCGCGTTCTCGCTCTCCGTTTAGCACCGCCATAAATAACCAAAGTTGCAGAGGGACCTACTTTTAAAGCACCAGCATCAAGACTCCCCGGACTCGACGGCGCTGTTTTTACGACCAGAAGTGTGACTGCTTGTCTGGTCTACGACTCAGAAACAGTTATGGCGGCCGCAGGCAAGCAGCGGCACAAACCCAAAATGAATAACTAGCTCAAAACACCGCGAGACTAAGAGCTGTAGAAAACTGCTATATAGACATACGTATGTATCGAATTACGCCCACGCCAGCACAGCCATCCGCAGGGAGAAATACTACGAGAACGGTCTGGGTTCCATTAAACTGTACACCTTAAAGCGGCACATTCCTTATGAAAGAGATGTCACATAGCAATTTTTAAACAAAACACCATGGGACATGGATGGAACGTATTCCCCAAAACACAGGAAGCACAAGAGAGAGAGAGAGAGAGAGAGAGAGAGAGAGAGAGAGAACGCAAAACAGGATACAAAATGAAAATGTAAACACAAAACACACGTGATAAAAATAATGCGGTAATTTTGAAAGCTACGCACACAAATCGAAGAAACGATTTCATAAAATGTTGCACATTTTAAATCAAGTTCATTGTAAGGCAATAAAATGACAGCTGAAATGAAAAATAACCCCTCTACTGCATTAAACAAAACTATGCCAAAAGCACGTTAGCTTTTTCTTCCCCTACGCTTTTTATGATGACTTTTGGACTAGCAAAAAAGCCACTACCAGTCCCACCGCCAATAAAGAGAGCACCTGAGAGCCCTTTAGCTTGGGGAACAATAATAATACAGATGTGACCTCAGGGCCCCATTAACCACTTAATCTCCCATCGTCCCTGGTTATGTCGGCTCGTGCTACTACTCTTGGTAGATAAAAGCATCTCCAGCGCAAAGTCATGTTGGTATTAACCACAGGTTCTCGTTTTGCGAATGGTTGATTCTTTTTTCATGAAATGTGATAAATGTCCATCTGCATCATTTACAATTTTAGGAGCACCAGGTTATGACATATTTTCCTATTCATTTTCATTTAACATCGAGATAAAAATAGCAAGTTTCCTTTATGATTTGAAATTCACGCTGAAAAGCGCCGAAAACAAGATTAAATTAATCAAGTAATGCACTTCTGAGTAGTGTACTTTCAGGAGCAGTACGGAACCAAATTATCTGATTTAGGACAAATGCGAAAAATGGCTAGTGTATTTGTGTGTGAGCTAGTGTACGAGTCACACACACATTGTATATATAATATATATATAGGCTATGTATATATATATACATATATATATATATATATATATATATATATATATATATATATATATATATATATATATATATGTATATATAATTAGAATATATCAATAATCAATTCTTGTAACCAACCCCTCTCAAGTGCGCAAGTTTGTATCTCTTACTCCACAGGACCTGACAAATCTCCCGTTACCTTAGCTCAAGGATTCAAAGGTCACTAAGATTAAATGATTAGGACACAGCTTCTGTACTCTTGAACAATACGTCTGACCTTTCTCAATGTAACCGTTAATCAACCGAGCCAATAGTAAATCCCATCTGTCAGCCGAAAACAATTCATTCCCATGCGACGATGGATTCTAATTCTCATGCCGGCAACAACTCTCCATCACTCTCTAAACGCATCAAATTTCGCTTCATCTCTAAAGAGGATCAGAAACGCCACCAGTTGGATTCATGCGGCCCCTCTGTGCGCCACTTCACTGCTGACATCTGATCGAAGCCACCTGAACTGGCTTTCTATTTATCTCCCGTTTGTCAGTCATTCACTCCTTCTCCCTCCGTCCCGGCTTTCATTTTTATTTCGCTATCGTTATCCGTGCATTCATCTCTACCGCTTTTCTAATGCATTTATTACAGCCTCTCCCTAACCTCCCAACGTAATCTATATTCCAGAGGTCCTCCTCCCCCTTCCAAAATCGTCTCCCGATACGAGGGCCCCTCCCCTGACCCAAACAATTGGCGAGGATCAAAACAGCCATCCTTCACCGCGACCATTACTCGGTTTCAATCGACATGAGCAATCCAAAACAATTTATCAGTTTCAGGCACAGAATTTTCGTCTGTCTTTCCTCGCTCAAAAACTCCCGGGGGAAGCTATGCCTTGGGCGCGACAATACTCTCGGATACAATCCTGAACATTTTTTTTCCTTTCTTTTCTTTTACTGGACAAGTGAAAAATAAATACAATTGTATTAAATAATATTCCCGGCATTCAGTAATAATGAAATGAAAATACGACGCTTTTCTAACATTTTGGCTAAATAACAAAATGAAAATATGGAAAACAAATATTTTGGCTAAAGTATTAAATAAAAATGCAGAGAGAGAGAGAGAGAGAGAGAGAGAGAGAGAGAGAGAGAGAGAGAGAGAGAGAGAGAGAGAGAGCAATGACAAATTTCCAAGCACCGTCCTTCTTTCCACCTTCGATCCAGCGGCAGATTAATGTTGATGGATTCTTAAAAGGTTAATCAATCATCTTACAATTTTACCTCTTGAATAAGCACATTGGCATCGCCATGTAATATTTCCCATCCTAATAATGTTATTCAATCTCCAATACATTCAAATAGTAATCTAGTCTCATAACGCCGTGCGATTATATCATGCCCATGCAAACATGGTATATACATATTTGCTGGTATATGTGTCCAATTAGCTCCTAAATACAAAGTACACATAATTTGTGTGCTGAGTGCACCTAGTGATATCTGCGAACAGGATCCGTCATTCCACGACAGAGGCACTTCATTTTAGACAACAGACAAAATATCAACTTGGAAAGGGTTTGATCACAAAGTTCCTAAGTGACTGGTTGCAAGCACACCCAACCCCCTACCTATCTGGACGGTGCCACCATACGACGCAGACCCTATTTAAAAAAATAAAATAAAAACACGTTCATCAAATACGGGAAGGACGGATTTTGGGGATATGTTGTCAAGGGAGAGAGAGAGAGAAAGAACAAGAGAAGGGAAACGGTTACAAGTGGAAGTGATAAGAGGATAAGCGATAAATAAAAGAATGATGGTGGACGTGAATGCGCAAGAATATTCCAAAGAAATGTCGACGATATACGGGGAGGGAACTAGTAAAGAAAACCGAGTTACAGAAACAGAACGATGACAACAGAATCTTAAGTTGAGGGTTATTGAGAACGCGTATGAATGCAAGACTCAACATTCATGCAAATAATCTTCCTGTAACAGGACAAAAAAAAAAAAATGGGTAACGGAGGACAGATACAGGGACTTTATTTAAGAAATTCTATTCTTTGTACAACTAATCTACATATATACGAAGGTAGGGAAAATCTAGACATAGCACAATTAATTTGGACTGCAATGCAATAATCAATTTAAATTTTACTTTACGATTCACAGTTCTTGAAATCTAACTCTAACCCCACGAAAAACACGATAACAAGCCATCAGACAAAATATACGAAGATGAAAGTGCCAGCTAATCCTTCACAGAGACCATCAATAACTTTCGCTGAAGACGATAAGCGTGTTTACAACTTCAAGAGCACTGAGATCAAAATTTCACGCGAAATTTTTCCAGTAAGTTTACTTGTGGCTCCAATATTCAAAATCCTTACAAAAGGACTAATATGGAGAGACCTTAGAATATCACAACAGTTGCAGTTGGACGCCAGGATAGACCTGGTCTTCAACTAGCTTTTACTGAGTAAGGTAATCCCATGCTAAAAAAAAAAAAAAATTAGTCCGCTCCTTTCAATTTGTTCATTCAGATGTAATCATCTCGTTATATAGTATGTTCGCAACCAAAGGCAACCTTAGGTCTCGAAATACACGAAGAAATAAAATTCATCAGAGCAATACCAAGTTCTTGAGAGCCATCAAAGTTTGCAAGGACATATTTATGATACATTCAAGCAAAAACACAAACTAACACCTGAAACAACTTCTAGAACGCAAAGATGAAATAGCCACATGAAACGTTAAGACTGCAAAAAGCTATTATGGATATTGACTGTACAGAAGAAATGACATGTGCACAGCTCCTTCTTAACTACCTGCTCTCCAAATCACCGTGTCAACTATTTTCCAGGTATGATGACATAGGTAGGGCTAAAGGGTTATCATGAAGGCAGAATCGACCTTAACAAATTCCCACTGTTATTTATGGGTAACAAATTCCCATTGTTATGTATGAGAGTGACATAACGGGAATAAAAAAAGGGGGGGGGGGAAATAATCTTCGATGCCTAAAGCTTATAAAGAGAGAGAAATCTGAGGCAGAATGGAAACAAAGCAATTCTCAATGGAAACCTCAAAGCACAAGACACACTATGCCTTTGCTATAAGGAATGAAAGCCCACAAACACAGGCCTCAGCTAATGTGTTAACTCCATCAAAGATAGAATTGCACATCACTGATCTTGGACTGCTAGACCTCTCTCTCAACTCTTAGGATAGATTAATCGATTGCGAACTTCAAGGTAAGATATGCTTTACAAATTTCTGGAGATTAAATGGCCACAAATCTTTGCAGTTATCTTCACTGGGGAGGAGACAGAACTCAAGGAAGATGAAGTTGTCCAAAGTAAACTTTACGCAATTCCCTCAATGCAGATGAGGAAAATGGTCACAAGCGATCAAACATATTACAGGCCTGAATAATGAAGAAACTCAGAACGAAAATAGCACAGCAAACATAACAGAAGAGCAGCACCTAGATCATTGTCCTAAATATTATGAGGCCTTTGGGCAATGAAAAAACTTTTTGTCGGTTCCAAAATCTGCCTTCGAGGTAAGCATTTCTACTGAAGCAAAAGGGGTAGAAATGCAAAATCATACATCTAGATAAAGTTCATCGTAATTTGATACTCAACGGCTTCAGCGAATTAACATGAAACTCCTATAATTGAACACACCACACCATACCACACCCAATGAATTTATCTATGTTTGGGGAGTCGATACTTCTCCCATGAAAACACATTTTCACTCAAATGAAGATCTATTCTTACCTTCCTGAAATAATCTTCTTGTATAACCTGACGGTGACTACTTTCTTCTCATACGGCTATACTCTAATCCATATATTCACGACCCTTTGCAACACAATCTCATTTCACCTAATAAGAGGGATCTAGAAGCTTCAGTTAACCGCACTCTCCGACTGGGGAAACTCATTTTTTTTTACATTTTCTATATGATAAAGTCACTATCTGAGGCATATAAAAAATATCTGTACGCCGAATTTTGATTCAACACGGTATCAAATGATTCTGTCCTAGGATGCTAGTAAGAAATAAATTTTCTGCAGTGTGTACACACCTGTTCTACCACAACTTTTTAACAATGGAAATGTTTTACAGTCCTAAAAGAAATACCAATTCACCCAATCATTAGGGATAAGCAGTAGCGTCTAACTCAAAGCTATCTTACACATTCAAAAAGCTTATATGCTAAGTGTTTATAAGTGTTGGGCCTCAGTACTCTTCTGAAAACTCTTGTTCACTGCTTCCAGATTCCTTCCGTTCGCGAGTTTTCTCTTTCGTTAGACTATCTCTGCAGAATTCTGACTTTGCGTTTCCTCGTTTTGATTTGACCGTATGAGTAAACTTCCTTTTAGAGGCTGTGGTCTTATAGTTAGGCTTCTGTGGTTTTTTATTACGAATTTTCTCTTTGTGGACAGCCTTTCGCTTTGGAAGGGCAAAGTATTTCTTTGAAAATATAACTTTCTTTGCAGACTTCTTCTTAGTAATATCTGATGGCATTAGATTTTGTTGTCTTAAATGGGAGAGAAACTCATTTACAACCACTGGATGGAGAAGATCCTCTGAAAATGGAGATGACCTAATCAGTTCGGAGACCTGGAAGTTCAACTTCAACCCACGAAATAGTTTCTGTCTTAGTGTTTGCCTTATCCTGAAAAATTCTGTAAGGGCATATCTAAAGGCCCCTTCCAGAGATAACAGTGGGACTTCAAGAGACTTGGAAATACGCATCAAAATAATAGCTTCTCTGTCACCCAAATTTTCCATTGTAGCTTTGAGGGATGTTAAGAGGGACTGGAAACCCTGAATACTATTCATCAGTCTCAAAAGTTGAGCCCTAGCACCTTTCTCTTCTCTGTAAGAGGATACAGGTAGTTTCCTAAGTTTTATTTTCAATAAATGTGCTGTGCCCTCCACTCCTATTTGAGGAGCAGAAAGAGCTGTATGAAGCTCAGTCATGTTCTCCCTATTAAAGATTACATTCAGAAATGATACACCAGTAGGCCAGTTGGAACCCTTTCCTTCAATGTATTTTGTCCAAAGTGTGTTAAGATCATCAGAGTTACCCTTGGCAAGAGCATCTCCGTCATTGATAGACATAATCAGGTGGCTGTCATTATAGTTTCTGGCCCCAACAGGACTGCTGCTCCTTTGTGACATTGCACCATCAGAGTGGTTTATAGCAAATGTTACATTGTCTGTAAATGCTGTTGAAGCCTTGTTTTTCTCCGTTGATTTTACTACAGGAACAGATTCATCATCTTCCCCATTATCCACGTACTTTATGAATGGAACTGTACTGCGGAAGTGAACCCTGCACCTATTGGCAGAAAGTGTTACCCACTTGTTTCCAACAGGCACTCTAACTCTTGGAACAAGGCCAGTTCTGTCTAATTTGAAATCGTCAGGAAGAGGTACCCAAATATCATCATCTGCCTTGCATTTCCTGGCTTCGTTGTCTGTGCTTAAGCAGCAATGCTCGAATTCTTTATTGTTCTCTTGATAATGTGTACTTTCTCGAGGGAAAACATTGCCATTCGCTGCATTTGCAGTCAAAAGACTGCTTCTTTTGGAAATTTTATCCGCTTTATAAGAATTCGGTCTAGATATGGCTCCAAAATTTTCAGTAACTTTTGGTGTTGAAGAATTCATAACACTTTCGTATTTGACCACCTGTTTCTGTAACAACATATTCTGTATATTGCCAACAGACTGCACCAACCAGTTCATTGTTTTTGCTACCTCTTCCATCGAAGGTAATTCACCTGTTTCTAATTCACGATTTTCAGTTTGTCTCGAGTCACAATTTTCAGATTGAATTTGTCTTGAATTACAGTTTTTAGATTCTGCTTGTTCTGAATTACAGCTTTCAGGATCTGAATCTGCTTGTTCTGAATTAAATTTTTCAAACTGATCTTGTTCTGAATTACAATTTTCAGATTCCGTTCGTTCTGAATAACGAATTTCAGACACTTCTCGTTCTAAATAAACAGAAGCCATTTCAAAAGGTTCCTCTTCACTGTCTGAAGAAAGTAGAGTCCTACCTCTTTTCTCAGGAGGACCAGTTTCCTCTTCTAAATCAGAATCATCTGATATTATCACTCTTCTCCGTGTTGGTCGCTTTCTCTGCAATTCCCTGGTTGGACTTTGCTCCTCTATATTCTTCAAATTATTGCCTGATACAACAGAATCAAACTCAAATATCAACTCACGCAGAGCCTCATCTTGAACTACGCTCCCAGGAAGATGTCTTTCCTTCCTAAGTCTTTGCATCTTTGAAATCCAAGAAGATAATTTCTCTCTCAAATCCTCTTGCAAAGCTTCGGATGGGCCATTCAGTAAGAGACCGATCCATTCTTGACACTGATTGCAGTTGTTAGGTTGATATTCAGCTAAGTCAGACTCAAAGCAAGAGGAGTGGCTGGGGCAGCAATTATGAGTGCCATTATCACTAAAGTGAGTTTGGCATCCATTAGCAGAGCATAACTTGGTGCCAACATTCTGTGACATTTCTGTAACAGAAATAAAACTCATGTAGACAAAATGAACGCACTTTCATTTTATTAAACACTATAATACACTCCAAATCAACTTACGCAAACAACTCTGATGATATTGACAATAATAAAACCCCCAAGTATAACTTAACAGCCTTAAGTCTAAAGGTGGACGAACTGAAGTAGCTATTACACCTTTCATGTCATCTGGAAAATAACATAACTTTAACAAAGAAAATACCCCATAATAGAGGTGTATCGAGAAAGTTATAACCTTGTACAACTGGCAAAGTAGATCTCCATCCAACCAAGGGAAAATGAGCACAAGTTTAAAAGATGGCGAATAAACAATATCAAAGATGGAAAATGACAGACAAGATTAAAGTCTTAGATGAACATTACTTAAAAAGCAATACTACTGAAGAACTTAATCTTAACTGGAGGACACTATATCACAGCAGAAAATTGTATGATAATATTTTTTAAACCAGTGAATACTATACTTACAGTAACTCAGGAAGTGTAAAACACAAGTATGCAAGTCAATGCAATTCAGATACAAATCAACAATTCCAACCACCATTGTTATGATCATTACAAATACAGTACTACTACACATTTGAAAGCGGAATTATACAACTCTGTGTCCAGAGTTTTCGACAACCTACTGTCAGTTCAAAAACATCCTAACAGAACAATGGTAAGACCATAAACTCCTGCAAGAGATACCAACGAGAATACATTCGTAAATATCTTGATTTATATCTGGATTTTCGGATAAATAATATCAAAATATTTCTCACTGCCTTTTCTTGCTAATGTTCCACAACCGTAACCATTATACTCAGATCTGTGATGTTTATGGTTTTCTACAAATAAGGGACAAGGTTCAGTACCCTTTGTACTCGGGACGCATAACAGCCTGTCCAAGGACGACTGGTCTATCAATAACGTTTATTAATATTGAGACGACGTCAGGTTTCTTTCGAGATGAACAACACTCCTTCACGTAACTCTTCTCACACACTGAACATTCTATGTCCCGGACATTTGATCCTGTTTGGGTACTACATATAATTACTGTTGGCTCTTCACAACACCAATTGAAACATTTATTCTCAACGAAACTATCTTAACTGCATAAAAACTGTATTTAAATTTAACAACTTTACTAATACCTTACACTATCTAAGGAAGACGCAAAACAGTTCATATTACGTAGTTATAAAAATTGTTGCATTTCCCTAATTCAAATTAATATAAATCCAAAAGGACATACACATAAAAGGCAAAAGGGAATTTCCCTATTTCATATAACTCATCATAGAGTGAGAAATATGCTTCCTCCCTTGATGTGTTATACAAAAAAATTACAATTACAAGAAAGCAATGTCACAGTTACATATTCACCATCATCATCACCAAATGCTTCCCTGTAATAATAAAAAAAAAAAACCATCAAAAGGGTTATTGTTAAATTCCACAAAATGCTTCACAGTGCCTTTAACACAAAATATTTGATTTGAGCAACCTTTACTCTTATAAAACCAAACTGTTAGATACAAACATAAGAAATACCTACAGTAACTAAAAGGGTAAAAACAATTATAATAAAAGCACAAATAAGGTCAAAAGCAATTTTGATTTGGATGCACAAATGAGCTGATATTCAAAATAAAAAGGGCAAAGTAGTTTCAGGCTTGAAATCATTTCATTTCTATTTCAAGCTATGCTCTAAATGTAACAAAATGGTAAAAGCAAGTGTACCCTTACTAGAAAAAACAAAAGAAGAAATGGACACAAAATATCAAGTAATGTATACATGTATGTGTGTGTATATATATATATATATATATATATATATATATATATATATATATATATATATATATATATATATAAAAATAACAGGACCTCCTTTGAGCAGGATGATGTCTTAGGGAGATTTTATTCACAAGTTACGAGCTTTCAAGGACTAAGCTGTCCCCATCGTCCGGCAGCCGTAAATGCATTATACAGTTACCAGACGATTGGGGCATATCAATCATCCTTGAAAACTTGTAATTCTTTTTTAACAAAATATCTGTTAGCTACCATCTTGTTTAAAAGAGGTCCTGTTATTCTTTTTTAAGAATGCACAGTATAATTGTGCAATTGATCAAGTTTACATATATATGTATGTATGTATATATATATATATATATATATATATATATATATATATATATATATATATATATATATATATACACATACAGACGAAGAAACAGATCTGTTCAATAATATGCTATTCTATGAGCCTTGGCCGAGTTATCACAGCTATAAGCTGGAATGAAAGTCTGCATATATGTTCTTAAATAATCAAAATTTCCCATGTAAACGACAAGTTTTCCAGAACAATCCTGTATCATTTTTTTTTAGGTCCGATGGCTATCTCACTTGATTAGGCATCGATTAACGCATAACATTCTTAATCCCGCGTCTGTGCTTATATCTATCTTTACAGTCTATAGAATTTTTTATAGCTCATATCCTGCACTCAATATTACCAACCCTTGGCTGGTTATCATTATCAAATCATTTCTGCTTAGCGTTTTGCTTCTTCCTGGAATAATTTCCATGTCATCCTTCCAAATTTAGAATTTTTATTCCTAGGTATCCAAATACTCTTTCACACAGTCCCTGACATCCAAAGATTATATTATACCAATGTTTTCTTTATTCTTTAGACTCAATGGAACTCTTTATACCAAACCCCTTCCCCAGTCTCTCTCCGACACCAGAAAGTGCATCACTAGATCAATTTCTCTCTCGGCTTATCGTGTTTCAATACAAGTCAAATTGCCATTACAATTTAGTACTTTGGATCCAACCCTTCCACTTCTTAGTTCATATCAGAATTTTCTCACTTTCTTTTTTTTACCTATTGTCACATTCCTTCTTTACCCACTTATTCTTTGAATAATCACGCCAGCATCCAGTTTAACATCAACCGCCTTTATTTGCATTAGTTAAATAATTCCTTTCAACCTATTGCTACTTTGTACATTTATCTAACTTTTCAATATTTCCACTTATCATAATTCTACCACTTTTCAGTTGAATTCTATCCTCTCAACCTTAAAAAAATTATTAGTGTTCAGGAAGACGATCACCTACGTATAAAATTACTCCTTTCCATCTCTATTTCCTAAACCAAAATCATCCTAAACAGATGACGATACCTCCTTGTTTATAACAAAGACGGCATTTACAATTGGACAACCACACCTAAAGGTCACCTGATCATTTACATCTGAATTACAATTACTGTCATTAACTAGTACAGAATTCTTCAATCTCTGTTAATTTCGTATAATAACCGTCATAATTACCTGACCATATAGGCTGCCTCCTGCATCACATTTGCCTAGAACTTAAATAAGTCGTCTGCTTGTCTCTTGTATTGGAGCATTTGCCTTTCAAACCAGTTATATTGCTGGAAATTTTAAATTCTTCTAATCGAACTTACATTGGTCCGAATACCCTTAGCAGCAACCTTCTTGTTGTTTGCTAAGAATTCACTTTATAACGACAATGAGCGACAAGCCCTTTGTGACTAACACAGCATCTTCGGACTCTAGGACCTTGTGTACATTATAATGGATATTTCTCGTGAGGCGACTTACAGTGCTGTGACGCAATATTGCTTAAAGGTACAGAAACCGGCTCCAGATGTTACACGTTTCCCACTAACGCTGACTAGAAAAGAAAAAAAAATCGATATTCAAAGCGAAAACGCTCTTGTAAACAAACAAATAACCTAATTCGTTTGTTGCATAACGTCGTATAAGTGACTCTCTCTCTTTATCGACACAAAGCCCAAAATCTTTATAAATGTATGTTGAAAATCCGTATTTATAACAAAAAGTTCAAATGACTTCTCAATTTTTAATATGAACATTGGTCCGAAAAAAAAAAACGTAAACATTTCAACTAACATCCGGATACTGAGATGGTAAGCGCGGCCTGTTATTTCATCCTGCTTCGCCAAAATCGTTAGAAGGTCTTCAAGTTCCCGTTCTACGATGGTAATCCTCCCGAAGCCATGGTGCAATCATGACAGTGAGAGACGAGTGAGAGTGAGAAGGAGGCCTAGGGAAATTTGAAGTATTCGAATTACAAGGGTGTTGAACCAAATTGAACTGAATTGAATACAGAATTTAGGACAAAGGCCAAGCGTTGGGACCTATGAAGTCAATCAGCGCTGAAACGGAAATTGACAGTAAAATGCTTGAAAGGTGTAACAGGAGAACAACATCGCAGTTGCACTATGAATCAATAGTTAGGAGAGGGTGGAAAGTAAGATGGAAGAAAGAAAATATGAAAGGAGGTACAGTAAAAGGAACGAAAGGGGGTTGCAGCTAGGGGCCGAAGGCACACTGCACACAACCTTAAGTAATGCCTACAGTACACCGCACGAGGTGAATTGACGGCATTAACCCCCTACGGGATGGAGACTGATATGACTTCACTAAACTGAACTACTGAGATTAAACCTACACGATACGCAGTTAGCACCTTCGTTTGCACGTTCGCCTCACCAGTGCAAGATCCTGGGTTCGACGTACTAACGAGTTATGCGCCTGGTAGCTAGTCGACTCTGGTAGGTCGCAAATAAAGAGCAGAAGGGACTAGCCTCATCCTAAAATCTTGGACGCAAATGAATAAATAAATAAATAAATATATATATATATATATATATATATATATATAGAGAGAGAGAGAGAGAGAGAGAGAGAGAGAGAGAGAGAGAGAGAGAGAGAGAGAGAGAGAGAGCCCAAAAATACCTAAAAAAAATCCAAAAAAGAATGAAAATGCATATTTGCACATTTTCCGTGTTTTCAGCACAATATTAAGGTCAGACGCAGAAGTGGAACAAGGGCTGATAGGGCTTCCATTCTATTTATGACACTACCTCTTATCCTAGTGTCATAACAAAGGCATTTTCGTAACTTTCTACAAACAGCTGACAAAGCCTAGAAAGTAGAACTGTAAAAGGATATATAGACAATGGCATTATGAAGTTTGAGTATTTTTATAACTTTCATTCACCATTATTATTATTATTATTATTATTATTATTATTATTATTATTAATGATACACTCATCCGTCAAAAATGGCAGCAACAATTAGACAAATGTGTAACCGCAATGTAATTATAATATATTAAGGAGTACATGATGCTGTTCTGCATTTAATGATAATTAAACACGAAGTTCATTACTGCTGACTGTTACACATGAATAAGTAAATTATTATTATTATTATTATTACCTGGTAACTCACAAACTAACGGTTTTTCCTGTATTTTTTAAAGCTCAAATTTCAAAAGCAAGAAGCTATAGTTTCAACAAACGTGACAAAGCAAAAAGTGCGAATCAGGCTTGTTAGCCAATGAATAAATTAACGCGTGTAATGTACAAGAAAAAAAAACACTTTGTATCCTCTTTCGAACTCGTTCCGAAGCTGGCGGTAGGGGCACAGTCACTGATAATTATGTATTATGGTCGTACATGAGGAGGGTGGGGGTTGGGGGGTTGTGGAGGTGGGAGGTGGGGGGGTTGTAGAGGAGAGATTGATGATATCAAAAGGCCCTTTTCTGTGTAACATTTCCACTAATTAAATGGGGTCGCTCAATTAAAAACCCGAGCTGTGTATGACTGAAGAGTTCTCTCGCTTTGAAGTCCATTATTCATTTCCCAAATATACAGTATAATACGGTTAAGTATCTATTGGAAGGAAAAAGTAGTTGCGTCGTGATCTTCAAAACAAAAAGAGTTAAGCATAACTGAAGTGCTATCACTTTCAAAATAAAAAGGAAAAGGTAGCACCATCCTGCAATTATTTTCATAAGGAAAAGAAGAAATTCTAGCATTATTATGCAATAAATTTAAAAACAAAAAGGGAAAACGTACGATAACTGTGCAACAAATGAAAAAACGCAACCTTACCTGCCATACAATAAGGAAAAGTAGCAATGATATAAAACTGACTTCAAAAGAAACTGGATAAAATAGTATCACCATGCAAAGAATTTTAATTAGAAATCATGGCATTACTACTATGCGATAAATTTCAAAATAAAATGGGAAAAGGCAGGATAACTACCAATAAATAAAAATAAAAGAACGTTACCATGCAATAACTTACAAAAAAAGGAAAAGTAACAATAATATGAAACAGATTTCAAAATAAAATAAAAAAATACTATAACCTTGCAATGAAGTACTGTAAGGAGGAAATCCTCTCACTTAAACGAAAATTTTCCCTCTAAACATAGCCGAGACACCTTTCTACAGAAAATTCTCATAGGTCTTTAAGTTTTAGAGTACGCTGTTAAACTAGGCCTACATAAGGAATGTACAAGGTCCAGTGTTAAGTCATTGGAGAAATATTTGAAGTGGACAGATATTTTTTATATATATCTAAGCCTAACTTCCATCTAGTCAACTCAGATCTTTCGTCAAAACGAATTTTCTTTCAGCTCACATCATTATCAAAGTAGTGTTCCATTTCTCGTAATATCTCCTATGCATCTCATTTCGACTCTCTTTCTCTCTCTCTCAAGACTACCCACTACAGTTCCTAGCCTGGCTTCAAATTGCTGACCAAAACGGAACCTTTAGTGTAGTCTTGAGACGCTGATGCGTCTGTAGAATCTCTTAAAGCGTATTTCATCCGTCTGCCCCCGTCGGTAGTAAATGATTTCAAGATGCACTTGCAACTTTGAAGTAGATATGGTATACGCCAGCACACCCCCTTCTCTCTCTCTCTCTAAGTTCACTTAATTGTGGGCTTATTCTTGCTCTCCAAGAGAAGCAGCATAATTATATATGGCCTTCGTATTTTCTTCAGTCTCATGAGTGTTATTTGTAGGAACCGTGGGTGAAGTTCTGAAGATTTTTCAACAGAAAGTGAAACAGAAATTATATTGTACATTATAGTACAAAAAAAAAGCAATAAAACTAGAAAATGCTGACGAAAAACAGTGGAAGTACTTCGAGACTATGGCGGCAGCCAAAAAAAAAAAAAAATCCTCTGAAATACTACTACAAATAATCACAAGATTTACGAAAAGTCAAAACCCGAGAGGGACCACAGCTAGGCTATATGGCAACAACTACGGTAACAGAAATAGCCTGGTGGCAGCACCCACAATTCCTAAGCGATGGAGGGAAGTGACAAAAGTGAAGATTTGGTCCCCCTGCTACAATCTCCAGTGCCTACTTTTGTCGGTGACTAACATCTCTCATTCCCTTCTAAACTTAACAGGTGAAACGCATTCTGCGCGGGCGCGCGCGCGAGAGAGAGAGAGAGAGAGAGAGAGAGAGAGAGAGAGAGAGAGAGAGAGAGAGATCACTACGTATTTCTTGATATATTTTTTCAAGTTAGGATAGGCCTACTTCTCATTCTTGTCATTCCATGAGGTTATTCGGAATTGCAATAATATTGTGGCATTTCTTTCCCGCTCTCTCTGCTGCTACGAGAAGTTCAGCTTTCTCCTCTACTTCTTTGTTGATAAACAGAGGCGTCGATAACGAGACTGTGTAATAACAATCTGATTGGGTTCGAAAAAACAGAACACAGCCGCACAAAGAACAATAAGTACAAGAAAGCAACAAAACTGCCATCTGAATAGAATCAGACTAAGCGATTCCCCATATGCAGTAAGATGAGGAAGTACTGGTATAGCATTCATTAAAGCAAAAAGAAAAAAAAATTCTCCAGTTAATACAATATATAGATTTACCGCAGCCGTTCATAAAATTGCCTCTTGGGCCTTCCTTTTTGCCATCAACATTGTCTAGGCCTAGAAATACATCAGCAGTACATTACAAACGCCTTAATTATTAAAAAAATTATGAAATATTAAATTTTTCCAACTATTTCGTTCAAGTAATCTGAGTATCTTACATTAAAGCCCACAAAATCGCAGCTACAGTATTATCTGCCTTTCAACTTCGAGGAGATAACCAAAGGGTAGTAACCCTCAGGTACTTAGCAAAACCATTTTCCACCTAGGCCGTGACTACTACAGTCGACTAACAATCCGGTACATACGTTAACTGCTTAGGTTATGCGTAAACATGAACATGCAAAAGAAATATAAACTTAAAACTAGTCATGTTTTTTAAAAGTAGAACATGGCTAAGTGTTGTCATAAGGTTTCAACACACAACTGGGAGCTTATCGTTGCAAATTACCGCAGTAAATATACCACCGGATTCTTCCGTGGTTACCGAAAGCTTAGGTCTCAAGGGTAATTCCTCGTCAAGTCAAACAAAGAAAATGACACGAAGCATAATAAAATTCCCACGTTCACACACACACATACAATATATATAAATATATAAATATGCATAATATATAGATATATATATACATATAATATATATATATATATATATATATATATATATATATATATATATATATATATATATATATATATATATATATATATATATATATATATATGTATATCACGAGAACTCAAAACAAGCTTTAAAATTTGTAGTCACTCCTGACTTTTTGACAAAGTATGTATACCGAAACGAATCATTACAACAATTTCAGCTCAAGGTAAATCAACAGAGTGAGTACCAAAACACACAATGCAAACGTCATCCTTGGTAAAAATTATCACTATCATTCATAATCGTAACCAGACCGCTGAGCTCAAGGTTCTAATTATAAAGTATTTAAATGCTAAAAACAACCACAGCTCTCTGGACGCTTTAAATGCGTCCACAGTAGTAATTACTCGTAACTGAATATAAAATGACAATGACAAAAACACACCATAAAGCTGACTCTCCGGTATCACACAACAATGCTAAATCATTTTTTTTTATTCACACAGCCATTGTTTAAATCTACATCTGAGCCCACACTGTCTCAGTCACACAAGTGTTGAACCAGCTTTCCGTCCGTCGACAATCTTGGCAGACTCTGTAATAGTTTTTCTTTCTTCCCCAAGTCTCGTCTACAAGACTTCTCAAGTTATTTCTGTACTCAGGCGACAAAAATTCAACACATTCTACTTAAGAATGCTAACCTTGCGCTGTGCGGAGGACTATACACGAGAAGACACCTAAGACCAACTACTGGTGCAGTACTGTAGAGTTAGGCTAAACGGACCCACAGACACAATATCTAATGGAAAGTTATTAAGCCCATCTGGCAAAAGAACAAGCCGATAAACTTCTACAAAATGTTAAACAATTTAGTAGACTTTGCTACCAAATCTCACTTCAATAAGTGCGTTAACCTTTATGGGTATCCAGCATCAATCTACTAGTTGTACAAACGTGTGGCTAAAATATTTTCCGACAATTCTGACGAACCTCAGGGGTAAGACCTCTCAAAACACTTCGATGAAACACTTTACAGCCAATTTTTGCACCTTTTGAAAACTATTCAAACTGACTAGTTAGAGTCAGCAACAAGTCTATATTCCATTAGTCATGATACATGGAATACGTATGCATTATAAATCACACAAGATGAAAAAAGACGAACCATCAATTCAGTGAACATAGATTAGCCGAATCAAACACTATATATTTCCTTTTTACGAACTAAAAAGCTAAAGAAAACTGGGAATAATTTTTCACACTAAAAATCAAGAACTTCATCGCTTCAAGATAAATCTCAAGAATTGGAAACTTGTTCCATAATACAAACGTCTTTATCACAGCGTAATAAAATGTTAAAAATCTTTAGTTGCATCCATTTCAAGCCAAGGGTATCAAAAATAATGTAACAATTTTCAAGAAAATGTAATGTACTTAATGTCCCTTTTAAAAATGCGGAAACTGGCAATTAATGAAAGAACTATGCACATTACTCATTCCCCTTGTAAACTGCAATTTTCTCCCAGGATGTCTCAGGCAGGATTTGTTAAGAAACAGGAACAACGAGAAGGAACACCGGTAGCCCGCTAGTTGCAGCCCCGAGCCTATTCTGGCAGGTGCCAAACTGGTTGCCACACACCGCAAGACAAGTCCGGGGGAGCATAACTAACATACCTGCATCTGCTATGGCTGCTGCTGCCGCTGCTACTCGCTGCTTCCCCTTAGGTCGACTATAACCTTTACTACTGAATCCCCCCAAAATACTTCGAATCCATACATGCTCTCAAACATCATTACTTGTAATGTCTAGATTTTTTTTTATTCACTGGCCAGCCTAGCCTGCTAGTAGCCTTCATGTAGTGACGCAGCCTTTTTCGAAACAAACGTGCTAATATAGGCTATGCAAACATAAATTATACATACATACATACACACACACACACACACACACACACACACACATATATATATATATATATATATATATATATATATATATATATATATAATTACAAGCGCATTTTATTAAAACAATGACACTCCTGAACCAAAAGCGAATTTCCCAGAAGGCCACAACATCTACCCCGACCCCCAACAAAAAAAGCATCATCACATCACCATGACCATCTTGACCTAACATAAAAACTACCACATCTAAAGCGGATCACTGACTGGGAAAAACAAACAAACGGAGGCAAGCGCTGTGGATGGTGGCCGTCGAGGTCTCCGGGCTGAAGTAATGCGACCCGCTTCTTATGCAGTTATACCCACAAGCAATATCCCCAACGCTCTTCTCTTCGGTCGAGCCTACCCTCATCGTTTCCTCCCATTGCCTGAACTGACCGAAAGCATAAAAATCTTTACACTCTAATTCTTCACTAAGTACAGCAAGACGTGAACGTCTTATTTTCTATCAAGTGTCAACGTAACATGGGTGTGGTTTTTCTACGCAATTCGTTTTTACTCAGTATCCACTGAGACAACAGCCGCCGCCATCACTTACCGCAAAAAAAGCTAACAATGCATTCGTGTGTCAATTATACACACAAACACCAGCAATGAAGATGACTTCCTGATATAGGCTACCTAGGCAATACTCCTCACGTAAGACAGCATGACATACGGAGGGTGTCAAAAATTAAAGAGGACCCACCGCTTGCCGCTACTCTTTAACTACGAAAATCAGAGGCATCTAGACTTTAAGCAGACCACTTCAAATCCCCCATTATTCATCTGAAGCCTAATTTAGTTACGGTACAATATAGTTCTCAATAACCTTACTCTATCGTCAAATGGATCTTATGAGCAGGGATATTTCTCTGCTCTTCGGAGGAAGATATTTCTCAGCTGTTCGGAGGAAGACTAACATCCGGTTACTAAGGCTTCTTCGGTTCTAAATATGACGGAGTAAATCTTTAAGCGTAAAACTTAAGCTCGAACATCTGCGTTAACCGCCCCCTACCCCAACCCACCCACCCAACTTCCCACCCGACATTCAAAGAAGAGGAAATGTCAAAAGGCGCATAATCTTTAGAGGCGATAACAAGAATAACACCGGATGAAGAGATTATATTTGTTTTCAGTTAAGGGAAGAATAGTTAGAGAATATGAAATTCTCTAATATTATAATATTTAGATGGCCAAATCATTGAGTATCTCTTTGTGGTACCGGTATGTCATTATTTACTCAAACATGGTTGATGAAGCTACTGCTATGTGGTTATTTTAAATCAAGAAAACTGGTGAATGATGCAATAACGCAACGAAAGAAATAATTCACGGGGGCTTTAGGAGTTCCCAGAATTGTGCAACAAAGATCGATCTCGCATCAACATTAGCAAATGCAACATAATTCAATAGCCTATACCCAAATTAATCTTGGGCAAGACCGGGGAGGAATCACAACAATGCTGTGATATTTTTTTCCCCTGACAGTCCATATTCCCAAAATACCATATTAAAAAAATTCAGGACCGAGATGAAACCCCAATTACCACAAAATGTACGGAATTCAGCTTCGGCCAACAGGGAGACTTCCACAGATAGGCAATAACAATCAGAGTTAATGAATTTTGTTTTCGTTTACAAATTCCCACAATGGAGATAAAAAGAAATGAATGAGAGCATAACTAACAACAGTATTGTAACTACTAATAAAAAATTTGACAAAAAAATTTTTTTTGCGAATATTTTATATTATTAAAACTCCAGCAAGGTTTTAACAGTTTTCTGGTAAAACTGCCATTTATGACCGCAGCCAGTTTCCATAACAACTACACTTTTGTTAAGAGAGAAATTCGCCGAGACTGGTTCACCGAAACTGGAATTCAAGATTTATATTCCTGCCTTTCTGGACAAACCTGAAACTGCAATTTCATTCCCCATTCATGGTTTTCTTGTGCTATAAAGTCAGGTGCTTCCTTCGAAATTTTTGAATATCTTTTTTAAAGTCAAATATAAGAAACGAAAAAGATTTTGAGCCATAACGATGTTGCCTAACTGACATAATGACATTAAAATCACTTAAATACTACAATAGAACCAACTCAACTTGATGAAACGACGTCCCACTATGAGTACCTGAATGTGCAAGACCGGTGTACCTAGACAAACAAGTGGATTTGCCGTTTGCCCGGGACCAGAAATTAGTAACCTGTCAGTCAACATGCAAAATACATTGGACGGCTGGATTTACCTCGTCAGAGTGGTCTAACAAAAGGATTATTATCGGTAATACGTTTTTTGGGGTAGACAAGGAGAGGCTTACGCATGCATTAGTTAGTTAATACATCGTTGTAAAATGTCATCACATACACTGGAGTTACTGCACTTATATATACAATTATCTAAAGCAGGCCACATATATGGCAATGCTTGCAATGTACTGTAAGTACATTTGCATGCATGAACGAACGAAAGAACGTTCTCACATTTTTATATATATATATATATATATATATATATATATATATATATATATATATATATATACATAATATATATATTGTATAATTAAACTTAAGTTGAAGTATGACGACTTAATCCCTAGGTATGAAAAACTCATGTCTAAAGAACATGTAACCATTATTTTGTATGTATGTATGTATGTATGTATGTATGTATGTATATATATATATATATATATATATATATATATATATATATAGTACATATACATACATACACACACACACACACACACACACACACATATATATATATATATATATATATATATATATATATATATATATATATATATATATATATATATATATAGTGTATGCAGCGATAGATGTTACAAGAATAGCTTCAGGAAGAACTTATGACTATATACATTCTACTGTTATTTAAAACTTTTTTCCGTACTCCTATTCTCCTTTTGGCGATGGCACCATAAGGGCTGCTAGCTCCGCACCCTTTTATTAACCTAGGCTAACGTTGGCATCCAATTAACAGCTGGATCAAATGGCAGGCGGTAACACTGAACTGCAACACGAACCTTGCGGATGTGAGCCCTGTGCTCTACCACTGAGCATATGGTCGAATGAAATGTAGTCTACTGCCCCTCACTCTCATATATAGGCTACCTGAATTTTTCAGTCTAAACTCCCTAGGGAGTAATCTGTCTGGGACTAAAGGATTTCACTGATAGCCATGTTTATGGGATTGGGAAAACTTCAGCTCCATGCTATTGTTACTTGAATTCATTTACTTTTGGTCACTTCTACGTAAGATTAGGACTGAATTCTACCATATATGGAGAGAGAGAGAGAGAGAGAGAGAGAGAGAGAGAGAGAGAGAGAGAGAGAGAGAGAGAGAGAGAGAGAGAGAGTTTAGTGGCAACATCCACAGGAAGGAGGTCCCACCAGTAGCCCTCACGGGGCAGGTGTAAATCTAGGCTTCCCTCCGGAAATTGAATAGCGATGTGACGTGATATGAAACATTTCCACCTGGACACTAACTAAATGCAACCCTCGCTTATCCCATTCCGTACCTTCTCCACGCCCCCTCCAACCCGTTCTTCCTTACAAGGAGCAAATACCAATTTTCAACCTACATAGTATTTTCCCCTTATATATCGTAATCTGCATTCTTTGCAACACACCTCCTTCTTCCAAGATTCACACATTTTAATATTCATATGAAACATTCCGCTTCTTTGTTTCATCGACCTTGGGTCCTGAGAAAGGACCTAATAATCAGGAAATCGGTAAAAACCCAGAGAGAGAGAGAGAGAGAGAGAGAGAGAGAGAGAGAGAGAGAGAGAGAGAGAGAGAGATCATAACCATCAATTATTGTGACATTCAAAAATATCAGTAAAGCTAAAACAGAACAGAAAATAGAATTTAGGCCAACGGCTAAGCGCTGGGACCTATGAGGTCATTCAGCGCTGAAGGGGATATTGACACTAAGAAGGTCTGAAGGGTGTAACAGGAGGAAAACCTCGCAGCTGCACTATGAAACAACTATTAGAAAGGGTGGAAAGTCAGATGGAAGAAACAATATGAACGGAGGTACAGCAAAAGGAAAGTAAACTTAGAATTCTTAAAAACAATTTCTCATCAGAATTCGATTCTTTGCTCAGCTTTACATGAAGCAGTTGTTAATGGAGAAAGTACTAAAAAGTCATAACCAAAAGAAAAAAAAGGGGGGGGGGCAATCTTGATTGACAACTGTAATTTTTCCAACCGTCAGACTTTTTCACCGCCTTGATTCCACTCGGATGAATGAAGTGAAAAGATTCGTAATGAGCGAAAACCTGGCAGCTGGTGATGACAAGACAGTCAAGCAAATCTTGATTTGAATTCGAAAGTTCTCAAAGCAACCACAATATTCCGAGAGAACCGGAAGCCCTTCACACATGCCAGCAGAGGTCCCACTGTACAAACAGGTTCGGGGTAAGTGAACCTTTTCATTTTAATTTCTCAAATGCGAAGATTTAAAGCTGCATAAAAAAGGAAAAAAATTATAATTGAGGAATTCACTAAAATCTTTGAAAAAAAATCAGAATAACAAACGATAACCAAGAAACATTAATTCGATATTTGAACGCTACAGCTCAATATGCGAAAGTTACGGCGAATTGCCTACAAACTGCTAAATATAAAAACCGTGAAAAATCAAATACAATTAAGATTACACCTGCTTATGAACACAAAAGATTAATATAATGCGTTTTTAACAATAATCCTAAGCATATGGAAAATTTACTTCTCATTAACCCCGTCACAAAAACAGAACAACGAATGAGAACTATAAAATGTTATGTTACACTAATTATCAACGCATCATGCAAAGCAGGCAGGCACTCCCAACCCTGAGCCCGCCCACACCTCTTCACAGGTATGACCTTGGCCCGGACATCCCATAAGTTAATGCATATTACGCCATCCAGTCAAAAGTTAAAGGTTGGCGATATTATTTGCGTCCTGCACTCTACACACTTATTATAGTGAACAGAAAAGCCGTAGGTAAAATAACAGTTCTACGTGAATGAATGAGTTTGAACTCGATAAGGCACAATGGCACGCAAAAAGGAATAAACACCATCAATTTCAACTTTTACCTATAAAAGAACATCCCGACACCCAAACATCTCGATAACATCCGAAAGTTTTTGCGAAAACATCAGCCTTTTTTTTTGGAGAGAGAGAGAGAGAGAGAGAGAGAGAGAGAGAGAGAGAGAGAGAGAGAGAGAGAGAGAGAGAGAGAGCTACATTCATGAGGTCGCCTGACGGATGTAACATCCATAGTGTCATCACCCCTTGCAATAAAAGGAAAAGTTCACAGGTTCGGTATGCTTCGTCTCAGCTACTCGAATAACATGAAACTGGCCCAGGCTGCAAAGTCTATATTTTACCATACAGTCGAAATCCAGATATCATTCTACATATTATTTTGTCAGTTAATATATAGTGATACCACCAGGGTGATTTTTTCTATAGAGGGAGATACACAACTAACTGTCTCACTGAGGAATGTTTTCAATAGTAGAGATTTTACTCCTGGAGTGACCAATCTCCACTTCAGTTCCTGCCGACGATATCGCGTTCGGCTAGCACTCTGCTGGGCCCGCGTTCGATTCTGCGGCCAGCCAATGAAGAATTAGTGGAATTTATTTCTGGTGATAGAAATTCATTTCTCGGTATAATGGGGTTCGGATTCCACAATTAGCTGTAGGTCCCGTTGCTAGGTAACCAATTGGTTCTTAGCCAAGTAAAATAAGTCTAGGCTAATCCTTCGGGCCAGCCTTAGGAGAGCTGTTAATCAGCTCAGTGGTCTAGTTAAACTAAGGTATACTTTAACTTTTCAGTTCCTGCCAAGTTTTCATATGGTTCCTGTGATGAATGTCAAACAGATGAAAAAAAAAAGAATGGTTATGGAAAAGTTGAAGGTGACAGCAAATTTAGATCGGTCCTTCTTTGCCAACCCTCAAAGGTAACTTGAAAACTAACGAAAAATGAGCACCATCTAACACGAAATTTTACAGCGGAAATATATACATAAAGACAGTAACAGTCTGTGATAAACGGTAATTACTTATCGGACGTATACTAATATTCAATATTCCAACAGCTCGCTTCTTTCCGGCCCATTTTGTTTTATTAATTCTAACACTAAATAGCGCCGGAGTTAACCCATGATAAAAACATAGGCCTTCTAATTTTACAACAAATTTCAGAAGAACTAGTAAAACGCATTAGTCACTGATTATACATCCTGACTGGGTTTCTCTTCGAGTAGGCCTATCATGGTTCCTGGACGCTTTGTTCTCTTTCTGTTTTCCACCTTTGCATTCCATAAACAGCGAGGAAGAAAAAGAGCACTCTCAATAATAACGGCATTATAACAAATGATGATGTCGGTACCATCAAAAGCTTTGCAACCACTTTTCATACACATACACATACTATATATATATCTGCGAAACACGTTCCTATTTGTTCGTTTCCACACACACACACACACACACACACACACACACACACACACACACATATTATATATATATATATATATATATATATATATATATATATATATATATATATATATATATATGTGTGTGTGTGTGTGTGTGTGTGTGTGTGTGTGTGTGTGTGTGTATGTGTGTTATTAACAACAGTGCTGCTGAAAAGCCCACGAACAAACATGAAAAAGCACGAAGCCAAATATAAAATGCCGAAACTTTCATCTGAAAACTCCAGCCTAATAAAACGCACATTACAAATTCCTGTGACCATTTAATTAAATGCTGTAATGACAAACCTTCGAATTTCATAAAAGAGAAATTTTAATCAAGTGACATTAATGAGCGAAATCATAATATTCTAATGCACCGCACCGTGCCTTTCCGGAGCTAATTTATTAATTTGGTCATTTGTATTCAGTGTCATCACATTTTAAACGTCCAATATGGAGACTAACACTTCCTAACATGGAAATACGACGGGGATCGGGTATCCGGGGCACAGGGAAGGGGGAATCAAAAGCTTTTTTTTATATACGTAATTTATCACTCAAAATTGGTGACAGGTAAAATACACTACATTAGCTTACTTATCTTTGTTATGCATTTAATTCCTTGTTAAACATGCCAATAAAAACATAAATGACTCGTTAACGAATAAACAAGAAAAAATAAGACAACTGCTAAACTACAAAAGATTTACAGCAAATTATCGCAAAACTTGCCATCAACATACAATTAACTGTTTCTTACAGAAAGAACGCTTCCTATCCAGCACAAACACAAACATGAAGCAATGTCCTTGCAGGAAAACCAACCCCGTTACTTCTGGAGATAAGCATTAGTGCTGCTGTCTGGGATGCTGTGTAACTCCATGGTCGTAAATTCAATATCTGAAACGCAGACCACAACTTTTACCACCAGCCGCAACGTTACGGAGTTCTCGCTGCAAAATGCCATCTCCGTGTTTTTTTTTTTTTTTTTTTTTGCAATGTTGCTTTGGTCTCAATCCCATAATTTTCAAAAACTGTAAAGTAAAGCATTTCTCCAAGAAAAGCATCGCAAAAGACTTGTTTTACAGGCAAAGGCATGTAGCTAGCTATTTACAAAAATAATATTTGTGGAATTGGGAATCACAAACGGAAAAACACGAGGCTGCCAGTATTTACAAGGCACTTAGATTTACCAGGGAAAAAAAACATGGCTGATGTTGCACCATCCTATCATTTACACTTGACTGATGGTAGTCACCTTGCTCTCCAATTTAGAGAGTAAGTTCACTTTGCAAAATGTTATTTTAGATACTGATGTATATCAGCACTTACAGTACTGTCCATCAGTGGATCAATATGCTGTTAAATGAAAACTACAGTACATTTAACCGAAGAGCCTCACAATTATGGATTAAAACTACAGTATGTTTTGTTTATGTTGCGTCATGCAACATACAGGATTGTCGACAATAACATATGCATTAAAGTTCTCCGCCTTCCGTAATGGTGTATCTATTCCTTTACCTCAACATTCACAATAAAAAAAAATATACACATACGGTCACGTAAGGGGAAGCGTACAAAAAATAGACAGAACTTTATATAAAATAAATATAGAGAAAATTGCGACTGACATAAGTACCAAAACATCTGAAGAAGTAAAATACTAAAAATTAAAAATACACAAATAGGCCTACATATATAAGAGCCAGGCACGGATTATCACCAAGTTAAAAGATTGGACAGACTGATTTACTGAACCAGCTGCTGCGAATATCTTACTACAGCATTTCTGGCCAAACAAAAAATTCTACAGGAGACTAACATGCAACCCTGATTCATGACAGCTGATATCTTGGTATAAATATAAGTAGCCTATAAGGAGAGTAACCATGGGAAAAAAAGATGTTCGCCTTCAAAAAGGGAACCGTTAGCTCACCTACCTCGAATTATGAGCAGAAAACGAACTGAGAAAAATCTACAACAGACGAAAACTGGATACTGTGTACATAATAATGGAAGTGAAATTAGGATTTGTTCAATGATGGAGAGCAAAAACGTTGGGGTTGTTGGGATTAACTATTTACGACCTATATATGACCTACGAAGGACTGAAAGAGCAAGAAAAGATAATATATTAGCTTAATTGAAAGGATTAATAGTGTTACTACATGGTTTGGTCATGTGGAGAAAATGGAAGACGACAGAGTGGAAAAAAAAATAAATTATAAATCTGAGGTGTTTGGAGGGAGGGAGAAAGTTACACCTACAAAGCATTAGGAAGATGGTTTGAGAGAGGCATTCAAAATGGAAAGGCCTTAACATCCAGGAAGCACAAGAGTGCGAGAAGCGAATGGGGCAAGTGCTGTTGGATGGAAGGCTCTGTATGCTGCTGACGAGCCTTCTGCGTAGCCTAGGTGTCCGAAACACCTGGTATTGTCGAAGTTCTGCATTATTATATATATATATATATATATATATATATATATATATATATATATATATATATATATATATATATATATGTATATATATATATAATATTTATATTATGTATAAATATTATAAAATTATATATATACAGTATATATAATTATCAACTCTTTTCACTGGCAAGTAGCCTAGTGAGATCAACATCTGGCAAGGTGAAACAACACAGAATTTCCCTAAAAAATAAAAAAAAAAAACACCCCATGCCTCCGTCGACATTAGCAACGATTATGTTTCATTTTATGAAAGTGGTTAGTCGACTGTGGTGGGTTGAAGTTATAGTATAAAATGGCATGTGGCTAGCAACCTCGCCCAAAAGACTCCCCCAAAACCTGAAGGTTAAAGCTCTCACAAGCAACATCCCCTAGGGAGAAAGAAGTGTACGTGAAATAACGGCAAAAGCTTCAATAAGAACGACTTCCTGTTAGTTATAACTAACATAAAAAATAGATAATGTAATACTTATCAATTTTTTTGCTTAACTGGAAAAATAAAAGTAAATTAATGGAAATAAAACATGAACACAAAAACTTACTCAGTAAAACGCAATATGAAAAGAGCTTTTTAAAAAATTTATAAAGGAGTCCTTTGATTCAAGTTTTAAAAATTACCCTGGCTTTGTTCCAAGTCATCCAAAGACGACATATATAGTTGAAAAATGTTGTGACGTCTTTTCCTTATCAATTGCCTTAAAAAACAACTGAGCAAACTGACTTAATGGTGATTTAAGCTGGTACTCGGAATCTGAGAGAGAGAGACAGAGAGAGAGAGAGAGAGAGAGAGAGAGAGTTTTATTTTTTTTAGAGCTTTTAGTATGTCGACAGAGCTCTTGCCATTATGTGCACTTCAGTACACTAACCACTGTTGCAATATTAGCTTACATTTTGCAGAAGCAAACTCGGCAAGACTTCAGCAGAACATCCCCCCGAGATACTTTACCGCAAAATAAATAAATCGATTCACTATGAAAGCTATAATTTACAAACCAAACGCCAAAATAGAAAACAGCCTGGCCGTTCGCAATAATGTTAGTAAAAGCGAAGATAATACTAAGGTGGAAAGGAGCTTCGATATAGGCTATATACTCCAATGCATAAGACGTTCGCATCGCAGGGTTCGATTCCTGAGAGGGGCAGAATTAATGGACGAAACCGGTCAGTACCATCCTATTTGAATTTTCCTTATGGTATATATATAGAGAGAGAGAGAGAGAGAGAGAGAGAGAGAGAGAGAGAGAGAGAGAGAGAGAGAGAGAGAGAGTGTGTGTGTGTGTGTGTGTGTGTATATATATATATATATATATATATATATATATATATATATATATATATATATATATATATATATATATATATATATACCACAATGAAAATTTAAACAGGATGTGGTACTGACCGGTTTCGTCCATATTGTGCATATATATATATATATATATATATATATATATATATATATGTGTGTGTGTATATATAAGTAAATGCTAAGCTTTCTATAACGTATAAAAAGAGATACTCATGTAATATGTAGGCTATATATCGAACGGGGCCGTTAAATCGAACACAGGAGAGGAGATATTGCAAAAACATACCTCTTCAAATAATCGCTCTGCCAAGCAAGTATACAGTACCGGTATGTATTGAATATCAATTTTAATGTTACACCTCCCATAAGTAATGTAAATATTTACCAAAAAAAAAACCGTTTAGATATACACTTTCCTGCGGTTTGTAAATTATCTGAAACTGTGTACCTTCACCACCACCGTTACCCCGAAGCTAAGGGGTCGGTTGCCGTGACGCCTCTTCTTCAACTGTTTCTATTGAAAACAGCGTCCTCACCCTAAAAAAGTACCATCTCAGTTTGGACTCTCTTATAATGTCAGTTATCTTGAGCAAGCAGCAATTTTAATGTCTTCATTTACAAGCCTCTCACACGGCAAGATCCCCAAAATTTACCTCAGCGTCCTCATTTCTTTTCACTCTATCTTCTGTTCCGTCCTTCTTTATGCCCAATGAACCATACATCATCAATGATCTGATATTCTGTTTATTTGGCATTCTTTTGTCACACAAGGCACCTTCCTCAATTTCCCCCTAGATTCTTTTATCCACTATCAACCTTAGCTTCACTTCTCTCTAATATATGAGTACTAGCAACTCTTAAGGATTGTCTCTGAATACAGAGAAACTCGTTCAAGTCTTACTCTCATTAAGGACCAAGTTTATGGTGCACTCTTATATAAAAGGTCGTAATTAACACTAAACAGTTTGATATAACTGCTCCCAAAGGATAACTTAACTGAATCACGCTAAATCTGAGCAATCTTATATTACGAAAATCATCTTAGAGTCAGCTCCTAAGGCGATCAGACATGAAACCAGATTAGCACGGGACATTCCCGTCATGCTTGGGGTCGGAATGCCTTTGGCTTGGACTGTCGGATACTGAGACAATTTACTGTTGAATCAAACCGATAGCCTATAGGGACTAACGTCTCTTACTCCATATGACAATCAGTGGAAAGGTATCACTGAGATGAAGTCTGATGTTGGGTGTGTCCTTATATCTACCCTAAAAAGGAGGCAGTAAATTCCCGGTTATAAGTCAAGATCCAAATAAACAGAAGTAAGAAACAACACACGTAAGCGCAAGAAAAAAAATGTGCAACGGATAATTCTTTGTAACGTTTCTTCAACATCTTATATGAATTTGTTATCCTCGTTAAGGCTACAGTTTAATGCAAACTGACTTCATAGGCTTCGACCGTGAACAAGACAATGGAAAATGGCTCGGGTCTAAAGATACGAAAAATTATAAGTTCTAAAGCACAATCACATATAGCCTACAACAGACAACTGATAAATTTAAACGCAGCAAGGTACAGAAACTTAGCCTATACCAAGAAGATTAAACACCAGCGCTTTCTACCAGACAAGTCCTACAGAAACTAAAGGACCAAACAATAATCCTTAACACACGCAAGGCTCTAATCTATGGGCGATACCTCAACGTCTTCTCCTGACGTTCGACATACGTGACTTCGCCATCACTGTGATGGATTAACCCGAATAAGGAAATACACACCCATACATGAAAATTACTTAAAGCTTCTTTCACTCGGTTTAGTGGGGATGTTAAACACAGTTTTTTGGTCTTATCCCGTCTACCTGTTCTTTATGATTTTTATGCCTTTTGGCAGCTATCTAAAGTTTTCACACACACACACACACACACACACACACACACACACAGAGAGAGAGAGAGAGAGAGAGAGAGAGAGAGAGAGAGAGAGAGAGAGAGAATTACAATTTATCACATTGTTATTTTTTAATTTAAGCCTAGTTATTCTTTCCACTACGTGGCATAATTGGAGACAACTTTGGCAGCTATCTAAAGTTTTCCACACACACACAGAAACTACGAAATTACAATTTATCACATTATTATTGATTAAGCCTAGTTATTCTTTCCACTAAGTCGCATAATTGGAGACACCTTTACGTTTCAGTCTACCTGTTTACATCAGTACACGTCGATAACTGGAATGACCTAAAAAAAAAAAATTAAAATCTTCCCAAGGAAAAAGTAGTTGTGAAGGCAGACAGCTACGAAGCGAAACTCACGGATCATGATTCTAAAATAAGAAATCAAAACCAGCCGTTCAAGTTTGTCCCGGAACCAAAAGCATTCATTTCCAACACTTCATACTCATACATTAGGAAATAACCGGCCTTCTATTTCTTTACATCAACAGACCGCGGGACCTCGAGAGTGGGGGAAGAGGCAAAGCACCATTTGACATCCGAGACCATTAATGGCCTGCAAAAGTCTCACCATACAGAGTAAACAACTGATAGAGACTGAAAGATAACACGGAGAGAGAGAGAGAGATATCCAAATGCAAGCTTCCTTTCAAAATACGAACTTTGAACGAGGCCAAGTCTAGCCGCAAGCAGAGAATGGAAATGGCGAGGGAACGCAACAGTAAAGTGATGGCAGAATAAAAGAAAGGGAAATGTTAAAATATGTTACAGCGAAAAGTCCAAGGTTTTCCTCCTAACGTACCTAAGCCCCTGTGCTCAAATGGTGGTATCCTATGAAGGAAAATGTGACCTTCAAGAAGAAATCAATTACTAATGTAAGGAGACTCAGAATACGAAATTATTCTAAATACATTTACAAGGTATGACAACATAAATTGCATTTTGATACGGTACCCATATTGGCTTTTACTACTTTGTCTTGAAAGCGTGGATACAAATCGTAACGATCAAGAAAACACACATGCGAACATGAAAATCTATTTTTATTTTCCATTTATATAAAACACCCCAAAAATGTCACATAGGCTACTTGCGATACCGAACATGCAGGAGGAACGTTTTCTTGTGTAAAACCAATACCTCCTTTTTTTAAAAATAACACTGTAAATTTTGTAACATTATTAATTTTCCCGTAAAATGAAACTTATTCTTGAATCGAGCTCAATTCTTACAGTTAAATTACAAACCCCCTCTTGCCTAAGATCGGTTAAAACGCTCACAAACGTCATCGCTGCAAACATTGAAATCTTGGAGCGATTCTCCTCTCTCAAAAAACTCAACCGTAAAAGTAGCTCCACCCTTTGCTTCACGACACAATTATTCACCGTCAAACCAACCAATCATCATACATCTATTTGCAACTGCCAACCCGTTACACAAAAGCAGCAACCGCAGGAGTTTTCTTGCATAACTATGGTGACATTTTTCATGGCAAAGAATGATTTTGTTGTTGGTTTTTCCAACTGTCGATAAAAAAAACATTTTACATTATAATCTCTAACTGGTGCGTAGCTGAATGTGGAAGCAATCGAATTCCAGTCAGTTCAAGAGACACACCTCACATAATATATGATATCACTTCTTCAAACAACTTATCTTCGTCTGGCAACGTCTAGTGATTTGGGGGACTATACAGCAAATGCAAAACTGCATTAACAACTCTTGTTTTTGTTTTTCGAAAATTATTCAATATCACATCAGACCGTCATATAAACATCAAGTCATAAATTTTCACAAATATATCTCAAGTATATATGTGTATATATATATATATATATATATATATATATATATATATATATATATATATATATATATATATATATAGCCTATACCGTATAATTATGTGTGTGTGTGTGTGTGTGTGTGTGTGTGTGTGTGTGTGTGTGTAAAGTACGCATCATAACTGTGTGTGACATTCAGTAAATCGACCAGTGCCTGAACTGCTTGATTGTAGTAAGACACCTGTAACGGCATATTGTACTGATTTTCCGTTAATAAATGATTCCATCTGACAAGCACGTTCATGCTTTTATTAGGGGTTTTTAACGGCAAGAGATTGTCTTAAATTAGCCTACCTACAAGGGAAGGCTGGGATTTTCTCGTGGGCAGCAAAGTTCATTTTACTCTCGAGGACGTTGAGGGTGCTTTGTTTTCCACGCCATAAATTCACAGTAACATCATATTGCACCATGAATCAAGTCGAGGTTATTTACGAAACCTTCGGGTACAGAGTTTAACGGAAGTTACACAGTAAGATTCTACAGAGTTTAACGGAAGTTGTACAGTAGAAGAAGAGTCGTTGTTTGACTGACGTTACAACATCAAAGTTACAGACACCTAAAACAAATACTTGTTATAAGTAAATGTACAAAGCTTAATGAAACGTCCATAATAAATCATTCATTAAAATCTTTAAAATCACCTCACTGGAAGTTATGATAAAAAATTCGCATTACCGCCCATTTGAGGCAGTGTATAACAGTAAATTCTTTTTACTTTATCGATCATAAATTGTATGTCTTCTGCATCGTTAATCACTTTTTACATGAGTATCGTTCATCAGCGCTCTTACATTCGCTTTGTGGAACTGTAATGACAACAACTCTGTAAATGTACACATTTTAAATGTGTTGTGACTGCGTTTTCAGTGTTGATGAAACCATTGTTTCCTCTGAATGCAGTTTTGCATTTGCTATGAATGACAACAGTGAAAAATTACGTCACCACTGGCAACGAGAGAGACAAGGATGCACTCCATCACCGCAACTCAACAAGTGTTTACAGTGACTCTCTCTCTCTCTCTCTCTCTCTCTCTCTCTCTCTCTCTCTCTCTCTCTCTCTCTCTCCTATGCACGAGAAACGATGTCTTCTCAAGTCCTTTGTGTGTTAATTAACTAGCAATTTTTACGCAATCCTTCTTGTCACGAGTTTGTCTTCACCTGGTCCTGTGAGAGAAATTCAATTCCCTGCGATTTCCACATATATAGGTGATGAGGATTACCTTCCCATTCGTCAAGCTTGACCTCTTCTGTACTTCCTATTTACTGACCTACCCAGCAGGTATGTAAAGTCAACTGTTCTACAAGTATACCCTAAGTGACGCAAACCTATACATCATCATACAACCTGTTCATCAAAACATCAGCCATCTTTGCAACAGTAGCCTATGCATATGGTAACTAGCTCAAAACATGCGAAGAACTGTGACATAGTACATAGGCTAATAGAGTGACGAATGCATTGTACCTTCTAATGAATGATACCAGTGCGTATACTTTTCTCGAAATTTTGGACTGTATTTGTAGATAAATCCAGAGGTACCCTGTTCTCTTTCACACCTTACCCACACACGCGGTCCGCTTTGAAGGGACCAGTGGGGGCATGTATCCAGGTTAATCTATGCCAACCAACTTCTCGGACTTCAAGAAGAAATTTAAGATAAATATATCTAGAAATGGTTCAACCAGTCCAGCACAGACAAACCACAAGTCAACTTAAAAATTATCAAAATATTACTTGGTAACACTGAATCACGGTCCAGACGGACCACGCACTGAATTGTGTTCCATTGTACGTAGGCTACATACATTCATACTATATGAAACCTTCTTGTACTTTATCTGATTTCAGTGCTTACTTTGGTTAATGATAAATGACAAATTATATGAAACTAAGGGACACACAAGAGCAAGACATGCCATAATTTGAAGAAAACAGAATCAACAAACACATGATAGAGGGCTCCTTCAAGCCGTGCCTTTGGAAAACACACCTTTGGTTTCCCTCCCACGATCCCACCCCACCCATGGGAAAGAGAAGAGAAGGGAACTGGTACAGCCAAAGGGAGTCCCCTAGTGACCCCTAACCCCGGAGGGCAAGACCCTACCCAATAAGCGCTGAGGTGATACGGTTGTACACCAGAACAGAGAGTCTCTTGATCGCAAGCGCCGAGAGGCCAACGTGGGTGGTTGTGGGGTACACTGAGAGTGGAGGGAAAGACGAGAAGTTGGGAGAAGGATGGGAGGATGGGGGGAAGGCCCGCATGGCTTGTGAGGGAAGAAAACAACCCTGTGGCTAGGGGAGGGAGAGAGGGGGCAGGGTGAAGAGAGATGGGAGGAGAGGGTAAGGAAATAACGGACTGATGACCAGCACCAGGGCAGGAGAATCTAAGTGTGTTAATCCTGCCTGAAGTGACCCACAAAGGAAGAGAGAAACCGGGGGGTAAAAAAGAGAGACTGGTATTGAAGAGGTTAAGTCAAAGGAGAAATTTTAAGTCCGCCGAATCCAGAGTTAACAGTAAATGACAAAAGGAAGAAAACTAAAAGAATTCTATTCAAACAAACCAACAGACAAATTTTTCTATACATGTAACGCTAATTGTAAGGTAAATTAACACCGTGAACCAATAACAAAAGTTGAGATAAAACGAAAATTGACATGTATAATGAGTCATTGCCAACCCCAAATACTTAGCCGCTCAGAATCTTCGAAATTCGTTGTACGATACTTTAGACTGAACCACCACCAGATATTCCATAAGAAATCTGATTTCCTGAGACGAGCACAACGGTATAATTATTCAAAGCAATGGCTAACCGAAATTAACGGAAAACTACAGTAAAAATCTGGAAACTAGGTCACGTAGACAGTATAAGGTAAGAAGGACAAAGGCAGTAATTCGTTCGCGTCTGTGAAAGCGATGAGGCTACAAGAGAAAACCTCATCATCTCGCCAACTTTGAACAACGGACGGAACGGTTGTAAAGGTGGTCTTGACCTCAGCTGCGATTTCGGTCATGACTCACAAGGGAAAGTGAGAGTTTGAAGGTTTCCCTTCAGTCCACCCACTTCTCTCTCTCTCTCTCTCTCTGTGTGTGTGTCTGTGTGTGTGTGTGAAATATCTAACAGATAACATCAGCAGAAGTATAACAGTTATGAGATCAAACCTCGTGCATTATTCTGCGAATATCCATTCCAGTTTTTAGGAATATCAATGACATCAAACGCCGAGGCAGAGAATCAAAATATTTACTAAGGAGTTTTAAAAGATTACCGTAATTATAGCTTTAATTTCTCTTTCTCTCTTTCTCATAGCAACATGATGAATATGTGAAAATAAAAAATAAAAAGTTTTGCAATGTTCAACCAAGCGGACTTAGTCATTCTCGAAATGGAAATTAAATCATGCATGGCGTGGTCTCATCACGATTTCTTCTTTGGAAATGAACTCAGATGATTACTAATGTAGGTCAAAACTGGCAAAAATAAAATCCAGTTCACTAGAATTAGGCTACACCTTTTTTCATTTATATTTTGGTTTACATCAACTTCGATGAAATCGGATCATTAAAACATGTGCCTTTTAGAGGATCTTGTTATTCTCAGGATTAATAGAGTACAATCCTGGTTATTCTTACGCATCCAATATGGTAAGATTACTTTGCCTTTAGTCTCACTTGCACGACCATTTACCTACAAATGGTACCAGACTCGATATCTACCTTTTCTACATCTAGGCTATATGTATCGACCTCATTTTAATAGTGGTTAAATTAATGGGTCATTCTGGAAAGAGAAGATTTACCAGTTACGAAAACCATAATAGAGAGATCCCACATATACAATAACATTCTCGAAACAAAAATGTATAACAATCTTATTAAACACCACAACTATGTATCTCCGACCCAGTCACCACTAACAACTAGTTATATTCGGTCAAATTTTGGTAATAATCTACTCATAACTTTCTGCGTAATCCCACTAACAAACATAATTACTTTGTCGCATCCTTGGAGGTAATGAATGGTACTTTTCACTTCAGCGTCTTGAAAGTAAACAACATAAGACTCTGTACAGTGAGTAGAAACTACCATTTTATGAGTATGACGCCCAAAATATCTTAATTTATTTCATGTCTGTTCACCATTAAAAAAGGCTTAATGATAATGATTATCGAGGCTTTCCCCTAGGCTACTAGAAAATAGGGCTTTTCCTGTTATCAAAGTGTAGGCCTAATGCTTACTGATACTTTTAGCATTTGGCTTGGTCTAATATTTTTAGGCTTAAAAGGTAATTTTATACCAGGGCAAAAATCATGGTTAGAACCAGAGGTTTCCGCTTTCCAAATGACTGCAATAATAAATCCTAACCGGTGAAATTTTCTTCCTTAACATTTTCAATCACTTCTAACCACTGAAATCTTGATGGTAAGGTTACTCAGCCATGGAAACATGTCAGTTCTGTTCTCAGTACTGAAGCATGTTAAAGTGACCTTGGGTATTATATGCTTACAAACTAATCGTTCCTCATTCACAAAAAGTGGCAACAATCGTTAAAAACGATTACATAAATAATAAAATGAAATAAAATTATAACCTTTAGAAACTGCAACTTTTCACGTAGAGTAAGATGGAAGCCTATCACGTTCTCTAAAGTATATTGTAGAAATTTCAAGACCTGAGTCCTTGATTTTCCTTAACTAAATGTTAATTTATCGAATAACATTATAGAAACATGAAACTCAAAAGCAAACTGTTATAAATTCTTTATTGCGTAATGAGGATATTATTTTGGTGGAACGGGAAAACTTAGACAATACTACATCACTGGAACGTCTAATGTGAATTTCTATCTACTGTACTTCGGCAAAAAATAGCGCGTCTGAACAACTGTTCTGGATCCGGTGAAATAATAATACCAATGAGTACACAAAAACTTGTAGACCTACCCCAAACCCCAGTATCTCGAGAATGAAAAACTTGAGGAAATCCAGTTTTAATAAATACGGGAAATGAACGGTAAACTCCACTGAGTCGTAAACTCAAGACTTTAAGGAGCACCTATTTAAATGCAATGGGATTTGATTATAAAAAAAATTTTCTACATTTAATTTATTCCATTATTTCTTAACCTTTGGCATTAAACTTACGGAAATTTGGGAAAATAATAAAGGAGAATAGGCTAGGCCTAAAAGTCTCCGTAACAGCAAACAGGCGAGGATAAAAATAAACCCACATCACTCATTTTCGATACTGCCTAACACAAACGATGTCACACCTACGATTCGTAAATCAATAAATGGTAACGGCTTTTTGTAAGGCACTGTCTCTCTCCCCCTCTCCAAACAGTCTCATTGAACAACAGAAATCATTCGGCTAAAACGAAATCGAATAAGACATAACCCGATGAATAACATCTAAATTTTACCTGTTTCCCGGAGCTTCCCAGAGTTCTGTTCAATTATTCATAGCCTTCCAGGCCATAACCTTACTACAGCATTATCCCAAACGTCTTAAAGAGGCTGAGGTGTTCTGGTATAAGCAGTTATTTCCTCTTATACTGTGCTGAAAATATTTGTTCCTTTGAGATTATATATTCTTTATTCGCATTTAAATGTGTCGATGTTTTTCACCTTTGGTGGGTTTAACAATCTTTATTACATTACAATCAATCAATTTATTTTCATTTCCTTTGCACAGCGACAATTAGGCTACTACTTCTGTACCACATGTGAAAAAAATCCTCAACATTTAACGACAAGTACAAATGATGTTCCCAAGATGCCCCAATAAGCATCACGAGAATAAAACCAGTCTCAGAGTAGGTCTCTTGGAAAGTATTTCGGGAAAACTCGATGGTACAGTATTTTGCAAGAAAAGAGGGGCTTGATTTGAAAAAAATCTAAACACACTGTCCACCTGTATGATGACTAGATATTAGCAAGTGTTGATACCAGCAACGGCTATGGACACTAAATATTCCAGAATTTATACAATTAAATTGATTTATTACGTTAACAAAATTAATAGAGAAGTCATTACTGTACGGAGATATTCATGATAAAACAAATCAGAGCATTTGGTACGATTAGAGAAACATAAAAAGCTCTTCAAATCCTCCCTTGATCAGCACACAAGCACATACCTTAAGAGTGGAAGCAAGCGTGTTTGCAATAATGAAATGTATTTGCTCGGCAAAGCGAAGCCCATGCTGTGTGAGCAAACAAATATTAAACTGCTTAAAATATATGCAAACAAACGGGAAAATTACTTTAATCTACAGAAAACAGGCGAATCAACTTTCTCTCTTCACGACACAGATCTTCTTGGTTTCGAATGCAAACACACTTTGGGTAAGCTCTCATTCCTTAATGAAGAGTTTGCCCAAGAGGACATGAATCTGCACAGTTAAGAGATTGCTTTCATGCACTCTTTTGCAGGGTAATCTTTGTAAAGAGGTAGTACAAAGAAACCTCTAATAGCGATGATGGTAATGATAAAAAATGAAAAAGGAACCTCAATTATAATAATTTAAATCACTGTCATCATCAGAAATACGAGCGAACGTGAGCTAATGAAGTTGCAAATGAGTTGACGAGGAGTCGGCTGTGTGACCTCTCAGCCCTTACAAAAATAACCCCTAAATAACAGCTTTAGGTCTGACGACGTCTGTCGCCCACATCCGCTAGGCCTGTGGTTGAGAGGTCGTCAGGCGAGAGCTTCACGTCAAACCACAAGCATTACAGAGGCGACTAATTATTCTTTATTTTTTTTTTTCTAAATGCTGACAGTGGAATCACAGTAATGATCAACACAACATTAGAGACATTACGATTAACAACGCCACGGAAAATGAAATACTTGTGCAAATCACTATTGTTTTACTAAGTGAAGTCTTAAGAGCCTAACGTGCGAGTCACAGAATTTGCATGTACTGGCTGTTTTCTTATAGCAAAATATATAGCCTATAGCATGGCCAATTCTTCCCAATAATTAAAGAAAAAAAATTGAAGTAATAATATTCAATCTCAGACCCAGGTTTCATGATTTACACTGCATATACAAGTTCACTTGTAAAACTCTACGAAAGCTTTGTGCATGGCTATATTTGTGAGTTTAAGAGGATACAGGCTAGCTCTCTCTCTCTCTCTCTCTCTCTCTCTCTCTCTCTCTCTCTCTCTCTATATATATATATATATATATATATATATATATATATATATATATATATATATATCATGAATGTATGTAGGCCTATATAATTTTTTCAACATTAAGCCGTCTTCTTTAACAGGAAGAGGCTCCAGAAAGAGAAATAACACGGGGCATCAGCGACATTTTTATTTAAACCCTGAATGCTGGGCTACTGCATATACATATATATATATATATATATATATATATATATATATATATATATATATGTGTGTGTGTGTGTGTGTGTGTGTGTGTGTGTGTGTGTGTGTGTGTGTGTGTGTGTGTGTGTGTACTTCTTGAATGTATAGCGTGTTACCTGGATCAATTTAACATCCTTCCTCTCTCCCTATAGTGGACATTTTAACATCCTCCCCTCACTATGGCCATTTAAACAGCCCACTACCTAACTTTTGGTAATTAAACATCCTTCCACCCAAAGTTCTCTCCAAAGTTAGGCTACAGAGACATCCTATTTTACCCAGGCCTACGTAAATTGGGCATTTTGAACTTCCACCTTCACTCAAAATGGGAAAACGAACAGAAAGAATAAATACTGTATCTTGAACTCTTACACAGCAAGGGAGGTTTCAAGAATACTGGGTGATTTAGCAAGAAAAGGATTCTCCAAATTAAGCAATTGGCTATATAGTATTTCAATCATCGAGGACGAGTGACCTTGACATTTAAAGGTCAAACCTGTTATTCTTAATGTGGTATAACTGCCATGTCAATCTGAAGATGATACCACAAGATGGTAGCCTACACCCTATTTTCTTCTCTTTTGCAGCCCAAAGCATTATCAGGCACTCATCTCCGGAAACAGAAACGAAACTCACTATAAAAAATAACATTTCCGATATTAGGCCAGTTGGCTATTTAGTTTAAGGTTTTAATAAAACACAATCAAACACTTGCTATCTGTGTTACTTAAAGTAAGATCATTGTCACGATACAGGAAAGCATACATATAATCGGCAGGTCTCAAAAGAAAGTACACATATTGGCTATTTGTCGAGTTATTACAAATCTCCACGCTCACGTCCCTGGACATCTTTATCACCACGGTGTAAACATGCACTCGCTGGCCAAGATAACATTGCGGCACGTAATCACAGTTTGTAAGTCATGCCTTTGCCGATGGAGACTGACCGACGATCCCTCTTCGGCTTTAATTCACTTGTCAGGGCTTACGGCAGAAACGAATACTCCTTTATAGCAACAAGCTAACTGACCACATCCAAAGGAAGGCAAAACGAACAGGCATTAGCAATTTTTATATTCGAAAACTGACTCATGCTTTCACATGCGCCTAAGGTTAGCAAAAAAAAAAAACTCATGCAGAGAGAGAGAGAGAGAGAGAGAGAGAGAGAGAGAGTCCGACGAAAAGTCAATTACAAATAAAAAAAAAGAAATTACCTTCCTGTTTGCTTCTGTACAAACATTGTAAAAAGCGCAGCCTTTTCAAACCCCGTCTTTTTTTTCAGACCCTGTGCATTCTAAAACAGTCTAGTCTAAAAAAAGAAAATTAACAGTGGAAAAAAAGGCATGAGAATAAATAAAATTCATATCAGTGTAGTGTACTACATCAACTGAAAGGTTATACGCTCAAGTTTTCATGAAAACCCTAAATTTGACCATAGGTCGTTTTGAGGTACCGCCTTTAAAAATGGCAACTGCAACTACCTTATTAAATTTTACATAATATGAAAAAAACATGTTCACTTTGCGTACTGCTTAAAGTAAAAAATAAATACCTTATAACCTTTGCTATTTTAAATCCAGTTACATAAAGTGCATTGTTATATATTTCATGATAAAGGTCTAACATCTTGATTTATTTGACCCCGTACACACATAAAAGATTTCCAATTTATGTTACAGTACTTACTTTACTCAGAAGTTTCTTGCAAATAAGACTTTAGTCAGTTTTGGGAGGGGAATTTATATCTACAGGTCTCGCTCATCATATCTGGTATTATTGTACATAACATATTTACAACGTTCAACGCAATCTCCTTTAAAAATACAAGAAATATTTAACTGTATTTCAAATCCTTTAAATATCCAATAATGTCTAACACATCTAGGAATTTTACATTATAATTTCTGTCTAACGGCACATTTCAAAATAGTGAATTGCTTTTACGAATCATCTCTCGAGTTAGTATAAGAAGTAGTTAGCGGGTTTCTGGTCGTAGCCTTCGTCCGTTATCGTACGAGATACCAACGAATAATTTCTTTCTTCTCATAGCGTAATATTTCCTACTTGAACAAGAAGCAACTATTTGTCGCTGACCGTAAAGTTCAGGATTCAAGCACTACAATGACAGAAAGCAAAAAAATTAATTATCTACTCCGGAATTATTAAAAGTATATTGGTGGTACAGCGTTGCCAGCTCTCAGCAAATTTACCTCCAGTCAACAGGTACAATGGGGGATTAGGAATGGCTGGAAGTAACCTACTGCCAGCGACCCAATCACCACCCTCCACACCCCATCCACTCGACAGAACTCCAACATATCTCATGCAGCACATGATCTCACAAATATTGTGCTGAACTTGCGCTACACTGCAAAAGGCTAAGTTATTTCTCAGCCACGAGCATAAACACATTCCATGGGGTTCTAATCTCACTACTTGAGAAACACCGAGAGCTCCCCATCAATAATGTGGTGGCTTATAGTTTTTTCCAGTACTGGTTTTATTTTGTTTTCAATATCCGTCATTTTCCTTATTTTGAATGGGTCTACTTTCAGAAAGTCTGACATTCTAAATTCTAAGAAGCGTAACCAGGTTAAAACAGTATGTACGTGATTTTTTTTTTCTCAGCATTTGGCTACTAACCGAAAATCCTTGAAAAACAATCTATTCCTGACAGACACACACGTGGGGCCATGCCCTAAAATAAACTGAAATCCCCGCATGGTCAGTTACTCGGCCAACAGCAATGTAAATTATGTGCCTAGCAACTTTTATTCTTAGAAATTTTGACTATAATTTTTCTGAAATACAGAGCCTTTGAAAATACTTAAGCTCAAAAATAATACTGCCATACCAAAATTTTTACTAACTCTAAACAGAGACCAAACGCCTCCATATTAGCCTGTATAATTTGTTGGGCCTAACACTACGGAAACGTAAATTTAAAATGTTGTCCACATGCTGTTTGAGGAACAAACAGCATTTGAAGGCACAAAACTGAATGTGGCATATCTCAAAACGGGTTTCGAGGTGTTACCCTACACCAACAAACAAGAAGCCGCAGAACCAGTAGTTGGGAGAATGACCCGAATAGCTTCAGTTTTCTGAGGTCATTGCAACTCAAACATCTATGTGATTGAAGGCAAGCACTTTAAAACTAGAAGACATCTGAGTATTACTTTGATTACCATCTATTTTGTACAAGGAATTCCCCTGAGATTAGAACGTGGAGAAATTTCTTTCCGGTATTTGCATAACATGAAACTGAACACTGGTCTGCGTTTGTGCGCTATGAGACAACACAGACAGACAGACATACAGACTGACAAGAAAATCAAAATAAATACCTATTAGAACATAAATTTCTAAGGCAATCATTATGTGGTGACAACTACAACAACTATGAAACAAAATTACTACAAATGACACAAACCGTTGGCAATTGAAGTAGGGAGTATTAAATCCAGGACTTCTTGAATGGAGTAGTTGTAAAAACGAAGACACTTCCTTGTACGGTTCTGGTTGATGGGAGGGTAGTGGGTTATCTTTGGGCTAGGGATTACGGGGTGGAGGAAGCGGAGGGGGTTACTGTATATCCACAGAGACACGGTGGTGGGAGGGGACGGGTGGTAGTGTGGTGGGGTAGAGAGAAAGAGCGGGAGTAAGTGAGAGAGAAGCAGCAGCGTGTGCGCGCTAAAAGTGATGAAAATAAACTACATTTAACAACACGGTTATTCAACAAAAAGAACTTTTTGTACTTTTTTGTCAGTCACAGGCACTAAAGGAATGACGAACCATCCAAAATAACACACGACACTAAAATACTTCCAACAACACCGAGTTATTTACCTGGATTTTAAACACTCCACTGTACACACTCCGTTAAAGCCGCGAGCGACAACCGAACACTACCTAACAGGCCGAGCCTTCTCAGCACACTGAAAGAGTAAAGAACTGAGGAACTGAGTACTGAGGAATCGTCCGAGAGTGAGAGAGAGAAAGAGAGAGCAGACATTCTTCTCACGCTGGTTACGGGAGTCTCAGCTTCAGATTCAAGAGGATTTTTGAATAACACTTTAGGAACTGTTCTTTTTCGCCTGAATCATGCTATGCCTTCCTAAATTATCAAAATTAAAATGTAGAAAACTCACGAACCATATCAAACGCAAAGGATCAAAAGTCAACACTGACATCATAAAGATGTTATATATATATATATATATATATATATATATATATATATATATATATATATATATATATATATATATATATATATATATATATATACACATATATATATATTATATATATATATATATATATATATATATATATATATATATATATATATATGCAGACTTTTATGAAGCAAGTGAGAAACTATGCATTTCAACGACTCGTTGGTATATCATATTTTATACGTCCTTGCAAACATATGTACAGTCAAATTCTGGCATATACCAAAGCTCTTGGAACCTAATCCTGCTTGGAACAGCATAACCTCAAACCATGAAATGAATGTTTGCGAACCCAATTTATTTCAGTCCCATGAATGTTCAGAGTTTTTTTAATGCCTTAAAGATTGACCATTGCAAAGTTTCCAGCGTCAATTCCTACGAATGCGGCACAACACTGATAAATGGTGCCGTGTGGATAATGATCTCTGAAGGCTCGATTAAAGATAAATAAAAAAAAAAAAATGGTCGTATCGTCTTCACTGGTACCTGTAAGTTTTTGCTTCCATTTACACCAGTGTCGCCATCTCCCGGGCGCAAATGTATCTACAGTAACCCATCATGTGGGTTGTGGGAAGCGGGAATGTCTTACCTGAGGATGGGGTTATTCATTATTTCACCTGCTAATCTCTATCGGAGAGTGTGTGTTAATGAACTGTTACACTTTCAGTCTCCTAACTGAAATCTTCCGCGCTTGTGTCGATGACTGTTGCTGTGTCAGGCAGTTTGTAATACTATATGAGTCTGCCTGGGATGGTAAAATAACATTCGCCTTACTGCTAGTCCACAAACCAAGAATATGAATACTTCTATGATCAAGATAATACATTCTTACTTGGACAATGGAATACAACCATACGAAGAAAAACTCGGCACATGAATAACTTGTCTGTGGCCAGCTTTGTGCGTGACAGCAAGTTCATGAGGCTAACATCTTCACACTTGAAAACTGAGTGCTTGTAAAAGGATCACAACTGCAATCGCCTATATTCGAAGTGAAAAAGCGGATAGCTGAAACACATTATAAACCTAGAATTTCCGACTCATTTTGAGAGAAAACGCTCGGATTATCAAGTGGTGTTAATACAACACACCTACTGTAACCAATGTATCTTACATTTAGGAGCCATAAGTATCTCTAAATCAAATCCTGTTGGTGAGTTGCTGTAACTGTTCTACGACGTGGAGTTTTATTTTTCGATTTATGTTAAGTATATTTCCTTTATCAGCCACACAAGGAAATACATTAACATACAAACGTCTTTTGATACAAAGACGAGTGATTTGAGAGATACAATGTTAATTCGTTTACATTAACAGAGGAACAAAAGAAAGATACCAGAAAAAATGCTGTAATGATTCGGATGACGAATAGAGTCAAACATATCTACCGTCTGACATGTTTTTGTTTTCTCATTTATCCATCTATTATTTATTTATTTTATATAGTCGAGGACCAATGGAGAATACCTGTCTATGTATGGTCGTCGTTACATGCTTAGTTTATAAACGCTTTTCTTTTCCTTACATCTAAAACATCTGATGTCAAATTACTGAGACAAATGCAGTAATTCAATCTGAAATGAGCAGGCCTTTGACCCATTCCAGGCCCACATTTGTAAGTCACAGGACTTATAAACATAAGCTATGCTGACTTTGTTAATTTTTTTTTCTAATATAAGTGGGAGATCTTTCTGTATTTCACTTTACTTCCTCTTACCTCTTCCTAATGAACACCATATTCTTTGGAAGTTTCAATTTTAAGTCAATGGCCCCTGTGGGCTTGCTCCATATGAATAGGTTTTATCTACTGAATAATAATAATAATAGTAATACTGTCCACCCAGTTATTATTCTACGATAGTGACAGACAGTTAAAAAGAAGAAAAAAAGGCAAAACTAGTTCGCACTAGAAACTGATCCGTAAATGACTCACAAGTTAATATTCATTACTATGACTCACAATGTTCGTGTATTATCCTGGAATATGCCGAAGAAGCTCAACTTGCTTCATGTGCATAGAATACCTATACAGAGTACAACATAAGACTTGTTGTCTTCATGAAATTTAGGCTGTCAAGCCAAGCACTCGACCACTTTCCGCCATTCAGCGCTTAAGGCAGTGAAAAGAGCGAGTTGTTGGAGTGGTTGGACGGTGAGATAAAGAGATCCAGAAAATAAAGATGAAATACAAGGATCTCAGGGTGGAACTGGGAGAACAGCCCCCCACCCCCCAGGTGTACAAAGAGGTCATAGTTAGAGAGGTTGGGCGACTGGAATGAAGAAAGGAATCGGGAATGGAGGTAAAATAAAGGCTAAAAGTGGGAACAGCTAGGGGCCTAGGGAACGCTGCAAACACCCTTCAGTAATGCCTACAGTACACCACGTGAGGTCCTCTGAAGCCACTACCCCCTACGGAGAGTATAATGTAAGGGCATTAAAGTAAAGACGAAAATAATGGAGAAATAAAAATCAATAAATGCATACACATGTACTGTACAGTACATCACAGATGTGCAGCACGTGAACGTAAAGTCAGGAAAATAACTAAAGGAACATTACTTATGTCTTGAACTTTCGAGTATCAACATTCGTAACACCTTTACGAAGCCTGTTCCACAGTTCTACTAATAATGGGTCATGAGAGGCCTCCGGTACTGGCGATGCTCACGCTCTACAAGATAAGTAATACACAAACAAGAGGGACGGGTTTTAGAGAACACAGTGGATGTTCCTTACTAAAACGGATATTTCCTGACGATGGACAAATTCCTACACACAAGTTCGAGGAAAAGGAAATCACCACTTAAAGCAGCTTTGTCTACAAGATAAAGACCCATGATTAATGATGACGTCAAGAGAAGGGAATATTGCAACAATGGTAGAACAATAAACCGGAATGGTGTGACACTATCATCATCTCTGTAAATACATAAATACTTAAAAACTGTAACTAGATTCCAGACAAGAATGAATGTTTTCTTGAGGGTTGTGATAAACGAAGATTCTAACCAGTCAGTGTTAAGAAGTGAATCACGGAGTGGAGCATGGTAAGGGATGGGCTGATCATTAAACTCTGCTTTGCTGGGTGTCTGCCTCATACCCTCACTGAATACGCCGAGTTGGTTGAGCTTCAGACCGTCATTCGATGGACCGGAGTTCGATTCCCGCCGCCGGCTGATGAAGAGTTAGAGGAATTTATTTCTGGTGATAGAAATTCATTTCTCGCTATAATGTGGTTCGGATTCCACAATAAGCTGTAGGTCCCGTTGCTAAGTAACCAATTGGTTCTTAGCCACGTAAAATAAGTGTAATCCTTCGGGCCAGCCCTAGGAGAGCTGTTAATCAGCTCAGTGGTCTGGTAAAACTAAGCTATACTTACTTACTGAATACGATACTAATTTACTACTGTCAGTTTGCTTCGCACTGGGAAGGGGCCACATAACTTAAACAAGCCTACCATTTTCAGCAAGAAGTAGGCAAACTGAATACCAGCAAACACTTACTTAGGTAAATATATCAAGCGGATTTTATCACTATTTAAATATACTACAAATACTACAACAAGAATTTAAAAAATGGGCTCTAACAGTAAGAGATTTTGGAAGTCACGTCTAGAGCCTCCAAGTCATTAATACTTAAGTAACCCAGATGTATATATATATATATATATATATATATATATATATATATATATATATATATATATATATATATATATATATATATATATATATATATATATATATATATATGTGTGTGTGTGTGTGTGTGTGTGTTTTATGCAAACAGGATTTTGAATCATCTTGAAAGTAGCCATAAAATAGCAAAATTCTTTATTTATCCAACTAATAATTTTAATATCATATTTATGCCTGCGCTACCTGCAAAAGGATCCTAAACTGGCTTGAATAAAACAAACGCGAACATACCGCACACGTGAAAAAAAAATGAAAGACCTCTTTTGTATGAACAGTCGCTCGAAAAGACTTGTCAGAACTAAGGAATTACGCTTCATGCCATATGAAGATTCCAATTAGCCATATCTGTGAGAGAGGTGCGAAATAATGAGCAGAAGACAAGTACTGATGGTTTACTGATGAAGCGAGCTGCTTATAAAGCAGGGTGTGGATGTCTGCGTACTTCGCAGAGACCGCGGGTACAAAGATTTACAGGTGACCTGAGGTCAAACTAATTCTCTACAAAAACAGGATAGGTTCATACAGAAAACATAGTGATCAATAATGTCTGGTTCATAATATAAATACTTCGTTACATGTACATAAAGCATGATCATTTGGAAAGACAATAAAATATACAATTTACGATTATGGTGGAAAACGTGTTTTGGCCGACCCCGGGTCGATGTGAAGGCACAGCAGAAAACGGGATGTTCGCTATAGAGACTTTACAATACTCCCCCCCCAAGACGGAGGTAACGTCTGATCAAAGCCAGTATCTGCTGGGGCGACGAAGGGGGCCTCGCTTCCTCGATGTCAACTGGAGAGGGTGGTCGCCTTCCTCGGCACCCCCGGAGTGGTTTGTTGGGGTGCCTTCCTGTCTGGTTTCTGGGGTTTCCAGGGACGCCCACGCCTTTTTCCTGCGCAATGGGTTGTCCGAGGGGTTGCCACACCCTGCGGGAGGCTTTGGGGACCACCTCCGATGCCCTCCTCCAGGAATGCGGGTTTGAGACGATCTACAGATATCCAGTCTTCCCGCCCATGGACGGCTATTCGGAATGCCTTCTTGTTTCTTTCCAGTACAAGGAAAGGTCCTCTGTAGGGTCTGGTTAAGGGTGGGCGCACGTCGTCGTCCCTGATGAAGACGTGGGTGGCAGGGGATAGCCCGGGGGGCATGAAGGAGGACGTCCTGTTGGTGATTGTCCTTTGGCAGGGGGCGAACTTTCCAACCCTGTCACGGAGCCTCTGTATCCCTATGTCATCTCTGTCTTCTGTGGTGGTTCCCCCCAGGACTACCAGGGTCTCCCCGTAGACTTTTTCCATGGAGGAGGGGTCGCTGTTGGCTCTGGGCGAGGTTCTCAACCCAAGGAGGACCCAGGCCAGCTGGTATTTCCAATTCTCGGAGGAGCAACGAGCCATGAGGGACGCCTTCAGAGACCTGTGGAACCTTTCCACCATTCTGTTGGCTGTGGGGTTGTAGGCAGTGATGCTGTGGTGAGTGGTCCCCATCAGGCGTGCCAGGACGGTCCACAGCTCGGACAGGAAGGCGGGTCCTCTGTCTGTTGTTATGTGGTCCGGGACACTGAACTGGCTGATCCAGCTGGAGAGGAGGGCTTCCGCGCCCGCATTGGAGGTGGCTTCTTCCATGAGTGTAGCTTTTGGCCATCTGGTGGAGCAGTCGACGACTGTTAGAAGGTATCTGGCTCCTCCTGATGGGGGAAGAGGACCCACTACATCGACGTGGATGTGCCCGAAGCTTCTCCTTAGCTGGGGAAACTCGCCCACTCCAGATTCGGTGTGCTGTCCTACTTTGCTGGCCTGGCACTGCACACACTGCCTTGCCCAGGCTGTCGCGACCTTCCATATGCCGTGCCAAACGAATTTCTCTGTCAGCAGCCTGGCTGTTGTCCTTCCGGAGGGTTTGGATAGGCCATGGATGATGTCGGAGACCAGCCATCGTCTGGAGGCGGGCACTAGAGGGTGGGGGGCTGACGTCGTCATCAACCACGGGGCGACCTTCCTGTACATCTCCTCCGGGAGAGCGTTGATGGCGATGTCCACCTTCAACACCTTGTCTGTTAGGCCTGTTACCCTGAACTGCCCCTCGACCTGTAGAATCAGGATGCTGGGTTTTCCCTGGTAAATGGCGGCAGCCTTATTTTAAGGGCCGTCTTTGGTTGGTCCGTCAGGGGGGTCATTGTGTGGGGTGCAGGTATCGGCATGGAGGTGTGGGAGTGTGAGGGAATACTCGCGCCAATACACGCTGGGGGAGTGTGCCGTGTGGGTCCGCTAATGACTCTGGCAACCTGCCGACGAGGGTCGGTAAACGCCCGAACGCTTTGTTAGAGCGCCATAGTTAGTCCGTTAGGGGCGTGGGTAAGGTTCATCGGGCCAAGACTTAGTCACCGTATGGGTCCGTTAGCCTAATGGCTTCCGGGAACCACTACGGGGGTCACCACTGTGAGAGAGGTGCGAAATAATGAGCAGGAAGACAAGTACTGCTGGTTTATTGATGAAGCGAGCTGCTTATAAAGCAGGGTGCGGATGTCTGCGTACTTCACAGAGACTGCGGGTACAAAGATTTACAGGTGACCTGAGGTCAAACTAATTCTCTACAAAAACAGAACAGGTTCATACAGAAAACATAGTGATCAATAATGTCTGGTACATAACATAAATACTTCGTTACATGTACATATAGCATGATCAATTGGAAAGGCAATAAAATATACAATTTATGATTATGGTGGAAAACATGTGTTTTGGCTGACCCCAGGTCGATGTGAAGGCACCGCAGAAAATGGGATGTTTGGTATAGAGAACACGTTGAGCGGGGACTTTACATATCAGTTCATGTTTGACGTAAGGCCAAGGTTGGATGTAACTGTAGGGAAAAAAAGTATTTTTGAAAGGTGACTGTGGATAATCTTTGCACATAACTCATAAAAGAAGTGGAGTTGCCCAGTGCTGTATCCTAAAACAAGGAAATCTCTGCAGTGAAATAAGAAAACCTGGCCTCCGCAACTGTTTATCGTTCATTATTGTTTAGTTCTCAGGTCCATCATGCCAACAGCAAGTCAGGCAGTCAGCTGAGGTACTTTTAGGCAGCAGGAATAACTTTGTTTTACCTTGGAGTTCCCATGCTCAGGAAAACTGTAATGGCTGATTTTCTACATTCTTAAGTATCATTAAAAGACAAATGTCGATAAATTTCCCGCTTAGCGTCACAACTGGAAAAAAGGTCATATTAAGAAAGCAATGACTCAACAGCGGAAATCTTCCCCATTGTCAGGAAAAGAGGGCAAAGGCAGTAAATGTCCTAGTTAAAAATAATACAGCTAAACATTTGTGTATTTGATCGAAGCTTCTGAAATTACCTGAACAAAAGCAATAAAACATCATAATGAGAAGTAGTAAAGAGGAATTTAATGAATGAATGAATGAATGAAATTGTAAATGTGCTAAATCATGGGAATGTGTCAAGAGGTGTAAAAACTCAAATAAAATTGATTATTTCCCCCAGAAAAAACAAGAGAGAAAACACTTGTACTTGAGTATTTCTAATTTGCACACATCCATATGTAAAGAAAAAAATTGCCATTAACTTGCATTACACCCATCACGAATTAAATATTCATATACAAAAGAGAAGACAAGTGAAAATAATAACAAATAAATAAGAGATTAAGATATAACCATCAATTCATTAGCATCTGAGAACTGAATAAGTTGAATGACTCTAGGAACAAGAGTTTTGTATTTTAGCAGAATATCACAGCTTCTCTTGGACTTCCAAGCATTGGTATCCATCATTCTTAACATTAGTGGCACAATTCTTGGGACTGGTTTATGAAATCATGGTACTTTCAACTGAACAGGGATACCGACATAATGCATCGTGTAATGAATAAAAGTGGTAGGTCCCCTTGAAATAAAAAAATATGAATGATACCCAAATGGGAAATATTTAAACAATGCTTTAAACACGATTAATTCTGTTGCAGAAAAGAAATGAACTATTTCAAGCAATTCCGGCTATAAGCTCAAGATCCCGAGATGTTACTGTCACCCGGACAGAGAACAATTTCTGAATACATAATTAGCCAAACAACGGAAACATATATCCTTATCATAACCTCTTTAGTTCAAGAAAAATTACAAGTAATACAAAACTTTCTGGCAGCAAAAGGTGATGTATCTTTGTGTCATGAGAAAAATTAGTTTGAGAATTAACACCAAGAACTATTAATTATTAGAAGCATTGTTGCCAATACATAATATCGTGGTGCAGAATTTAGTTATTCAAACATGTCCTAGATTTACCCGAGTTCAGCCTCCTAACCCTCTGACTACATCATTCGTTAAAGCCAGCATTACCTCATTTTCACAAGACAGAACAATTGATGCCAGGAGAGTTGCATCATCTGCACACTGTATTACTTTATTGTCAACATTACCAGTCATGTCACTAGTAGACTTGAAGCAACATATATCCTAGAAGGCTATTGCGTGGAACACCAAGCATGACAGATCTAGTAGTATTAAACTAGTTTACCAGACCACTGAGCTGACTTTCAGCTCTTATAGGGCTGGCCGAGTAATCTAAACTCACTAAAATCACAATCTACAATACTCTGTTGATTGCCTAAAAAGTGTGAAGGATACACAATGCATTATTATCAACACCTGTTTTACAAAGTTTATTGTAAATCAGAGCACGACAAGCAAATACATAAAAAAGTATCACTTAGACCTAGATGAACAAGTTGGACTCATAACCACTGCCAAGACTGTCTGGGTTAACATTGCAAGATCTCAAGGTATCTAAAATTTTTGTACCTAAATATTCTCTATACCAACAGGAATCAAATGTATAAATAAAAGGTGATTCTAGAAATACAAACATTAAAAGGTACATAAACATTGATCTACTTTAGGACACTAACTAGAGTACATTGTTCCTCATTGGTAGTGCGGTGGTGGACAAAAAGTGCAAATAGTGATACAAGCAACAGATTTGGCATGAAAACTCTTATTACCCCATAAATCAAAATCTACCTCCAGCCACCTCAATATATGGCTATTTCCAAGATGGCTGACACTTTTCCAAAATGGTGCCAAATTCGCTCTATATTATCATAATATGATGTTATAATACATAACCATTCTGTAAAAGTAATATGTGTTCTGTGTTTTTGATGTGTTGTCTATGATTTTGATATGTTTTTTCTTACAGCTATTTCATGTGTTGTGAGGTGTAATGAGGTGACTTTATCATGTAAGTAAATGTTGTGCAATGCTTATAAATGCTAGATATTCTTTTGTGTTCATAACATACCATCTTTCACGGAGCTAAAGTTTCAGATTCTGTAGAGAGATATTTTGGTAACCAGTTCAGATAAGTGAGGAGAGATAAGAGATCTGACGAGGACTGACAGGGTTTTTTGGCCGCAGATCGCTCATAATTGGCCTTTACTTGGACAAGTGTCCAGCCAGGAAGTGATCTGCCAATCATTTAGATAAAGGGCCAAACATATTTCCTTTCCAAGCCAAAGAATACTGTACTTATTCTGTATTCCATGTATTCTGTTTGTTGAAGAAGGAATTCTGTATTCTGGGTATTCTAGAATGTAGAAGAAGGGACTCAGGTTGTTCTAAGATTTGAAATGACTAACTGGCAGCCCAGGTTTGTAGGTATAACAGACGATGGTGGACGAGAATTAGTTAGGAAAGGAACCTGGTAACAGTAAGATCTCTCTCTCTCTCTCTCTCTCTCTCTCTCTCTCTCTCTCTCAGATCGCCCTTATATAGAAGGTTGTGAGATTTTTGGTCACTCTCCCACAAAATATAATGTTTTTTAAGAATGGTTTAAAATATCTGTGTTCTATAGCCATTGTGAAAAAGTGTGTTTTATAGATTACAAAATGGAATAAGGTAATGTGCTTATTTACTTGTATTGTATCATGTTTAAAACTGAAGTGTTGTCTTGGTGAAAGATAGTTGTGATTTTAGTAAGAGGTGAGTTTAATCTTTTTTTAAAAGTGAAGGTAATCTTTTGAAAGATTGATATAATCTTTAAACATATTTTGTCTTAGTGAAATTGCTGTTGGTATATTTATTTCTGCATATTTCTTTCTTATATGTCCGTGTTTTCATATTAATCTCATATACTCATGTGTTTATAATTTCACAGTGTTTCCCAAAGTTTGTGTTGGTGATTAATTAGTGTTTTGTTGGTGTTGATTTCATTGAGATTTCAGTGAATACTTATGTTGATTTCAATTATTAAGATTTCAGTGAACATTTGTGTTGATTTCAATTATTAAGATTTACATTATAATCTGGAGTGAGTGTTATTGTTAATCATTTGAATTTTGCTTAATTAAATTGATTCCTTGATAAATTAAAGTTTTGTGAGTTAGTCTTGGTTAAGAAATACTTAAATCTTACACTGTTGTCAAGTAATAGTAAATCTTTTGGAGATTGTGAACTCTACTTATAACTTTTGAACTTAGAAATAAATTTGTTTGTTTAAAGTTTTAAAAGCACAGTGTTTCATTTTGACCACCAGTGATTAGAGATATTTGTGTGTGTACTCAAGGTAAGTGATATATCTGACTAGTTCTCCATTGTATTTATCAAAGTGAAGTAGAACCCGGGAAACAATTATAGTATTTGATGGAGTGATGCCCTTTTTCCCCTAGTCTGTTTATAGCTTATCAGTTGTTGCCTCACCCATAACTTGATAAATTTAGACTGATGTTTCAAGTGTTAAGCAAGTTTTCAGGGATCACTGTACCTTTAGAGTATTCAGTTTTAATATTATTGTCATGAGGTTTCAAGTATCTGGCTGAAGTGAGGTAAATTTTTTGGTCTTAATATTTGTGTAATAACCAGGTACTTGATCACTTCATGACAATATTTTAAATATTTCCATTCCATATAATGACTGTGAAATGATGTCTCGGTATTCATACTGTCATTAAGAAATCAACTGAATCCACCTTTCCAATATCGCCACCATTTTTTAGCAAGTGCAACTGCAGAGAGAGTTGGGCAGCTAAGTCCAGAGCTGTAGCACTTGCACCTACCATGGCAGTCCTCCTTACATCCACACTTTTTCAGTTCTTGGCAGGATTCTGCTGCTTTTGGCAAATCTGTCCAATACGGAAGCCAGGCACCTTCAATAAGTTGCGTTCCCCGGTGTCTTGGACTGGGCATTACTGGACGGCATACTAAAGACTGGTTCCAAGTGTGCCCTGCTTGAAAGGCAGCTCTCTCTTGCAATGCTCTCTAAGAGCACCCCTCGTAGGGGGAATGCAATCATAGCTCTTTGCTTCCTTGCAAAGAGACCAAGTTTAGCCTCATTTACATCTTTATACAACCTGCCTCTGTCGTACATTAGCATCACACACTCTTAAATTATTTGCAAATCTTCATCTTCTACAGCTGCTAGTGTAGAACTTAATTCCCCCTTTCCATGAAAGGCAGACACTTTGTCACACACTAAATAAATGAAAAAAATGAAGGACTGACGCTTTTGGTCTCATGGCTGCTACAATTTCATGAATAGGTTTCCACTTCATGTCTTTTCCTATTCCAAATTTAACCCATAGTTTCTCTAAACCAATTTTTTTCCATGCTAGATACTGCTATGATGACAGTCAGTTTCTGAACTGCATGTGATTGCCTTGAGATGTCTTCATGCTTTGCAGCATGCAAAAAAAACTCTAGTATCTGCTTCTTCGTGAGTGCAGCCTTGTAGATCAGCAGTGCCCTGCTCAGCTTTGCTACAAAGTGGAGCATCCCCTTTGGTGACAATAGTGCATGCTGCATTATCAGCTTGAGGTGAAACGATTGTCTGCCAAGTATGTAAAAGTTCAGTTTTGTTCTGGTCATTTCCTGAGGAAGCTGGCCCATTGCCAGGAGTTTTTGCAGTGTTGATCACTCTGTGTGAAATCCTGTCCCTCTTTTTTTGTCTTGTTTGTGTTTTCATACTGTCTGCCCTATATACAGTACATCAAATACAATGCGTGCTTGTTTGTATTTCTGTATGTGCTTCTGTCCCTTGGACAGAAATTCAACTTTTGCATAAGACTCAAATGTAGTCCCTTTGTTGGTCTCAGAGCATTGACAAGTGCTGCACCACCCATTATGGAAATATCAGTGGCAGGTTCATCTGATACCTGCTGTTCTAGTAGAGGCAGCAGCTGTGACTTGGTGCCCTGATGCATCAGCCCATTCTCTGCCATGATGGTGGGGAATTTAGATTTTCATACTGAAAGATGAACAGGTGTTAGGATAGATTACGGTTTTCCTTTATGGTTTGCAATGACTGTTTGCACCTGGACTCTGTAACAGGCCTTTCGCAACTGAACTGTAAAATTTTGTTCTTGTGTAGTGGCCCATAAAATCTGCTCAGTGTCTTGAATATCTCAAAAAAGTTTGTGAAATGTGCCTTTCCCAGGCTCTACATAGATCTCAAGGATTTACTAACTTTGCTGTCCATAAATTCATAACTGTCTAGCATAATCAGATCCAATGAATCTTCTTCAAAAGGTCACCCATTTTTTTTATTACTTTTCCTAGATTCTAAACTATTTCATGAAACCTTTCCTGCAAACTTTGTTCCTTCATGATCCTTGCCCTCAGATTTTGGATCAGCATCACTTCTAGTCTCAAACTCATCAATCAGGTGGCTTACTTCAGGATCAGTCTCTATCCTACTTCTGAGAGCATCTGTATCTTCAAATATGCCAGTGGATCCACCATCCCCTTTCACATGAGCATTATTCTGCTCATATGCTTGGTCTATAGTCATTGAGGAAAAAGGCTGAGTGGTTTTATGAACAGTGAAATTTCCCTTTGCGAATTCAACAAATGTGTCGTTTTGGAGAGCCTCCATGTCTCTCAAATGAATTGAAAGCCACCTGGCATAATGTGCATGATAATTAAAACAAAAAAAATCTAGCTGAAACGCAAGATTTCAAAAGTTGAATTGCAGACACTCTGACTCTCGTTTTCTGATCAACTTTCAGAACTTTGCTAACTTTCTTCGTCTGCTCCCTGGATATATAGGCAGCTTTGTGCAGATGATATAAACTGTAGGTTGTCACCAGATGGGCTAGACATGTCCTCTTCATATGTGTAGCAGAAATAAACGAATCTGCTGGTCCAGGATTAGCTATTTCTCCGTCTGCAAGAGCAGCAGTCCAACCAGTCTTTCAAGAGATCACCAAGAACTAAGGCTCCTACCATTTCTAATTGCAGCCCTCCAAACATGATAAGTGTATCACCATACTGCAAAGTTCATTTCCATTGGGTTTGCTTGGCAATTGTAAAAAGTGGGCGATCAGCTGCTGGAATTGAGGTTTAACCAGGATTGAAAAACTATGAGGTTGCTCTTGCAATGTCCTTGACATGTTTGATCACTGCAAAAGAATGAGCTAACTCTTGAAAAAGAGGCAACATTGATGATAAGCTTACTTCAAAGGGCTCCTGTTGTTTATAAGAAGCATGACATGCTGCCCAAGATATGCGAACAGCATTTTCACTCTTGTTCGATAGACTGATTTTCTTAAGCCATTCATACTCATGAGAGATGTGTTTGGATAGTGCAACTTGTTGGTGCCCTATACTTCCACTCCATGAAGGGAAGGCATATTCATGTTTAAAGTGAGCATGTGGTTCACTTGTTATTTTTTACTTTGTTTCACTTTGATGATTTAGGCCAAGTTTCTGACCTCACCCTTGTTGATTGATTGATTGATGATGAAATTTAGGTCTTGAAGACCCATCAGGATTATTCAGCGCCGTAATGAAGGTGAAATATATAAATTGATGACATGATTGATAATGAATAAGTGAATGATGACATACTAGTAAAATTCAGTGTTAAAATATGAACGAAAAAATGAAGAATATTAGATAGAACCCACAAAAAATAAGTATATATTAAACTTTTATATTCAAAATATATACTTAGTATAAGAATAAATATGACAAAAATCTTTATTAAATATACTGAAATCACAACTCATTAAAATAACCAGATTCTTTCAGATAACCCATAAGGTGATCTACCTCAACGGCATCATTTAAAATCTCTAGAGTAGTCTTCCCAGTTAGTAAGTACTTTGCTCTACGGTGATTAAATTTAGGGCAGTGCACCAGCATGTGCTCAATGGACAGCTGATCACCACAGTGAGCACAGATTGGGGCACTGGCCAATCCTAAGCCGTGTAAGGATGATCTCATATTTTCTGTTACGATTAAAACCCGAACTCCAAAAATCGATACTTTTTCTAATATTTCTGTACTTCCTACTTGTCGATAAAATGGGGGAAGTCCATCTCTGCTGTCATTTTGTACGGATGTATCGTCTGATAACTGGATGCATATCCTAATGTGGCACATTACTAGTTAAGAAATCACATCTTGCAGCATCCTTTGCTTTACTATCAGCCAGTTCCTTCCCTTCTAGACCAGTATGCCCAGGAATCCAACATAACTTTACTGATTTTGTGGAGAACAGAAAGATAAAAAAGCCATTCCTGAGCCTTTTGAATTAAGGGATGGGTAGGATTAAACTTCTTTAGGGCTTCTAAAACACTCCTTGAGTCACTATATATTACTGTGGATTTAAATTTCTTATCAGATGCAAGATTTAAAGCATCAACTATGGCTGTTGCTTCAGCAGTGAATATGGATGAAGAGTCTGATAACTTTTTTATATATGATTCCCCTTCACACACCACTGCACATCCTACTCCATCTTCTGATTTTGATCCGTCAGTATAGATTTTCCTGTCATTTATATGCCTCTCATCACGCTCCAAAAACTTGTTTCTGACTTCTTCTTCCGGACTTCCTTTATTCTTTGTCTCTTTAATGCAGACATCTATTGCTGGAATAAACCATGGAGGGACAGCAGGACGTTTAATTTGTAGGATCTTCTGCATTTTTATGATTTCATCCTCCAGGTCACCCCTCTGTCTGATCTGAAATGGTATTGAAGATCTAGATCCAAAAAGACTTGAGTCACACTCTTTTAAGATCTCAAAAGAAGGATTCTCCTTCGAGATTTTCAGCCGCATGGTGTGTCTCAGACCTAGCTCATGCCTCCTTAAGTCCAGTGGTAGCTGACGAGAGTCTACATAAATACTTTCAAGGGGTGAAGTTCTAAAAGCTCCAGTGCAGATCCTTAACCCCATATTATACACAATGTCCAATTCCTTAAGTTTAGTCTTTGAAGATGAGTATACTTGGCCACCATAGTCTAACTTACATAAACCCCAATTAAAATTAGATACTACTTTTAAAATATTTAGTGATCTTTTTCACTTTCAATTTTAACTTGTCAATATGGTTATTCCAAGTGAGATTTTCATCAAAGACCATTCCTAAAAATTTTCCTTGACTAGAGTAAGGTAAAATAATTCCATTTAAGGTAAGAGTTGGGATGGTTTCCTTAGTTTGGCATCTGCAGAACCGAACAGTGACAGTTTTAGATTCGGAAATTTGAAACCCTTGCTCATTGGCCCACTTGCTTACTTTATTGGTGGCTCTTTGCATGAACCTGCTAGTAGATGCTGCATCATATCCTGTGCAGTACAGAGCCAAATCATCTACAAATAAAGAGCCTTTTACTGGTGATGATATCTTTTCTAGTACTCCATTAATGGCAATAGAAAAGAGGGTGACACTATGGACACTACCGTGAGGAACTCCCTCTTCTTGTAATAAAGGTTGTGATACATAATTCCCAACTCTAACCTTTATATATCTTTCTGAGAAAAACGAATTTATAAATCTGATAATTTTTCCTTTAATGCCCATCTTGTACAACTTTTTTTATAATACCATAACGCCATGTGGTGTCACATACCTTTTCCAAATCAAAGAAAACTCCTGTTGTTTGGCTCTGTTTAGAAAAACCTTGTTGTATTTGGTTTTTGAGAGCCTGATCAAGGGATCTAAAGTAGATCTTGTTTTCCTAAGGCCAAACTGGAATGACAAAAGCAATTTATTTGTCTCTAAGTGCCATACAAGTCTGGTGTTAATCATTTCCCATCAGCTTACAAACAACTGGTGAGAGCTATTGGTCTGTAGTTGCTGGGTAAAGCAGGATCCTTGTTTGGTTTCTTCATATGGAGGATTATGATAATTTCCAGCTCTTAGGAATAATACCAGTTTCCCAGATTTTATTTATTATATCTGAAAGAAATTTCTTTGACTTTTCTGGGAGATGTTTCAGCATTTCATAGAGTACTTTATCTTCACAAGGGGCTGATGGTTTGGCATTCTGCAAGGCATCTTTTAGTTCCTGCAGTGTTAATTTGCATTATATGGTTCAAAAATATTTTCACTTAAATCAAGAGAAATCTGGGCATTTCTAATGTCTTGGAATTCTATAAAATAGTTCTCACCATTGATATTCTCGAGAAATGTTCTCCTAATTTTTCTGTGACCCTCTCTGTTGGTTGATTAGGTCACCATTTATCTTAAGGGTAGGCAGAGGTTCAGGGAAAAACTTGCCATTTAGTTTTTTAATTTTCTTCCAAATCATTTTGGATGGTGTTTCTGAGCTAATGCCATTAATGTAGTGAATCCATGACTCTCTTTTTTCTTTTTTAAAATATTTATTTTGCTTGGCCACAGTATGTCGGTAAATAACTTTGGCTTGAGAAGTTCCACTCCTCTTATACTTTTTGTAGCATTTTCTAGTGATCTTTCTCATACTACTGCAGATTTTGTTCTATCAAGGAACTGCTGGTCTAGAGGGCTTCCCTTTGTTGTTGGAATAGAAACAATTACACTGTTGATGGTGGTGTCATTGAGGTAATTATATGCCTCTGAGATGGATGGAAATGATTTTACGTTCTTTTCCATGAGAACAGACTCACTAAATTTCTTCGAGTCTGATTCATGTACTTTCCACTTGGGAGGTGACTCAGAGGGCTTATTCTTAACTGTTTTTATATGAGTTGGGAAGTGGTCACTCCCATTTGGATATTCATTTACTGACCATTCATAATCAATGTGAACACTAGATGAGCAAAAGCTCAGATCGATACCTGAATAAGTATTGGAGTAGATGTTATGGTAGGTCATGGCTCCATTATTGAGTATAGTGATATTATGATCATCCCTAACACCCTCCAACACCCTACTCTTGGCATCTGTCGTGTTCCCACCCCGTATGGGGTTGTGTACATGAAAATCACCAAGTAGGATGAAATGAGTAAGAAGTTGATTGATCAGTAAATGAATATCATTATAAGTGAAATCCAAATCAGGAGGAAGATAGATGGAGTAAACTGTAATTTGCTAGCATAAAATGAAAGTTACTGCTACAGCTTGGAGGTGAGTATTAATTGATAGCAAGGAGTGTTGCAATGACATGCACAATAATTGCTGCACCTCCCTTAGCTCTATCTCCGATTGGTGTTGAAGAATTATATATGCTGTAATTTAACCCAGGATTATACTGTGTGCTTCCAAGCTTAGTTTCTTTTTAAATGCTAGACATAAAGATTTGAAAGGGTAAAAAAAAATAATAATAAACCTGAAGACCTTAAAAAGATATCATCAGCCGTTCATGGAGTTTATTCTCCCACCAATGGCACAAGTGAGAACTGACTTCCAAATGTCTGCGTCCCTACCCTACCCCACAGGGGATGGCACAACATGATTATAGTGGCCCAAGTGTAAGCTAAACCCGCTTGCTAGGACCAAAGGTATTACGAGAAAACTATCACCCCCACTCTAATCGTGTTATGGGCAAACTGGATAGAATGCTGAGAGTCCTATCCCCAGAACCGGACTCCCACTGGAATCTGTGATCCAACCCTAAAGAATAGTTCCACCTGATATCTCTCAGGTCCTAAAATTATCGGGCAGCTGATGGTCCTACCACAATTCCCACTATTTAGCTTCGGACATAAACCCAATCTCATTTATGAAATCTTTCCCTGTTTATCAGGTCCATTAAATTTTAGCAAAAGCAGAAAATCCCACAAAAATTAATTCAAAGAAAAATATAATGGGACTCTTGAACTCAACCCTGGGAACAGATTCCTGGGGTTCAAGAGCCCCCTCACCACATCAAGGTGGTCCCAAATCGAGGGGGCTCACCCTTGCTATCACTGCTTGGATGCTGAGACAATGACAAGCCTGTCCCATGGAAGACTGCTTATGCTATTGTGGCACTCGATTTATTGTCCAAACTGTCAGCAGTACAAGTTGCAAAGGGGCCTTTTCTTAGTGTAGTGAGACAAACTACTTCTCCCTCCACAGCCCTTGCTACAGCTGCTTCTCTAAACCCTTTTGTCAGTTCCAGAACCCTATCATAGCTGATGCTGATTCCATTTTGATGATGTGTATTAATTAATTGCTTCTTTCTGGTTTTTGGAAAGACCAAAAAGCCGAGGTATATAAGGAAATGGTAGTTCTATGGACCTGGAATGTCTGGTAACTTTTGAAGATGATGGATTCTTCTGACAGCTGAAGTAAAAAGTTGTGCTAAAACTAGATCAGTAGATGATGATCCATATTCAAGTTGGGACTTTATATCTCCACCAATTTGCAGCATACTTATAAATTTCAGCAAACTTAGTGGTACAGATTCTCTTCAAGTGTCTGCTGTTAAGGTTACATCAAATTCTGTCTCATGTTCAAGCATCTGCTTCCTCGATGTTTTGGCCACTTTGGCCATAATTAGTGCATCACTGTAGTCACATGCCATGGCTAGGGCCTTTCCCACTTACCTCTTGTAGGCAAGCCAAATCTCTCTTCCCGTTTTGAAGGCCCCCATTTCTGGGATATGGGCAAGTACCTGTTCTTTCAATAGTGTTTAGTGCACAAAGGAAGCATCAACATTCAGCTGTTCCAGTCTTATCATAAAGTTCTACAATTGTGAAATAACAGCACCCATCTTTAGTCAACTGCTTCTCTCACATATGTATCACAAGCTCAGCATAAGCATGGACACATGCCTCTTGTCTATACTGAGCATAATGATCTCCAGTTTTCTGGGAATTCAGCCAAGCTTTTCCCTGTTGAACATGCCTGTTAGGCAAGATGGGTGATACATATGGTCCAGCACTAAGCTTGGCCAAATGTTTCTCATCCAGAAAATTGAAGGCACTTTGTTGCAGCTTTTCATGTAAGGGCAATGTCATGGCCAACCATAAATATTTGATTGGTGCTGGTTTATCATAAATAAAGCAGATTCCGTCTTTCTCAGTCTTAGATTCCCCTGCATCTCTTCAGCTGTCTTTTTGGGTATTATGTGTGAATTTTGCATATGGGGAATCATCTTTTGTCTTGTGCAATGACTTCCTTTTCATTTCCAGTGTAAAGGCGTCAAGCAGCTCTTCATTTCTGCATTAATCACGTCATGTATATTGCCTGTTATTATTCCATATTTTTATATATCTCTCCAAATGTATTATTGTCCGGCCTTTCCGCCGATGTATGTAACCACCTTTGTACGTTTATTGTAACACGAATTATTCTCATTTATATGTCATCTAAGAAACACAAATTCTTGCCCGAATGCGTGACATGGGATCAGCAGGTCGGTGACCACCTTTCCGTATGCATTCCTCGATGTATACCTGCTTCCGATAAATAAATCAGTCATACCCAGACCTGTCGTCTTGAATCTCACAACTGATGACCTGAGGAGTGACAAATAAACATGTGGTTTTGGCCCAGCCATTAACGGACTAAATACGGCTGTATTTACCTTCGGAGAGCCTTTAGCGGACTCAAAATGGCGACACAGTCTAGGCCTCTGAAAGCTCCTTCCTCAGAGGAAACCCATGCCATTAACAGACTAATAACGGTGTCCCCGCAAGGGCACGTTTCGGCATTTCGAACGGTTTTGGCCCTCGCCATTCATGACTCACATCGACGACTTGAATTCTAACACCATTAGCAGACTAAATACGGTGCATACTCGTGTTTTGGTGTGTGACAGTAAAGATGGCAGAGTCTGAATTACAATGCGAATCTGGAAACGCGGAAATCGTCTGCGTGCCCCTTTCACCCACAAAGCCAGATGTGGTGAAGCTCCCCCCGTTTTCGCGCCAGAACACAGTATCTTGGTTTCTGCGTGCCGATGCTCATTTCTGCGTGGCGCGCATCACAGATGAGAAGACCAAGGCAGACGTTACCATGATGACACTACCTGAAGAGGTCTTCAACAAAATCTCCCCATGGCTTGACTCAGCCAGACAAGGTCACGTACTCGGCCTTGCGAGACAAGCTGATACAAACATATTCCATGCCCATCCCCAAAAGAGGACGGCTCACACTAGACCTATTGACCCAGCCCCTAGGGGAAGCATCACCCAGCGACGCCTGGGATGAACTACGAGGTCTAGTAACACTACCGGGCGCCGATGCACATGGGCGCAGGAAGGAAATCAGCCTGACAAAAGCAATATTCTTGCGGCGGTTTCCGCAGGAGGTAAGGGGACAAAGTAAAGACGCAGATGCCCTTCCCATGGACGAGCTGGTCGACGTCGCACAGAAAATCCACGAAGCCACAAGTAACAGCAGTGGCCACGAAAGACAACGTCTCCCGACCAGCAGGATTCTTCATCAGGGACGAAATATCAAAGCGGCGCCTGCTGGTTGACACGGGGGCTATGCAGTCGGTGTTCCCGCCGTCGGAGAAGGACTACACCCGGACAGCTGACTCCACGCCCTCCCTGTTAGCTGTGAATGGAACTGCCATCCGTTGCTATGGAACCACGACCCGCACAATCTCCATCTTGGGCTGCAGGTGCCACTGGCCTTTCGTCATCCCGGAGGTCAAGTTCCCCCTCCTGGGCGCTGATTTCCTGGGACACCACGGACTCCTGGTCAACGTCGGCAGGTAACGCCTCCTCAACACTGGAACCTGCCACTCCCAACCACTCTCCACCGGACCGGGGATGCCCGCCGTCTGCTTCACAGCCTCCAAAAATTATGCCGCCCTCCCCCAGGAGTTCCCGGAAGTTTTTAAACCAGAGCTTCGCCAGTTACTGGGGGCTGGGGCCAAGCACGGCATCTTCCACCGCATAACTACAACAGGGCCCCCCAACTTGTGCCAAGTTCCGTCGCCTGCCCCCCCAAAAACTACAAGACGCCAAACGGGCCTTCACCGAGATGGAGCAAATGGGCGTCTGTACCAAAGCATCGATCCCGTGGGCATCTCCCCTACATATGGTAAAGAAGTCAGATGGCTCCTGGAGGCCCTGCAGAGACTACCGTCATCTGAATTTAGTTACCACACCAGACCACTACCTCCTGCCGAACATGCAAGACCTGACGAGTGCCCTTCACGGGCAAAGGTCTTCACTAAAATTGACTTGCTTAAATCATACTTCCAGGTTCCTGTGCATCCTGACGACGTTCCAAAGACAGCCATCAGCACGCTGTTCGGGACGTACACCTTCTCCTACTCCATCTTCAGCCTCAGGAACGTGGGGACCACATTCCAACGCCTGATGGACACCATCCTGGGGGACCTGCCCTTCTGCGTCTGTTACATAGACAACATCCTTATCTTCTCCAGGTCTCCAGAGAAACACCTTCACCACACCCGCGCCATCCTGAAACGCCCGCAGGAGAACAGATTAGGCCGCTTTCACACGTATCGACTTTACGCCGTCCGCCGTCCGCGGCACGACGTCGTCCTCTCAAATAACCATGGATGTCTATGGGACGCTTTCACACATATCGACTGGCGCCGTGAACGACTTGCGCGCGTCGACGGCCGCCGTTGTCAACGGGCGCCCATTTGGAAACGGCTCGGCGTCGCGCCATCGACGGCGTGAAATGTACACAGGTCTCTATGGACATGTTCACACATGATGGCGTTCCGCCGTCTGTACTGGACGGCTCGAGTCGCGACACTACTTTAGTTGTTTCCTGACCACAGATGTGTGCATAGTATTGCTCGCCAGTCAGAATGGAAGACGTTGACATAGACGTTGAATTGTTAATTAGCCTGGTTCAAGAGAGGCCTGTTCTCTGGGACAAAAGCCTTGAAGCATACAAGTCCAAGACTGAAACTACTGCAGCATGGAGGGAAATCTGCAATCACCTGAACCCGGACTTTGAGTCTATGAGCGACGATGCAAAGAACAAATTCTTTACTCATTCTGAAGTAGTTGAAAAACTGTTTTGCATCCCTTCTGAGTTCCTCATAAAGTGTCACAAAAGCTCCAACCACTGGTCTGGCAACATTGATATTATGGACCCACTTTCTGCCGTGTGAACGATGTTTTTTCTTTTTAGATATAAGTAATATAGGTAGAGCAAGTGGTCCTGTGTGTCCATGATGAAAGACTGGAGGCAACTAGCAGGTGGACGGCACAGGTCGTGCCGTTGCCTGGACGGCGTCCGCCATCAACACAACGGCGCTCTCTCTGGAATGCACGGCGCTGGGTCGTAGACGGCGGACGGCGTAAAGTCGATACGTGTGAAAGCGGCCTTAGTCGTCAGGTTCGACAAATGCACATTCGGGGCGGAAAAAATAGATTTCCTCGGACACGAGATCTCCCCAGCAGGAGTACGCCCCATGGCCTCAAAAGTGAAAGCAATAGAAAAGTTCCCAACACCGCAGACAATCAAGGCCCTTCAAGAGTTCCTTGGCATGGTGAACTACTTTCGCTGTTTCATCCCAGGCATCGCTCGCATCGTGTATCCCCTGACAGTAGTCCTGAAGGGCAAGCCAAAAATGCTGACATGGTACGCTCCGCAGCAACAGGCGTTTGAAGAGACGAAGACAGCCCTCGCGAGTGCCACCACCTTGACGCATCATAACCCCACCACTGTCCCGAGACTCACCACCGACGCCAGCAACATTGCCTGCGGGGCAGTGCTCGAGCAAATAGTCGACTGCGCCCCCCAACCTCTAGCCTTCGTCAGTCACAAGTTGTTGCCTTCGACAGAGCTGCTCGCAATCTACCAAGCTGTGCGGCACTTCAAATACCTGCTTGATGGTACTCAATTCACTATCCTCACAGACCACAAGCCCCTGGTACACGCATTTGCGAAGGCGGGCGACGTGTGGTCGACAAGGCAGCAGCGACACTTGGCCGCCATCTCCAAGTTTGGTTGCACCATCACCTACGTCCCCGGCAGTAAAAATCCAGTGAACGACGCCCTGTCACGGGTGGAAATCAATTCCCTCCACCTCAGCATAGACTACGAGGACCTGGCAAGGGAGCAAGCAGCAGACCCGGAAACGGCAGCCTACAGGACGACACTGATGGCACTCAAGTGGGAGGACGTGCCCTTGGGAGGTTTGGGCACAACGCTTCTCTGCGACACAAGACCAGCTGCCCCCGCCCCCTGGTCCCCACCTCAAGGAGGAAGAAGACATTCAACATCATTCACGGCCTCTCCCACACATCAGGGCATACAGAGGCGCGCCTGATGACTGAAAAGTTCGTGTGGCACGGCATCAGGAAGGACGGCCGCCAGTGGGCGAGGAGCTGTATCCCGTGCCAAACCAGCAAGATCACAAGGCACACAATATCAGGCATTGGTGATTTCCCCCAACCTCGTCAGAGCTTCGGCCACATCCACATAGACGTCAATGGGCCTCTACCGCAGTCTGGGTGTGCCAGGTACCTCCTGATGGTCATAGGTTGCTCTACTAGCTGGCCAGAGGTGAAACCTATGGAGGAGGCGTCAACAGCATCCTGTGCAGAAGCTCCAGCTGGATCAGCCGCTTCGGGGTGCCAAACAGCATTACTAAGGACAGGGGCTCAGCATTCCTGTCAGAACTCTGGGTCTCCCTGGCACGCCTGATGGGTACGACACTTCACAGCACGACGGCCTACAACCCTGCAGCAAACGGCATGGTAGAGAGGGCACACAGCTCACTGGAGGCAGCTCTAATGACACGTTGCACTGACGAAAACTGGAAGGCCCAGCTCCCCTGGGTCCTGCTGGGTCTCCACACTGCACCGAGGGCAGATGGCGACGTGTCCCCTGCAGAGAAACTCTATGGAGAAACACTAGCTGTTCCAGGGGAATTCTTCCCGCCATCAGCCGACGGCACAGACACCCCCCTCCGAAGGCTGAGGGAACTAGCACAGAAGTTCATGCCTTGCCATAAGACCTTCATGGACAGAACCAATACTGTACCTACAGCCTGGCCGGCCTGGATTCCTGCACTTATGTCTTCGTCAGGATAGACGCCTGTCGCCCGCCCTTGACCAGGCCCTACAGGGCCTCTTACCAAGTCATCAACAGGACCCCCATGGTGTATCTCATGGACATCCACGGCCAGGAGGATTGGGTTTCCATCGACAGGCTGAAACCAGCATTCCTGTTAGACAGCAAAATCCAAGAGGAGGCAGGCAGATGTCCCAGGGTCCCCCCCTCAAAATGCGCCCACAGACATACCCGCCATCCATCCAAGGGGGAGCCGTTGGCGTCCCAGAAGCCGAGCTGTGGAAGATCCGGCAGTCGACGTTGCCCCCCACCCACAGTTCTCAAAAAGAAGGGGTTGCCTCCTGCTCCCCCAGCGCCTCCGTGATTAATTTTCACGTCATCCAATAATTATCTCTAATCATTGTCTTGGGGGGAAGGGGGGTACTTGTAAAGGAGTCAAGCGCCTCTTCATTTCTGCATTAATCACGTCATGTATATTACCTGTTATTATTCCATACTTTTATATATCCCTCCATACATATTACTGTCCGGCCTTTCTGCTGACGTATGTAACCACCCCTGTACGTTCATTGTAACACGAATTATTCTCATTTATATGTCATCTAACAAACACAAATTCTTGCCTGAATGCGTGACATGGGATCCGCAGGTCAGTGACCACCTTTCCATCCGCATTCCTCGATGTATACCTGCTTCCGAAAAATAAACCAGTCATACACAGACCTGTCATCTTGCATCTCACACCAGGTTTATGGTTTTGAACTTGAGCATATATGATTCATGATATTTAGCTTTGTATTTTCAAAGATCTGCCTGATTCCGTCACCTTCGTCAGGCATTGCATATAAGTTGTAAAATTCAGGAATGTTTGTAGCAAGGGTACCATAGCCAGCATTGGATGAATCCACTGGTCTTTCATGTGTTTCCTCTTGGCACAAGCAACAAACCTTCCAGTTAGTCTTACTATCCCCTTCAGGAAATACTGATTTCCAAGAATGTGCTGCCATTGCTTTTATTCTTTAAGCCGAGAGTTTTTCCTGTTACCACCTGTACAACATATATGCTCGTTCAGATATGGGATGCAAGAAGGCTTAGATAAGTTACAATCCTACTCATAGACTAATCATTCATCCAATGCTATTTACTTCCTGTGTGATCTGAACACTTTCCAGCAGAAGACTGTAGTCCGGTCCTCTTTGGCTCAACTCTTCTGCACTGGCACATCTCGCCAATTCAGGTGCAGATGTTTAACTTTTAACTGGGGTTAGCTAAACAGCATTTAGGAAACTAATGACGTATGTCTATGATTAGCTAGCACTGAACCCCATGCTGAGTCTCACATGTGTTGTGTCAACCTGTGGGCCCTGGTAGTGCACTGACTTTACACTATTACACTGTTGCATTGAGCTAATTACCCATTTTTTTTCAAATGAGGATGAAAATAAGTTAAAAAGGGGTTACTTCATTTCTAACCTACAAAAATATACGGATCAAGCTGAATTTACCCCCAAATCGTTGTGTTACCTGACCTTTTACCTCATATATGGGTGTAAGTTCAAATATTTGGCTTTTTGCAGCCATTTTGGATATAGTGACAACCATGTTGGATGTTTTTAGGCAACAAAATTACTTTTCTCAGTACTTGAAGGTTTGCTTTCAATACTTTTACATAAACAGAGAGTGACTGAGGAATTCCAGGGTGATTAAGCAATTAAATGTCAATATTCATACTTCCACAGGAAGCCATTTTGAAAACCTGCCAGTCATCTTGGAGAATGGCAAAATTCTGTGTGGCTGGAGGCTAATTATGAGAAAGGCAAAGAAGAACTGTTGTGCTGAATTTCATGCTTATATCACCATTTGCACCTTTTTCCTATTACTTTGGAGTCACCTGCTCCATTACATCAATGAATATTGCATAACCTACTTAACATGTGACAGGATCCTACGCAGATTCTAGCTTCCCCAAAGGAGTGTAGATTATCATAAATAGTGTCTTTTGTTTTCTGAAGGTGGGACTGGGATAAAAAGGGGGAAGCTCTTGGATACATGGAACATTATTTACGAGTAAAAGCTTTTGTGCGGCAATGCAGAATTCACTGTGTGAAGTAGAGTATGGTGCATCCAGCTGTAACAAGGTATTTGAAATCCTTATCAGCACAAACTTGCAGTACTTAAATTTTGGAGGCAAATATTTCGACGTGACACATCCATCTGTCTAGTGGGACACGGCATTATCCTTCAGAATAGTTTATTAATATTGATGAAAATGTTGGATAGTCCTTCTTATAAAAAGATAGGTTTCAAGATCATGTGGGTGCTAGAACTTCTGAGGTATACCTAAATGGGCATAGCCAAGATTTTAAATCCGGACGTTAAGGACAACATACAGCTTTGGTTGATCTTTTCTCATATTCAGTCTCGGGTTTCACTCCCTCAGTCTCCATCTCGTACTGTAGCCTCTTTTTATGCTCTTCTCTTACTCATTGCATCTTCCTCCCACCAGTTTTTGTTTGCTCAGCTTTTACTCTTTCACATGATTCTTGTTCAATGATAGAATAACTATGGCAACAAGGATGCAGTGAGTTCAAAACAGTCATTATATTTTAAATGAAGGTTAAGTTTAACTGCATGAGTAATGTTCAGGAAGTATTTAATTAGTGTGGAAAACTGAGCGAATCTCTAGTATTTAATAAGAAAAAATCCATATGTATGTTTGGTTTTTTAAACTTTTCTAAAGTAAAGCAGTTTTGGCACAGTGATACTAAAACTTGAAATAGCACAACTTCTGTTACCTAATTTCTATATCTTCATGTGAACTGAAGTTGCTAATCACAGTTGCATTATCAGTAAACTTGTGTCATTGCCATACCAGTCAGTGGCCAGAGGATCCAAGGATACTATTCTTACTCTTAGAAACATCTACACAAGTTTTATCTAAAGGTAAAAGCCTGATTCAAAATATAAAAAAAAAAGATGTAGATGTTCTCTTATTTTTTCCTTTAATAACAGAACCGGGGCCTAAACCTACCCTGAAAGAATTGGATTACCATAATAAGGAGACGTAAGTGTCAACCATACTTACTTAAAAGGCCGGAGATGGTGGTAGTAGGCTTTAAAGTAGCCGGCCTTATGCCCTTGCTTTGTGTTGTGAGGTGTTGTGAGGTCTTAATGGATATAAGGGGACTAGTGTGGACTTCGGGACTTACCAATCAACAAAAACAGGATCGAGAAAATCACATGAAGGCAGCATCCCCATTCTAATCATGTTTTCAAGGGACCTGGATGACCTGCCTCTGGAACCCATGACCTGATACTTGACCTATTGTCAGTTAAACTGACAATATCAACACTTCTCAATTTTTGGAAGGTTAGTTGATACTACTACTTTCGAATCTGAGCTGCAACAGAACACGGAGAGGTTCACTCTAAATATGTCAGACTGTAACAAATGCAAACGTGAGACTTTTAGGTTGGGTACATTAAGAACTCCTTTTCAAAGAATCCTTCTTAAGGGTCATAGTTTATGAAAATTTTTTTACTGTAACCAGGACATTTGTTTTATTTGATCTGCCTTCAAAGACACAACAGCTATCTGGTGATTTGTGCATACAATAGTTCCTCTGTAAATGGTAACTCTTGCTTTCGGCAACGGGAAAACAGGCTCATAGGAAGAAAACGCAGAAAACGAGTTAACATTTGGTTTGAAAAAAAAAAAAAAAAAAAAAAAGTAAAATCAGTGTCAAGTAAAATTACAGTGTGAGGAACACGGACCATCAGAAGCAGGTATTTACTTGAGGATAATTAAGACCAAGATTTTTGGACACTACCGAGACGTGTGAAAAGAAACCTCGTTGTCCTCAATTTGCACATCATAAGCTGAATTGGAGAAAATGTTAGCTTCATCTCTCTGTGACGATTCTACAGGTATCAAATTCCCAAAAAACGCATTTTTTTGGAGTGGATGCGTTCTGCAGTGTGTGACAGAAAATTTATAGAGAACAGTCTGATAGAGTGGGTTAGCATAAGGGGGGAATGCACGATGGGACCTAATTAAATGCTACTTAACACAAACCATAATCATTATCGCCTCCAATTACGCCATTCATGTCTTTCACAAATCTCCACTCATCTCCAGCATCTCTATTCATAGTTCTTATTCAATAAGGTATGGGTCTTCTGGTGCCCACAAGAGTCCAGCTGATACTATGACGTACTTAGTCTCCGCCTCTAATATTCATAGGTAGCACTAGACACAATAAAGAATATTTTTAATTATTTTTTATTTTCAGTTACTATTATCATTCTTGTATTTACAAGTAGTACAGCTTTACAGCCCAAATACCTGTTAACAAGTTTTAGTACAAAAACTATATTTTATTTGTATGATTAAGTATTACAACCGGCTTTTTTTAAGTTTTCAAAATCAATTTATTGATATATATATATATATATATATATATATATATATATATATATATGTGTGTGTGTGTATAACTGAATCACGAAAATATGGAATGTGATGAATATATAAATAAAGATAAAATCCACGAATGAAACGGAAACACTGGAGTGCTGCGAGGCCTTTCGATGCTAGGTCCTTTACTTGGCAGAGTGAAGAAATATAAAAGTAAGTTTACAAAGAAAATTCATATAAATGACAGATGGGGATTATAAAGGAAACATATGTACCTGGAAGCCAACACAATTGAAGAATTAGTAGAACTGCCAAAACAGGATTAAATATTTAAGAGGTTTTACAAAGGATTAGGATCAGCCGTTCAGAAGCAGGGACAGGACAGTTAAAAGATTATACGGGGTCGTGACTGACCAGCTAAAAAAAATTATTTTTTTTTTAGTACAACAAAATAATTCTCTTTTTTTGTAAGCAATAATAACTTTTTGCAAGATGAACATTTTTACAAGTAAAAATTATATTAAACATACGGATATATAGAAAATATATATCAAGTAACTAACTTGTAATTAAGTCAGTGATTTTATCTTTTAGGTCATTCTTGAACATTTTTCTAATACAGGGGTCCAAATAATACATACCAGGGCTAAGATTAAAATGTTTCCTTTATAATCCCCATCTGTCATTTGTATGAGTTTTCTTTGTAAACTTACTTTTATATTTCTTCAGTCTGCTAAGTAAAGGACCTAGCGTCGAAAGGCCTCGCAGCACTCCAGTGTTTCCGTTTCCTTCGTGGATTTTATCTTTATATATATATATATATATATATATATATATATATATATATATATATATATATATATATATATATATATATTACAGAAATGCTGTAGATTTAAATCTTCGTTTCCGGGAATACTGTCCAGAACGAAGATTTAAATCTACAGTATTTCTGTCAAAAATATATCAAAATCTTAACTGGTGGAGGGATTCAAGTCGGTAATTTTTTTCCCCCCGAAAGAAATAACAGCAAACGAGTGAGGTCCGTAATAAGAGACAACATAGTAGAAAATAAAGTCCGAAACTGGTAAATAAAAAAAAAATTAATGACTGATCTCTTTAGTCACAAGTTCTTTAACCTAATAATTACGCAGACATTTTCATTTTGGTTCACGCCCATCCGAATTTGTAACGCAAAACGAGGTGGAATTAGTATGGAATTTTTTTTATTAAAATTTTAAATACTTATTATTAAAAAAAAACATTGCCCTTTATAAATGCTCGAATTACCTCGTAAATAAATTTGTAGTTCAGGCAATATAAAACTGAATACACACGATACTATCACGATGAGTACTGTCTGTTATTATGATAACTACAGGATGTTTCATATCTTTCGTTCACGCAAACACTCAATGCCAATTAGCAATTCGTTTCATATTTTACTTTCATTAACATGATAATAAAATGTTAAATTCTCCTTGAAAGTTTTTAAATGACAAATTTTCTCTATTTTTGTATGAAAACTCTAAGTTGTTAGTATAACTAATTAGCCATTAAAAATCCTCATAATATTAACTACCAGTCATTTGTATCAAACTTTAGACTCGCCAACCTTATGCCGTACATTGTCGTCTTCAGTGTGTCTACGTCCCAAGGAACTTCTTACATGAGACTGGTGAACGTTGTTTACTAATGAGATATACTTAGTGAACCGCTTTCATGTAGTAATAGAGATCTGAGCCGTTGCCATGGCAACTTTTAGTGACCTGTTGATAGGTCTAGTTCTGACAGTAGCGTTTATAGTGTTGCATGGTAGTCTGTTTGTTACTTGTGTAATAAATGAAAGTTTGTGCTCTAGGATACCACACTGTTATCATAACCAATCTGGTTTGTGTACACCAAGTGAAAAGGGACCTATTTCCTGTACCCATCAGGTAAGATCATTTCTACCATATCTCCTAACGTGTAACCAATAATCCAATTCTGTATGTGATGTTGTGATGTTCTTTCAGAATTTTGTCTTTTGCTATGGCAGCGCGTAGGATAATTTTCGTCAACTTTTTCCTGGTTTCTTGTACATCCGTTTGTGATTGCACGCTCTCTGTGGGCGATTAGAATATGAATTGACCAACGTAGTCTACAGTAAATATTTTTCCTTTTTAGTAGGATATCCTAAAGGCTCACTAATTTATTGGGTTTATACAGCAGTACTTTGACTTTCAAGTAAATCACTTACTAAATTATACTTATCAAGTAAGTTTTGAGAGTTTGATAAAGCTAGACGTCCCATTATGCAGTACTGTGGTGTTTCTGAAGCCCTATGTTCTTTAAGTAATTCAAAATTTACGGGTGTAGTAATCCTGTGGTGATATCCTATCCTAATCAGCACTAAAATATTTTGTGACAGCCTACCCTAGCACATTAGTCACAGAACTATTCCTACATATATAGATAAGATTTATGCAGCATAGCATAAATCAGGCAGCCTACTCCCCTGGAAAACATGCAAAAAAAAAAAAAAAGGCTATTTCACCTGTGACAACTTAACCTAACCCTACCAAGGGTGCTGTGTTCTACCTGACTACGGGGTTACTGTACTTACCTACCACCCTCCCAGACCCTGCCCCCCCCCCCCAAGCCCGACTTTTAGTGTTATAAAAATTATAGACAAATACAAAGATAAAATATAGCCCAACCATATACACAGGTTTGTCCCCACAGAAGATGGCCATCTCACCTTATTCCTTTGACTTGCTAGGCCAAGGCTCTGATTTGTCGTCATCATTTTTGGGGGAATCATTCACGTAACTTTGGAGGGCAGAACAAATTCAAACACACATGTAGGGGTATAATTTAGCTGCTTGCATCAAAAACTAGCGCATTAGTTGTCTGATTATATTTTGGCATGATGAATTATTTGCCATGGATGCCTAGCCTTTTTATCTAGTCTTTCATGTTATGCTATAAATGTTTCAATGTTTTGGGTGTGATTATTGTATTTTTATTTTCACATTCACAAATACCAATTGTAACCTTGATGATACAGTTCCCAACATTTCGCCCAGAATAGAAGAAATGCATTCTTGCCCCTCTTGCCCCTCATAGAGCATCTCCCCAAAATAACCAAATTTGACTTAAATATCACCATGGTTGTATTTACACCTTGCAATTCATTTCTCATCCATATCAACCTCAACACCTTGTCCATCTACTGGGCTTGGTTAGCAAACTAATCATTGGTTACCTCTCAGCAATACAAACTCCAAAACCACAAAAGTTTTAAGAGTAAAAAATAAAATATCAGTTATAGTTTTGTGATTGTAATTGTAACTAAGAAACTGATTCACCAAACAATTCCAAGCACAAATAACAGTAGTTTTTAGAAATGTTTCATTCAAGTCTGAAACAGATAAAACAGTGTCTTATGTCTGAGGGATAGGAAAAAATCTTGTACTGTATTATCTCGCAAAGTACTACGGTCATTTTCCTAATTAGGTTACTTAAGATGGTAAAACTAAATATTTGCTTGAAAAACAATGTTTTCTTTTGAAAAAAATTAATTGTAAATATGCAAGGATGTGGTTGCATCCCTGTAGTGGGGTAGTGCCGTCAGTGTATCCCACGCTGAGTGCTGTAGGCATTAATTAAGGGTCTTCGAAGTGCCCCTTCAGTCCCTAGTTGCAACCGCTTTCATTCTTTTTTCTATAACTAATTTTCTCTTTCTCCCATCTTGCTCTCCACCTTCTTCTAACAATTGTTTCATTGTGCAACTGTGAGGTTTCCCTCCTGTTACATCTTTAAAACCTTTTTACTCTCAATTTCCCTTTCATCACTTAATGACCTCACAGGTCCCAGTGTTTGGCCTAAATTTTATATGCAATCCATTCCGCCCACAAGGGTTGCAAACTTCTGAGTTAACTAAGACAAAGCTAGATGAACTTAAACATTGGCTCAGTGTATGGTCAATATATATCACATGAACAAAAGTGGCATTAAAGATCTAAAGGGGACAGATGGATAAGTCATGCGATCTGGTCAATTTTAGAAGTAAATCTGATGGATTTGTTTGAGTGAAGGGCAGACAAATGGTTGTGTGGCTGAATACAAAGATGTAAAATGACAGATCATTTAAATTTTTTGGCAAAATTGCATTTCCAAGAGAAATTCTATTTCAAAGAGAAAGAGTGTGGTGTAAGTACAAGAGGAATATATTTTAATTTTTCATAGTCATACAGGTGAACTGCTTTAACATATATAAATACCCATGGTAAATGCTCAGGTGTACAATAAACATCTTATAGCTATATGGTCTTTATTGTAGTTTTCTTTAAACTGTAGACGTTGACGTGTGGGGACCATTGATAGGCACTTAGTAAGTGCCTTAGTTGTACCTTAGCTGGAACCTTCTAAGACCACCAATTGTGGATGTGAATGGCCAGATGTTAAAAAGACAAGTGTTGCAGTCATGTGATACATTTATCAGTGTGAATGGCCACATGTTGTACATTTGAGGCTGCACACAAGGAGGTATTCCTGCCACCCAGCCTAGTGTAGCATGAAAGCCTATTTACATTTTTATGAGTGTTTACAATTCTTAATTTGAACTCCTATTAGTAATGTTTGGATCCTGTCCAATGCTGATTTTTGAACCTCACTTGTTAAATCGTATGTTTATTTTCCATTTGTGTAGTGTTATTTGTAGATGTGTCACACTGGCTACAAGACAGTTTTATCTTGTGGTAATAATTAAGCCTTTACTTGTCTGCAAGGCGTGGTGATTTTAGAGTCCTATTATACAATGAGGAAGGTGGCATAGTTGGATGAGAAACTTACCCTTTTGAGAGTCAGGTAACATCAAATAACATTTTTATTCCCAACCTCTGAGGTTCTGATGACATCATCCATCAAAATTTTTTTGGTGAATTTCAATGTATAATTTTGAATTTTTATTTTGGTTGTTTTCCATTTTTTTAATTTACTGAAATAAAGTAATGTACGTGTATTCAAGTTCAGAATGACACCAAAATCAGTTTTATACCAAGAAAAATAAATGCACAAGCAATAAAAGAAAAACACTGCTATGTCCATAACTGGCAGTGCACTTTGCTACTGATAAAAATTCAGGACCCCCCAAAATTATCCACTGCAACTGAAAGATATAAAAGATACTACCTGATGCACCACATGATAGTTATTAGGAAGGCTTCCAAAAACAAATACGCAAAGTTGGTTGATGAAGGGAGGAGAGAATTAGAACACACTACTAGAACTGGGACTGAGTGTATGTAGATGGAGGAAGGGGGATATTGAACCATTTTGAATTAATATTTATAGCTAAATTTATGAGCAATGCCTCTCAAGAAGTCCCATACAGTTTTAAGATGCTATGGAAGGAGAGATTGAGGATGAAGCTTGAGTCAGAGGGGTGTCAGGTTAAATGACAGGCTGCAGGCATGATTCAAAATGAAGTATCAGGTTGAAACAGGGAAGGAATTTGAAAGACTCCAGTGCTTCCAGCTGTCATAAGACAGTGCATACAACATGTCATTGATGATACATAGCTTAAACATGTCATTGATGATACATTGTTTTGGTCTCATGCAATACAGTATGTTCATCATGTTAGTAGGGTAACTGTCATAGGCAGTGGTTTTATATCTAACCATAAATTATTTTAAAGGAAAACTTCTGTCTTGATTTATTAAGAATAATTTAGCGAGATCAGTTCTTAAATAAGTTAACATATTGCTGGTGTAAGCCCTAATACATGATTGGTGGCATAGTTTCTAATCCTTTGCGGTAACTTGTGGGAATAATAACAGTTCTTTGAATATAGTAAAACATTTAAATCTTAAAAACTGACATTTTATGAATGAAACTTTTGATATTGGAATTTACTTTGTCTCCTTCCTGAAGCAAAGAAAAATAGGACACTCAGTGTGTTTGTTTATCATCACAAAGAAGGAATATACATAGCCTGCTTAAGCTACTAAAGGACACATTTGTTGATCATTTTGTATCTCTTGAAAACAATCTAAATAATTTCTTGTTTAAATTTAGTAACTTGTAACAGTTCCTTTGATATAATCTAACAAGGTTTTCTTTACAGCTGAAAAACAAAGCAAATGAAGGTGGCCAGTGTTGGATAGAGAGGAGTGACCCCTCAGGTAGGTAATTTTGTAGATTTCTTTCGCAAGTTGAGATTTCATAGCTTGATGGAATTTACATCATGTCATTAAATTTTACTGAGAACAGATAAAAGCTAGATTCAGTGAAGTCACAAGTAAAATATATTTTCAAACCAAGGTTTGGGAGATTGGCAGCTTTAGTTGATTAAATAATAGCCTTTTTTGAAAAAAAAATATAGTATGAAAGAAGTGACCAACTCAGAAGGAAGTGACAGAACTACCATTTGAACAATGATAGATTGTATGGGTCAAAACTTGAATTGGGGGATTATTTAAAGGCGGGATGGAAATGGTTAGTAAACAGATGTGGCTTAGAAGAAAAATTACCCAAACTGGCAGAAGAAATGTATGTAAACATGGAAGCTTCGTAAAATAATTCCAAGAATATATACCACTGATTTACATTGAGGTACTACAGTAATATTCTAACAGTATAATATAACAACCATTATACTGTTGTGTAAAATATTTACTGAACAATCAGGGACATGGAGATTTCTGTATAGTCAGGAAGTTGACAAGCCATTAGGTAATTTTGTATTGGGAAGCTTTTTTTTATGATACAATAAGTACTGAAATTGTATTCATAACACGGTCGCTCATACAAAATGTGTTTGTGTATTTTCAGATTGCTATATTGCGACCCCATCTGATATATCTGGACCAGATGAATTACCTTTTGTTTTGCAGATGTATTACCACAGAACATGGATGGAATCAAGGGCAGTTGTGAACTTGACATTTCCAACACCAACATGGCATAGTGAGTAGCTTTAGAAAATGAAGAACATCCATTCACAGAAATGAAGTATGTTTCATGGATGTAGTAGTCAGTCACTTTGTCTTGACTACATGTCCACATTAGGCACAAGCTTATTAGACTATAAATACTTTTTAGATCCAGTGACAGAGACATACAGCCCTTAGCTATTAATCTTGTGTTGTTTTGTTATGTAGGCTGCTGAAAAATTCCTGTATATATTGAGAGCATTCCTGTTAGGAAGATCATTATGCATTTCCATTTATTGTTTCTTCTCAATATGGTGTTATTTCTTTCTTTTAAGAAATCCTGTACTGTATGCATGTGAATCATCATACTTTCATTTCTTTCCATAAGTTTGTTTATAGTCATTACAGTACCAACCATCTCTTGTGTAAGTGCCTGATTAGGCATAAATCATCCTCCAGTAGGGAACTGCATCTCACTTGTTAATGTTCTTTCTTATTGCAAGCAGATGTAGGTTTTCCCTTCAACATGGTAGACATGAAGGAAGTTCTTTCCACTGTATTTTATCTGGTACAATTTTTGCCTGAGCTCCAGTCTGTTAGATTAGGCTAACTAAGGCACAGTCACCGATACAGTATTTATACTCTCCAGTTCAACAGATTCTATACAGCAAGTATAGACTAAGACGGGAAATAATTGCATTATACAAAAACACTTAAAGTAAGAAATCATGATCATAAGCTGTTCATCAAGATATGCATAGCTCTTGAAAGGCCATTTTTTCATGAAACTTACTCCATTTTCATGTATTGTAAGTTCAGAAATACAGGTGCACTTTTGGACACTCCAACACAAGTGCCAAACTTAACAAGCTTTGATGTCATGACTTGTCATAAAACAGACTTAATTTGTGGTAGCTGTGAGGTCTTACAAATATATGTAACTCTCAATTAGGATACCACAACTGTTTAGTGAGTTTGTTTCTATTGGATAATTATCATGAATTAACCAAAATTGACCTAACATTTATTATTTTAAAGTAGACCTAATATGTTTGAACAAATGATTGTTATAGAATTACAGGTGTGAGTGATTGTTGAATGTTTTAAGAAGGGAAGTCCTGAATATCATGTTTTGGTCTTGGCTGTTCTCTACGTAATTTTTTTTAACAACAACTATTTCAGGTGCATTTTCTTTGTACTAGCAGAGCACATGATTATCAGCACCAACAGGCACTTTTTGCATAAACCATTTTTTAACATAAATTTGTTTCTGCAGTTTCAACATCTACAACAGGAATATGTTTGCATTTTATAAAAATATTACTGTAAACAGATTTTGCATATCTGAGTCTTATAAGGCCAAAAATGACATGGGTCTTCAGGTGAGGCTCACCATGTTTAGAGTTCCTTGATCAGTATATGTTGCTTGTGCCTTTGAATATCTTAAATGCTTCCATTTGGAGAGTTCTTGGCAGTTGCAGTAGGAGAGTCACTGATCCACTCTTGCATCTGTTTCATGAGTAGCAGACTTTATACTATTCATCGCTGGGATTACCTCAAATAAACTAATGTGTACATGCTAGACTTTTCAGAGAACGCTCCCTTCAGACTTTTAAGCCTCCTTGCAGGGCTTGTTTCTAATATTTAAGCAGCCAGGAAACTCAGTATACAAGCCTGTAGATCAAGCTGCTTTGAGAAACCTATCCCAGGAACTGAAGTCAGTTTAATAGACCTTTTGGTTACTATACCACCACTATGGAAGCAGTTATCAAAGTCCCTCACAAAGATACCGGGATTTTACTGTTTACCCCCAAAAAAAAAAAAAAAAAAAAAAAAAAAAACAGCTCAGGGTGTTGTGTCTATCGAACAGCATAATGATTTCACAGCATGAGGAATATATAAATGTTGAAACAGCCTCTGAGTTTTTTGTTACAACACCTGCCTGTAATTTACTGTTCATTTTTAAAGAATGGATGCAAATGCCTTGACCATTTTTTTTGTATGATATATAAGTGTGTACTGTAATTTTAAAAGAATTATTATTGATCAAATAACATGGATAATTAGAATTATCTTTGATAAAGTGATGAAAAATTTACTGTAATTGTCATGGGGGTGAGAATGACATTTCTTTAAAAATGTACAACTTTTTTTACAATATATACTGGAAGAGCAAGAGGGGTACAGGTGAGAGACAAACAACTTGCAGTGCTTGTGCATGAGTAAGGCATTAGTAAGAGGGGCATTCCATGGATGCAACTTTGGTATTAGGGGTGAGATTTATCCTTATTTAAGAAGTTATCAGTAGTAGACTGCTACAGGTTGAAGGTGCAAGGCCTTTAGGCCTTGAGGCCTCTAGGCCTTAAGGCCTCTAACAATAATTTCTTTTGATGTAGGTTTGCAACAGGCATGAAGAAGTTCAGTAATGATTTACACAGACTATTTGGTCATCCACTGTCCCTTGTCATTAGAGGAACACAGTCCTTTGGGGCAGACCTGTTGAACCTGCTAGTCAGGATAGTGTCAGGTTCACGCCCTGGCGTGGAAATATTGAATTTTTAAAGTTCCCCTGGCATACTTCATCCCTGCACTGTTTCCACACATAGTATTAGAGTTGATGGCTTCCCTTCAAAAATCAATAATGGTCGTAATGACATCTGTAGCTTCCACAAGGCACAGCATCTCAATACAGTGAATGAGACTGCTTTTTTATCCAGCAAAAAACTAACAAAATGTACTTTGGGTATTTCAAGGAATGTAGGTGTTTTGTGGACACACCTGTCAGAATGGATAGAAAGATGAACAGTTACGGTAGGTGCTGTGAAAATAATATATACAAATGGTGAATGGACATGATTTACCTTTAGTTAAGACAGACTAGCATAGTAAATGAGTTTATCATATGTACTGCTGAAGTCCAGCCTATTTTTAGATGACAGATCAGGAAATTATGGCTGTTTCAACCTCTGAATTTTAGCTGACAGTTTTGACATGATGTCATCATCATGTATGAAGAGTCTGAAAGTTTGCATGAATGTATAGTAAAGTAATGGACTTAACTATGAAAAAGTTAATTTCATTTTTCAGAAATATATATATATATATATATATATATATATATATATATATATATATATATATATATATATATATATATATATATATATTTTCTGAGTCCAGTCCGTGTCAGCGGTGAAATTCCATTACAGCACGAATTTCTAGGTATAACATTGCTAGATATACCAGAGAAAAAGAGCTTTCAGGAAAGCTGGGGTTACTACCCCCAGTCGAGCGCCTTCTAGGAAGACGTCGGTATAAAGAAGGGTGAGTGAAATACCACTACCACGGAAACCTACTCGAAAGATCTCTCCCTATCAAAATCCCCGGAACAGAGCGGTGAGCCGTTACAGCCCCTACACTCAACACCCGCCAGGACGGCGACACCAGCGCCACCTACCTCATTCCATTTTCTAGCACGTGACTGCACCGTTTCTTTTGTGTGCTCGTCTCTCTTTTATTTGGATTTTCTCGCATCTACGATGGCATCGAGCAGCTTTACCATCTCTAAGTTAAGTACCATCTTCTTGTGGGGTTTTGTTCTATTTTTTGGCTGTTACGGTCTCGTATTTTCATAAATATTGAGATCTTATTATGACGCCACGGCGTCCCCCGCCAGCCATGTCGACCGCGAGGCGACTCCTTCAGTTCTTTTCAGTTGGAGTTGTCTCCTCGTCGTTATAGATAGATTTTGACCCCTTGGTTCCCTTCCTGGTGGTTCCTTGCGGTGGCTCCCCCTTTTTGTTTATTTAATTACATTTCATTGGCCTATCGGCCTTTGTTAGGTGATGCCCGTCCAGGTACCCCCAGGTTGGGTTCCTGTGTATTTTTGGTCTCAAGTAGGCTAATTATTTTATGCTTGGAGATGGTGCTCTCTTTTTATTTTATTTTATTTATTTTATTTAATTTATTTTTGTGGTTTACCTCTAAAAGGTGGCGGCAGCCTCAGATCTACCGCTTCCCGAGGTAGGCTACGCTCCCTATTGAGCACATTTTGGTTCTATTCTTTATGTGTGATGGTTATTTTGTGGAGTAGGCTTGTTTGCCTCCATCCCCTTGCCCTGGGTGTGGAGATCAGGTTGAAGGAGTTTTGGTTGCTGTTTCCTCCGGGTCGTTTTTGGTGGGCAGAGTGAGCCCTTAGTTCTCTTCCTCCATTTGGGGGGAATCGAGTTCTTTGGATGTGTTTCCTCTAGGCTAGTCGCCTCCTTGCCCGCCCTTCTCGATCCCGGTTGGTTCTCGGCACAAAATTTCTCTCCCTGTTGCTTCCCCCTCCCTTCTGCACTCCTCCCTTTTTCCTAGCCTATACTAGGTTAGGTCCATATTAGGCTTCGCCTAGGTAGGAGTCGGGCTTCGGGTTGCGTAGCTTCCAGTAGTAGACTACCCTCCCAAGTTTCATTTTTCTTGGAGGTATGGATGCAGTTGAGCGGGTGATATGTTTCTCCCTGTCTCCTGTTCCCTTCCTGGTAGCCTACTCCTCCCCCTCCCCCCCTCCCCTCTCCAGCCTTGCTCTACTCGCGCGGGTGACGCTAGATGGCGTTTTCTCCGAGTTCAGGGACTCCTCCTGTTGGTAGAGGGATTCGCTCCCTCCCATATCGTCCCTAGCATCGCTGTGTTGGGGTTGGTGGTTCGTTTACTCGAACGTGTTCGAGTCACTATCCATACCTCTCGTCTCCCCGTCGGGTTACGTAGATACGGTAAAATATAATTGCTCCGGCTTATGTTATGAACATACGAGCATTTTGCCCGTCTTGTTTCTCCGGCGGGGAAGTAAGGGCGGAAGGATTTTCATTATATAAGGGGAGCGGATCCCTCCGGTCTCCGGAGTATTTACCGTCACTTGTTATTGTTATTATTTTTGTCTGATATTTAGATAAGTCTGTTTATCTACAGGAGTACTCTCCTTTATATTATATATACGTGAGTCCGGTCCTACACCCGGGGGCTCCGCCGTTATTTTTACTGGCAGCCCTTATGGTTAGTTCCTGGTTTCTCTTTCCTTCATTCCCCGGAGTACTCCGGGGTCTGAAAGCTTTTACCTTCCACTCTGTGTAATTTAGAGCTTATTGGCCCAGTTTATGATAAGGGAGTTCTTCTCCGCCGGAGTATTCCGGTTGTAGTTGAGTTTCCCGGCCTTGCCGGCTTTAGATTGCTTAGGGTGGGAGGTTCATGTACTTTTCTACTTACAGACTGTTCGCTGTGAGGAGCCGGGGTGTACCGCCTCCCTCCAACAACCCTACGGTCACGTAGTATGCCGGACCCACGCTGGTTGTGCGGTCCGACTTGATGACCTGGTTGTTTGGCACCCCGATGGTTGTGAGGTTTGCTTCGCTCTCTGCACAACCGTCCGGGATGAGTCGGTAAGTGACAGTCTTTTTCTTCCGCTTTATGCTCCTCATATTGTATATTGTTTATGAGGTTCCCGGACTGGTTTTTCATTCTTAGCTAATTGTTGGTTTTCTTACAGGCGGACGAAGCTTCCAAGAAGTCTGCCTTGGAATCCCTCCGGGCCTGGGTGGCTGGGTTTGGCAGGAATGTTCCGTCGGGGAAGCCCTACGTCCTCGACGCTAGGTTGAGGGACTTGCTCTACCCCGGCGCACGGGTGGCGGCCGCAGTGCCTGAAGATCTTGCCACCCCTATCATCCAGCAAATCCAGGATGAGACCCAGCCACCCCAAGTGGATATCCTCTACGCTGAGGTCTCGGAGGATGTAGCCGCCTTGGATCTTAACCTGGAACCGATGAACACAGAGCAGGACCAGGTGGTAAGTGGTGAGGTAAGTGAGGTTGTTGGGCGGGCCCCTCTGTTTGACTCCCCTGCTTCATCCGTCTCTTCTTTTTGGTTTCGTGAAGTCTTCCTCCTTGGGTGATAGAGCTCCGTCTGCTATCCCCAAGTTGAAGTTGAAGACTTCATGGAAGGCGAAGGGCTACAAGTCCTCGACTTCCAAGAAGGCATCGCCCTTCCCCGTCAAAGGCTAAGGTTTCAGGACCTGTAGCCTCCGGGAGCAAGTCTGGTTCCTCCGGCAAAGGCGCGAGTAAGAGGGCTGCAAAACCAAGCCCTCCTCGCCAACCTGCTTTGACGCAGAGGCCTTTGCAAATCAACTTTATAAGAGGTTTACAGAGGACCTAGATACGAGATTTAATAAAATCTCTGAGAAGTTGGCCAGTCATGATAACATACTGGCGGAATGGCTCACCCACCCCAGCCGAACCACAGTATGTTATCCCCGACACTGCGGACCTCCCGCCGTTCGATGTCGGTAACCCTTGGCGCCAGACTCCGGGCCATCCAACATGATGGCAAGCTGACAGTTGAAGGTCTTGGCAGGAGACGGTTGGAGGGTGGAGTTCTTCCCCCGATCTCCTGCCCCCTTACCCAGGCTTCGTGAGGCTTACAGAGGAAGCTTGGATTTGGTCAGATAAGGTTCCTAGGAGACTGTCATCGTCCCTAGGGACCAAGCTCAGTCGGCTCTTCTGCGCACTCTGACGGAGTGGCAGGCAGATATCTGAAAGTTGACTCCTTTCAAGGGCAACTTTACAATGTTCGCCCTGGGAGACAACCTACCCACCCCTTGCTTGACAAAGTCGCTCTGGCTACGGCCCGAGCGTGCCGATGGTAATCCGTTACCACAGTTAAGAGAAACAGACCCTACTTCCTGGTATTCCCAGGAAGTAATGAGTTCTGGGTGGACGCCCGTCCACTTTCACTGTCGGAAGCTGGACCCCTTCTGCGCTTCCACGCAATTCAGTGAGCAGCTCCCCAAGCTGCCGGAATCTTTATTGAAGACGGAGTTTGATGCCCGGATTAAGTTAGCCCGGTCCTTGAACTCCGTCTGCCTTACAGAAGCTACTGCCGTCTCCTGCTCGGACGAGCCATTCTTTCAAGTTTTGGCTAAGTCCTTGCTAGCTGGCTTCCAGTCTGACTTGTTCGAGTTTATCATGGCCAGACTGGAATGCAGGAAGTTCATCTTCGCCGATGCTACTATCCGCCACGAGCCTAACAAGCTCGTTAAAAGCTCGATCTGGGGACCTAACCTCTTCCCTGAAGAGGAGGTCACAAACGTTATGGCCGAGGCTACACGGGCCAATCAGAGTCTGCGCTCTCGCTGGGGCATTTCTGCCTATAAGCGCAAGACCCCAGAATCGGCCGGCCCCCAAACGAGAGGAGGCAAACGCTTCAGGAGGCATAAGAGGCCCCACCATCAGGCGGTAGTCCAAGCCGTCCCGGTCTCGGCAGTAGCACAGCCTTCTACCTCCAAGGCTCACCCCCAACAGTATGTGCTAGTCCAACCAGCTGCACCCTCTTATGTGGCTTCACCAGCGTACAACCCCACATATGAGGGCCGTGGATACTTTCACGGCCTTAATAGGGTTGCAAGGGGAGGAAGAGGCAAAGTCCCTCATAGAGGGAAGCCCAACACCACCCCAAGGGGAAGACCTGGACGTGGTAGGGGGAATAAACCCGCTCCCTCCCACTGAGAAAACACAGGTAGGCGGTCGCCTGTATTGGTTCAGGGACCAATGGACCTTCAGCCCTTGGGCACACAGCATTGTGTCCAAAGGACTAGGATGGAGCTGGATCAAGAACCCTCCTCCTCTAACCAGATTTTACCAGCCACCCACATCAATCCTACAGGATTACGTGACAGAATTGCTCAACAAACGAGCAATAAAGAAAGTAAGGCACCTAAAGTTTCAAGGCAGGTTATTCACTGTTCCCAAAAAGACTCCGATCAGCAAAGAGTGATCCTGGATCTGTCGCGTCTAAATCTCTACATAAAATGCGACAAATTTCGCGATGCTTACGGTAGCTCAAGGCACGGACTCTACTTCCGCGTGGAGCCGTCACCACCTCTATCGATCTTTCAGACGCTTATTATCACGTCCCGGTTGCGCGGAACTTCTCTCAGTTCCTCGGTTTCAGACTCGGGAATCAAGCCTACTCCTTCAGGGTCATGCCCTTCGGGTATTCACCAAGCTGGCGGACACGGTAGTGCAACAACTCCGGTCTCGAGGGATATCCCTAGCAGCGTACCTAGACGATTGGATAATTTGGGCACCAACAGTTCCGGAGTGTCAGAAGGCTACGTCCATAGTCATCAATTTCCTGGAGTCACTAGGTTTTCAACTGAACAGAGAGAAGTCCCGCCTGACTCCGGAGTCCCGGTTTCAGTGGCTGGGTCTCCAGTGGGATCTGTCCTCTCACACGTTATCTCTCCCGCCTCCCAAGAGGAAAGAGATAGCATCTCTCACCAGGAGATTCCTCAAAAATCCATCGGCATCCCGCCGATCCCAAGAAAGAGTCCTTGGGTCTCTTCAGTTTGCCTCAGTGACAGACCTGCTCTTAAAAGCGAAATTAAAAGACATAAACAGAGTGTGGCGGAGTCGAGCCAATGTCAAGCTCAGAGACAAGGTCTCCTCTATTCCTCGAATCTTAAAGACAAGACTGCGGCCTTGGACCTCAGTCAGAGGCCTGTCCAAAACAGTTCCGCTTCAATTTCCCCTCCGGCACTAGTTGTTCACACAGACGCTTCCCTAAGCGGCTGGGGGATATTCACCAAAACAGAAAGTACAAGGAACGTGGTCCACAATGTTTCAGCAGTTCCATATAAATACCCTGGAAGCTATGGCGGTCTTTCTAACTCTGAAGAAAATCCGCCCCCCAACCGATTCATATCAGGCTGGTGTTGGACAGCGCAGTGGTAGTTCATTGCATCAGCAGGGGCGGCTCCAAATCAGGTCGAGTAAACCAAGTAATGGTTGCTATCTTCTCCCTGGCGAACAAGCACGGCTGGCACCTGTCAGCCACCCACCTAGCGGGTGCGGGAACGTGGTGGCGGATTCCTGTCCAGGGCTACTCCGTTGGAGACGGAGTGGTCCCTGGACGTGGAATCTTTCAAATGGATTTGCCGCCAGGTTCCGGGCCTCCAAGTGGATCTGTTCGCAACGGAGAGCAACTTCAAGCTCCCCTGTTATGTGGCCCCAACCTGGACCCTCAGGCGCACGCCACAGACGCAATGTCAGTAGATTGGAACAATTGGGAGAAGATTTATCTGTTCCCTCCAATAAATTTACTGCTGAAAGTATTACACAAACTCAGGACATTCAAAGGTCAACCAGCCCTAGTAGCCCCCTATTGGCCGAAGAGCAATTGGTTCCCTCTTCTTCAGGAACTGGGATTACGGAGCCTTCGGATTCCCAAGCCCATTCTGACCCAGACAGTACAAACCAAGACTGTGTCAGCTTCCTCAAAAATTCAGAATGCCCTAGTTTTATGGACTTTATAAAATTCGCAGCCCAAAAAGGAGCGAACATTGACCCTGTCAACACTCTGTTTTTAGAATCAGATAAAAGAGATTCTACTCTTAGACAGTATGACTCAGCAGTCAAAAAATTAGCCTCCTTCCTGAAAGCATCTGAAGCCAAAATCATGACGGCTAATTTAGGAGTTTCCTTCTTTAGATCACTGTTTGAGAAAGGCCTTGCTCCGGCCACTATTACCACAGTCAAGTCAGCATTGAAGAAAGTATTTCTTTACGGCTTTAAAATCGACCTTACAGATTCCTATTTTTCATCTATCCCCAGAGCATGCGCTCGTCTGAGACCAGTATCACGCCCACAGTCTGTTACGTGGTTTCTCAATGACGTCCTTAAGTTAGCATCAGAGTTGGATAACTTTCATTGCTCTTATCAGGATCTGTTAAGGAAGACTTTATTTTTGATTAGCTTGGCTTCAGGTGCTAGAATCTCAGAGCTGTCGGCTCTCACTAGAGGTGATAATTTTGTGAACTTCCTCCCGTCTGGAGAGGTCCTCCTTTCCCCTGACCCTAGATTTTTAGCTAAGAACGAAGACCCACAGGACAGGTGGTCTCCTTGGAAGGTGGTGCCCCTTCCTCAAGACCAGTCTTTATGTCCAGTTTGTACACTTAAATCTTACCTTTTAAGAACTCCACAGAGTAAGTCGGGTCCTCTTTTTATCAGGGAGAAAGGTGGTACTCTTTCACTGAATGCTATAAGACAACAAATTCTATATTTCATTAAACAGGCCAACCCAGATTCAGTTCCTAAGGTTCATGATATTCGAGCAGTTGCTACTTCCATTAATTACTTTCATAATATGGACTTCTCAGAGTTATCTAAATTTACGGGTTGGAAATCACCTCTAGTGTTTAAACGCCACTATTTAAAATCGCTCGAAGCCCTGAAATTTTCTACCATAGCTGTGGGAAGTGTCATCTCCCCACCTTAACTAATCATATCCTTATCCTTTCCTTTCCCCCCCGCCCGCCTGCCTCATTTACTTCTCTGCTTATTCTCCTGGTTGATTATACCTCACTGCCTGGCTCCTCATATTGATGTATCTTGTATCTGTTGATGGAAAAGTGTAATCTGACATGCCATGATTGTTTTTTCTTATGGGGTACTGGACGGTTTTTATTTGGCTCCACGTACCCCAGATATATGTATATGTTCTGTATATGTTAATTTTCATTGATCTTGTCTCTTACGTGTTTAGCCTAAGTTTACGTGTATAGTATTAAGGTTGTATTTGCAATTATTTTATGCACATTTCATGTTTCACCTTGCTTTAAGTAATTTTAAGATTTTTGGGGCTTCTTCCCCGTCGTGCCGGGGACCTCCCCACGTTTCATAGTATTAAGTTTTTTGATGTGCCTTAGATTTAGTATACCTTAGTTTTAGTATTCTTGCTACATGAAAGAGATTACTTGATTAAAATTATTTTTGTAAAATTTTTGCCTTTTTCTTCAGATTACCCCTTTTTTCCTTGTAGTTGCAGCCTTGGCATGATTCTCTATCACTATTTCACCGGCTGACACGGGACTGGACTCAGAAAAGGGATTTTGACAAAGGAAAAATCTATTTCTGAGGAAGGTCCCGTGTCACCCGGTGACCCTCCCTGGATCACCTAGTACTCCCCCCCCACTTGCACATGCCAAGTCTGGGGTTAATGCTAGCATGGAATGAGGTAGGTGGCGCTGGTGTCGCCGTCCTGGCGGGTGTTGAGTGTAGGGGCTGTAACGGCTCACCGCTCTGTTCGGGATTTTGATAGGGAGAGATCTTTCAGTAGGTTTCCGTGGTAGTGGTATTTCACTCACCCTTCTTTATACCGACGTCTTCCTAGAAGGCGCTCGACTGGGGGTAGTAACCCCAGCTTTCCTGAAAGCTCTTTTTCTCTGGTATATCTAGCAATGTTATACCTAGAAATTCGTGCTGTAATGGAATTTCACCGGGTGACACGGGACCTTCCTCAGAAATAGATTTTTCCTTTGTCAAAATCCCTTTATTTATTAAATTAACTACATTAATCATTTTTCAGGTGCAAAATTCCAGTACCAAGCTCATGAAAACAGGACCAGAGTTCTCTGTCGGGAGATTACTTTAACAAATGTCAGTCTTCCTCTGATGGATGATCTGATGTGGGACTGCCCTTTCTTTGATGGTCCATACTATCTAAACCGTAGTTTTGATTTGTCTGTCATAACAAGTGAAGGAATTGGTGGAAAGTATGCATTCAGAGTTCCTGAGAAAAAACGGTTTGGTAAGTTAATTTGATTCATTTTAAATTTTATATACTTTATGCTCTTAAATTTTATATACCTTATGCAAAGAAAATAGTCTACTTTGTCTTATGCATTAAAGGTACCAGAAATTTTAGTCATCAGTACAGTTTAACATGAAAGTTTCACTGACCTAGGCAAGATACAATGTTAACTTTGATTTTTCTCTTCGAAAATTACACGGTCATTTAAATTGTTTTCATCAGGAATATCGTACAAAATTTTGGTGGATATTGCAACTGTATGTTAAACTTATCATCAGACAGTGCTCTAAAATACAATGAATTATTCATGTATTTTTTTTCTTTATAGTCCAGTTAATTGAAATGGAAAACAAATATTATGGCTAATGTGACTTGAATCTCAGGAGGTAGTAATTGTGTGGCACTAAATATCAATCACATTCCAGCAGGAAAGCAATTATATTTAGATCTCAGTTTAGAAAATAATAATCTTAACTCTCAGCAAATCTTGCTTAAAAGGAAATGTACATACAGTATGTGAGTTATAACCTTCAGACAAACAGTGTTTCATGCAGGTGGAGTAATAAGTGGATGAAAGGTGTTGGTTCTATGTCAGGCAAATGTCCAAGACACTCATTGCTGCTGTAGGGTAATTATGAAAGAGACTTATGAGTCATTTGTAGACTCTCATAATAAAAGCGTGGTGGGAAGAAACCAAAGGAAATGGATGAAAAGCAAAAGCAATGTAGTTATGGCTGAAAGGATACTGCAAAGAATCTTTAGTACTTTACCATATACAGTGTGCCACACAAAGCACTCTGTCTTCAGAGGTTACTGAATAGGAGTTGATGGGGAAGCTAAGGGAAGCTTCCAAGAAAATAAGTTTACTTGAACACTTCCAAGGTGCTGCTGCTACCCTTATTGGAGAGCTGGATGCACTACAAAGTAGTGAGCCTGTCAAAATTGACAATTAAACTTCTGGCAATGAGCATCCTGTTGTATAATAGGATGTGGCTAGAACTGTGTTCTTGGTCCAGCAGGAACTGGATATCTACAGTTTCTGACCAGTTCCAGTCTGAAATCTTGGCAGGCTTATACTGGACTAGTGCTGCCATCACTTTTCATTTCTAGCTGCAGCAGTTCTGCCACCATGCATAGAGCTTGCCACTGTTATGGAAGATCAAGCAGTCTTCAGCGATGGACATCAACTCAGAAAATCATATTGTCAAAGGAGGAATGTTTTTGTCCTAGATTAAGCAGCAATGTGAGCCTCATGAGCTGGATTTGATGTTTCATTTTCAGCACTTATCTCTCATCCTCCAATATCAATGCAGAGTAATCGATAGACAATTCACTGAAGGCAAGAAGGACCAAATTCTACCTGCAGAATGGTCAGTACACCTGAATATCAATGAAGCACTTTGGCAGCTATGAAACCTCAATGGTAGAAGTGTTTGATACATGATTTAAAACTACCAGTATACTGCTCACCTCTTCCAGATTCAGCAGCTTGGAAAGTGGATGCTTCCATGCATCCTTGGAACAGCCCTGTATGGGGGTAGTGCTGTCAGTGCATTACTTGAGGTTCTTTGCAGCTTCTCTTCAGCCCCTAGCTGCAACCTGTTATTCCTTTTATTATACCTTTGTTCGTATTCTCTTTCTTCCATCTTACTTTCCACTCTCTCCTAACAATTATGTTTCATAGTACAACTGCAAGGTTTTTTCACCTTTAAGACTTTTTACTCCCAATTTCCCTTTCAGTGCTGAATGGCCTCATAGTTCCCAGTGCTTGGCCTTTTGCCTAAATTTTTTATTGCATTGTGTTCCATCCTTGGACCAGTGTGAAGGAAAGTCTTGGATAAAGTGTAGATTACTGGGATTCTCAAGATGATGCTAATAACTCCTGGGGGGCTGTCCATGCAGAAGTCACTTGTATGCCAACCACACTTCACAGGTTTCATTAAGGCTTAGGCTTGGATACACTGGACTTCAAATGTGAAGTCCAGGTAATGTACTAGGAACATTCTTCACAGGGACGCTGCTTTTCTGTAAATGAAAGTATAACCAGAAACTACTCTTTTATTATTATTATTATTATTATTTTTATATTTATTATTATTATTACTGTATTCAGTAGTTCTAACAGAAGGTTTCCCTTGCAGTATGGAGGCCCTTTTTATTGCACTAAGGTCAGTTAGGCTATCCATCACTTGCCATGTGTCATGTGAAAAGTAAAAAATTTTATTAAATCTTTCCTTTATTGTATCTGGCTCCAAAGTCTCTTATTTTATACCCGAGCTTAATCCCTGTTCCTTTTTTTTATTTTGCATTAGTGAACTATGTTTGTATGGGTTGTATCTTTTGGATACCTTATGACCTTATGTTCTCTGATACAACTGCTTATGCATAAATTTTGACATGTCACATAATACACAATTTACCTTTCACTAAGACTTTTTTTCTTATTAATATGGTAAACAGTACTAAGTTGAGGCAGTGAAATAAAGTAGTTGTTTATGTATTTCTGGTATGATTTAGGAATGATAAATTCAGTGTTGAAGGCAATTGCTTTTTAATCATTTTAAGGGTGTTAATTTTTTATATCTAAGTCGCTCTCCTATTACTGGCCATTCATACTATATTATGCTCTTCTATCATAAGGTACATACAACAAACCAATCAGTGTCAGGGTCATTGATGAGATGAATTTTAGTCTTTGGAATATTTTTAACCAAGCAACAAGGGTATTTCCCACATCTTGTATAAAAAAATATCATTATCATCATTAATGTGCATAAATTTGATATTGTTCCCACAAGTATACAAACCTTTGGTCTTTACATGGGATTTACTTTCAGCGCAAGCTGGAGCTGGCCGTTTAACTAAAAACAAGGTGATATTGGTAGTTAGCTACTGATGGAAGTATGTTACGAAAAATACAAATTACTTGAAAATTTGTCATTTTATGCAGTTTCTGTATTTTTGGTACTCCAGTCATCTGTAGTAGTATCTGTTTTAAGTAATTGCTTGGTTCATGTAACTGCTATATTTTTTGTGTTTTCAGTAATAGTCTAATCTCTTATTTGGCTTTCAGATCCTGTTAATACCAAGTTGAAAGACTGGCAGGTGTTTTTCTTTCTTCATATTGATCATATCCATCATTCTGTAAACTTACCAGTGACAGTTCAGCTTGTTCCATTCCGTGATACAAGTATTTTATACAACATATCTTTGATGAAGTGCCTCCAGGATGATTATATTTGTGACCAACGTTCGACACTTACATCCATTTTATTAGAAAATCCTGAAATGTAAGCCACTGTGTTGCCCTTAGTTTGCCATGTAAATTTTATGTCATATTGCTTCCTACTGCATTCTGTTCTCGTTATGGCATTTAAGTATTATAAATATCAGTAAAGTATTTATGTTATCTTGTTATGGACGATTGATGAGTAAGTATCCATTTTAAATATATATTTTCAAGCTAACATAATGGAAATTTTGATATCTTAGCAAGCTCCAATGTTTCTTATTTACAGTATTACTTTTAGATTTATGATGAACTGCTGTTAATTTTCAAATCTTAGATGACTCTAATAGAAAACTTTGTGCTTTGGTTTTCATGTGGGTAGTACATTGTTTCTGATATGTTTTTATAACTCATCAAAATTTTTACCATGTCCCCGACAGGAATGCAACCAGTTTAGGTGATACCAAGCAGATAACACCCTTGTTACAGTCTTGGAGTACTCCCGCAACATACATAGTGAGTGTACAGATAGTTTCACCCGACTGCCCAGAAGATGGTTGCTTTATATCTTTATCTCCAGTTTTTGGTAGGTGTTTTAATTTTGTTCAATTGTCTTGAATTTCTAAACTATATTATAAATCCAAGTAATAATTTAAAGTAAAATGTTCACATGAAAAAAACAAACTTCAGTAATTACATTAGCACTAGTGCCAGTGCCTATGACTGATTGATTATGAAATTTAGGTCTTGAAGACCAAGCGCTGGAACCCATCGGGATTATTCAGCACAGCGATGAAGATGAAATATATAAATTAATGATGTGATTGATAATGAAAAGGTGAATGATAACATTGTACTAGCAAAATTCAGTGTTAAAATATGAATGTAAAAAATGAAGGATGATATTAGATAAATACCATAAAAAATAAATATATATATAAATTTTACATTTAAAATATATACTTAATATAGAAAACAAATATGACAAATCTTTAATAAATATACTAAATTATATCTCATTAAAAAGATGAGATTCTCTCAGATAACCCATATGGTTATCTACCTCAATATCAATATTTAAAATTTCTAAGACAGGCTTCCCCACTAATAAGTACTTTGCCCTAAGGCGATTAAATCTAGGACAGTGCACCAGCATCTGTTCAACGGATAGCTGACCACCACAGTGAGCACAAACTGGGACACTGGAACCCTCTGAAATATAACTGTGGGTGAAGCGGGTATGACCAATCCTAAGCCGTGTTAGGATGATCTCGAATCTTCTGTTATGATTAAAACCTGAACTCCAAAAATCAATACTTTTTCTAATATTTCTGTACTTCCTATTTGTGGATAAAATGGAGGAAGTCCACCTCTGCTGCCATTTCTTACGAATGTATCCTCTAATAACTGGATGCATATTCAAATGTGGCACCTTACTAGTTAGGAAATCACATCTTGCAGCACCCTTTGCGTTACTATCAGCCAGTTCGTTCCCTTCTATACCAGTGTGCCCAGGAATCCAACAAAACTTAACTGATTTGTGGCGAATAGAAAGATAAAAAAGCCATTCCTGAGCCTTTTGAATTAAGGGATGGGTAGGATTAAACTTCTTTAGGGGTTCTAAAACACTCCTTGAGTCACTGTATATTACCGTGGATTTAAATTTCGTATCAGATGCAAGATTTAAAGCATCAACTATGGCTGTTGCTTCATAGGTGAATATGGATGAGGAGTCGGGTAACTTTTTTATATGTGATTCCCCCTCACACCACTGCACATCCCACTCCATCTTCTGATTTTGATCCGTCAGTATAGATTTTATGTCATTTATATGCCTCTCATCATGCTCCAAAAACTTTTTCTTCCAGACTACCTTTCTTCTCTATCTCTTTACTGCAGACATCTATTGCTGGAATAAACCATGGAGGGATAGCAGGATGTTTAACTTATAGGATCTTCTGCATTTTTATACTTTCATCCTCCAGTTCACCCAGCTGTCTGATCTGAAATGGTATTGAAGATGTAGATCCAAAAAGCCTCAAGTCACACTGTTTTAAGACTCAAAAGATGGATTCTCCTTTGAGTTTTTCAGCCACATGGTGTATCTCAGACCTAGCTCATGCCTCAAGTCCAGTGGTAGCTGATGGGAGTCTACGTAAATCCTTTCAATGGGTGAAGTTCTAAAAGTGCCGGTGCAGATCCTTAGCCCCATATTATGCACAACGTCCAATTCCTTAAGTTAGTCTTTGAAGCAGATGAGTATACTTGGCAGCCATAGTCTAACTTAGATAACATACTGCATTATAAAGCCTTAACAACGATTTCTTGTCAGCTCCCCAATTAAAATTGACACTACTTTTTTGATTCAGAGAATTGAAATCCTTGCTCATTGGCCCACATGCATACTTTATCGATGGCTCTTTGCATGAACCTGCTAGTAGATACTGCATCATATCCTGTACAGTACAGAGCCAAATCATCTACAATTAAAGAGCTTTTACCGGTGATGATATCTTCTCTAATACTTCATTAATGGCAACAGCAAAGAGGGTGACACTAAGGATACTACCCTGAGGAACCCCTCTTTTTGTAAGAAAGTTCGTGATACATGATTCCCAACTCTTACCTTTATATATCTTTCTGATAAAAACGAATTTATAAATCTGATAATTTTTCCTTTAATGTCCAACTTATACAACTTTTTTTATAATACCAAAACGCCATGTGGTGTCATATTCCTTTTCGAAATCAAAGAAAACGCCTGTTGTTTGGCTCTGTTTAGCAAAACCTTGTTGTATTTGGTTTGAGAGCCTGAGCAAGGGATCTAAAGTAGATCTTGTTTTCTTAAAGCCAAACTGGAATGGAGAAGGCAATTTATTTGTTTCTAAGTGCCATACAAGTCTGGTGTTAATCATCTTTTCCATCAGCTTACAAACACAACTGGTAAGAGCTTTTGGTCTGTAGCTGCTAGGTAAAGAAGGATCCTTGTTTGGTTTCTTCATAGGGAGGATTAATGATAATTTCCAGCTCTTAAGAATAATACCAGTTTCCCAGATTTTATTTGTTGTATCTAAAAGAAATTACTTGACTTTTCTGGGAGATGTTTCACCATTTCATATAGTATTTTATCTTCACCAGGGGCTGATGGATTGGTATTCTGCCAGGCATCTTTGAGTTCCTGCAGTGTAGATTTTGCATTATATGGTTCAAAATTATTTTCACTTAAATCAAGAGAAATCTGGGTATTTCTAATGTTTTGGAATTCTCGAGAATAATTCTCACTACTCAATATTCTCTAGAAATGTTCTCCTAATTTTTCTGCTACCCTCTCTGGTTAGGTGATTAGGTCACCATTTATCTTAAGGATAGGAAGAAGTTCAGGGACAAACTTGCCATTTAGTTTTTTAATTTTCTTTCAGATAATTTTGAATGGTGTTTTTGAGCTAATGCTGTTTATGAAGAACATCCATGACCTTCTTTTTGCTTTTTTAAAATATTTATTTTGTTTGACCACAGCACGTTGGTAAATAACTTTGGTTTGTGCTATTACACTCCTGTTATACTTTTTATAGTATTTTCTAGTGATCTTTCTCATACTACTGCAGGTTTTGTTCCACCCAGGAACGCTGGTCTAGACGGCTTTCCTTTCGTTGTTGGAATAGAGGCAATTGCACTGTTGATGCTAGTGTCACTAAAATAATTATATGCCTCTGAGATGGACGGAAATGGTTTTACATTCTTCTCCATGAGAGCTCCAGTCTGCTTCATCTACCTTCTATTTGGGAGGTGACTCAGATGGTTGATTCTTAACTGATTTTATATGAATCGGAAAGTGGTCACTCCCATTTTGATATTCATTTACTGACCATTCATAATCAATGTAAATACTAGATGAGCAAATGCTCAGATTGATAGCTGAGTAGGTATTGGAGTAGACATTGTGGTAAGTCATGGCTCCACTATTAAGTAAAGTGATATTATGACCATCCATAACACTCTCCAACATCCTACCCTTTGCATCTGCTGTGTTCCCACCCCAAATGGGGTTGTGAGCATTAGAATCTCCAAGGAGGAAGAAAGGAGTAGGAAGCTCATAGATCAGTAAATGAATATCATTGTAAGGGAAATCCAAATCAAGAGGAAGATAGATGGAGCAGACTGTAATCTGCTTGTCTAAAATGAAAGTTGCTGCTACAGCTTGGAGGTGAGTGTTAATTGATAGCAAGGAGTGTTGCAAAGATTTATGCACAATAATTGCTGCACCTCCCTTAGCTCTATCTCCAATTGGTGGTGGAAAATTATATATTCTGTAATTTAACCCAGGATTATATTGTGTGCTTCCAAGCTTAGTTTCCTAGAGACATACAATACCTGGGCTATGAGCATTGAGCAATACCTTCAGTTCCATTGTAGTATTGATGTGAAAAGTATTTTTTGTGCTTGGTGGAAGGCCCTTTGGATGGAGCCTTCTCATTTATTCTCTTTTGTTTATGAGCATTGTCAAGAGATGATCTGGAAAGGACTGGTCTTGACAGGTTTGGTTTATTATCTGCTGATTTACTGGTGTCATTTTGTTTCCCTTTCTTCTCGGTTTGTGTAAATTCAGGCTGGGGTTCTTGCGTCAAGCTTAGTACTTCGTATCTATAACTAAGTGATGCATGTTTAATTGGATTTGAGGGAGGAGAGGATGAGGGGGGGGAACATCTCTTTTTGTGCTTTTGCTCCTCAGTCTCCATTAAATCAGGCAGAGACTCTGCCTGAGGCAATTCCAAGGTGGTTGGGTTAAGTGCCAACTTATCCTCCTTGGAGGCTTGTGCTCTAGCCTCAACAGGCCGAGCACCTGACCCAGATGGCTGGGCCACTACCACAGGGGTTGATGCACCTGCTGCATTAGAGGGTGCTGCCATTGCACCCCTAATGGTAGATAGGGGTTGTGGCTTAAGAACATGAGCATAGCTCCTACGTTGTTGTCCTAATTGTCTTTTTGCAAAACCAATACTTATATGCTCTGCATTGGCTTTATTTAGTGCAGACAGTTCAAATTTGTAAATTTCACAATTTTTGTTATTGGATTTATATTCCAGTTGACAATTAACACATTTTGCTTTTCTGTTACATTCATCGTCATGATAGACACCAGATCTTATATAAATTTTAGCATTTTTGCAGTTTTTTGGTGAGTGGCCAAACAAAACTATGATAGCACTGCATTGGTCTTTGCTGGAAAGGGCATACTCATACCCTTTCATTTTCAAATATGAAATGAGAAGGTACTTCAGAGTCTTCAAATGTTAAAATGATCATGTTAGCAATAGCTACCTTTTTCACTCTCCAAATTGAACTGGGGCTCATTTCTAGAATTTCTTCTGTCATGTTGTATAGGTCTTTATCAAATAGCATTCCTCTCCCATAGCTAAATCCTAAGTGGGGTTTGATCTTCGTAATCATTTCATCATTTTTAATGTCCAGCAAGGTCAGCATATATGCTTGGGTTGTGGATTTGGCATGAATAAGAACAGTGTTCTTCTCAAAATGAGAAATATCTCTGCTCTTTATTCCTCCCACCTTTTTCTGGAGAAACCTACAAAATTTGTAGTAGTTATAATTTTCCTCCTTGGCTGAAGCTACCAGCCACATAGGAGGTTTAAGAGTCCTTGCTTCTGCATTCTGCTTTTTCTCTGGTTTATCCTGAGTCCATTTAGATGGCACAAATAACCATGTCTTTGGGGACTTTGTCTGTTAAGGCTCCTCTTACTGTAGCTTGACGTATGTGTATGGCACTTATCATACTGCTAGCCTTTAGAGCTTCATCATGGCTGCTAAAGGTAAACCAAGCTTTCCATTTAGATTCAATATCAGTAAAGTTCATCCTGGTTTCTACAACAAATCCAAATGATTTCAAAGCTGTCGAGATCATTTCATAATCACAGCTGACTGGTACGTCTTCGATATGGAGCATTCTCAAATTTTTCACACAACCTGGCTGTGCTGAGGATTTAATTTTCAATGAAGATTTCTTAGAGAAGTCTGCATCCTTGCTTGAAGTTGTCATCAATGAAGCATGGCTATAGGGCCCAGGGAAGGGGAAGTCAGGAGGGGGATCAGGAGATTTGTCATTACCTGTAGTCAATTTATTTTTGGAGATGTTATCAACATTTGGGGAACTTTCAATCTTCAAGGTGGGTGCAGAGGTTATCTGTGCCAGAATAGCACCATCATAGGGCCCAGGGGTACTCAAATCCTTGTAAGAACTAGACCTAAAGATTAGAGAGATAAAAAAAATAAAATAAACCTGAAAACCTTAAAAAGATATCATCAGCCTTTCATGGCAGTAGCAAAAGTAAAGTCTGAAATGAGGATGATCAAATGGATGAGTGGGTTGATGAGAAGAGATAAGATAAGAAATGAATACTTCAGGGGATCAGCAAAAATCATAGCACATATAGTATCAAAGAAAGCCCAAGAGTCAAGACTGAGATGGCTGTAGGACTTGGTGAAGAGGGGAGATGATGGGTGACATGTTGCAGGAGAGATCATGGAAATGGAAGTGCTAGGAACAAGAAGGAAAGGAAGGCCTACAAGAAGACATGACAGATAAAGAAAGGTAAGATACAAGATAGAAACACTTGGAAAAGGCTCATTAAAAACAGCATCTACAAGTGGTGATTAACACTTTCATATCCAATTGACGTAATTTTACGCAAAATCACCCTACCCCCCACCTTACCTGACTGACGTAATTTTACGTAAAATTTACAGAAATTTTTCGTACGTGTGGTAGGGGTAAATTTTTGTTATTTTCAGACAGTTGGTGGTTTCCATAGGCTAAAGCATACCTTGGACCATGTAACTCAGGCATCAATACGCCAGCCAAGCAATTCCTATACTGCGCATGTGCAAATCCCTGGCATAGTAAATTTCTCACAATGAAATCGGCTGATCCAACCCATGCTTCTCTCTCGTATCTTACATTTTTTTTTATAAAATGTAGGATTACATTATTAGAAACACTCTGTTTCGTACCCTCTTTTTCTATAAATTTTTTAGTTCCTGTACTGTGCATGCACAAATCCCTGGCGTAGTAAAATTCTCACAATGACATCAGCTGATCCCACCCACGCAGGCCTGGCAGGCCACACTTCTGTCAGAGACCATGCGTGCGAGGTGGGGTAAACACGTGTGGTTGTTTACATACAGTGACGTCTATAGAGAACAGTTTCCAACGTGCTTTCGCAAAGTTTTTACGGTAAAACTAGCGGAAAACGCGTTAGTGCATCACATAAGAGACGTCTGGATTTTAGGCAGGGCTCTGAATCTTATTTTCCATTATTATATATATCAATATTTAGAGAATTTTGTTAGCTTTCTCATAAAAAATAATTAATTCGCCTAACTGTTATAGCTTTTTAGCTACGAACGATAATGTTGACAACAGTAACTTTTTTTTTTTGTTTCAATCAGTTTATAACGTCAAAATGAAACTGTTGCTGTTACCAAAGCCATTTTTCTTGACTCTCACTTTATTCCTCAACGTTTCCTCTACATTTTTGTATATTTACAAAGTAATTTCTATGAAAAATATCCGAGCTAGGGCTCTTAAAAAAAAAAATTTCTAGCGATAATTCTCACCATATGCCAGGCAGCGCGCTCTGTTTCTTACCCTATTTTCTATCAATTTTTCACCAACTGGACTTATTTGTTTTTCATAATTTTATATGTCGATATTTAGAGAATTTTGTTGGCTTTCTTATAAAAAATAATTCATTCGCCTAACTGTTATAGTTTTGAGCTACTTAACAATAATGTTGACAACGGTAACTTTTTTTTCGTTGATCAACTTATAACGTCAAAATGATACTGTTGCCATTACCAAAGCCATTTTTCTTGACTCTCCCTTTATTCTTCAACTTTTCTCTACATTTCCGTATATTTACAAAGTAATTTCTATGAAAAATAACCGAGATAGGGCTCTTCAAAAAGATTTTTTGTAGCGATAATTCTCACCATACGCTGGGCAGAGCGCTCTGTTTCTTACCCTCTTTTCTATCAATTTTTTCACCAACTGGACTTATTCGTTTTTCATTGTTTTATATGTCAATATTTAGAGAATTGTGTTGGCTTTTTCATAAAAAATAATTAATTCACCTAACTGTTATAGCTTTTGAGCTACGAACGATAATGTTGACAACGGTAACATTTTTTTTCGTTTCGATCAACTTATAACGTCAAAAGGAAACAGTTGCCATTACCAAAGCCATTTTTCTTGACTTTCCCTTTATTCTTCAACTTTTCCTCTACATTTTTGTATATTTACAAAGTAATTTCTATGAAAAATCCGAGATAGGGCTCTTCAAAAAAATGTTTTCTAGCGATAATTCTCACCATAGGCCGGGCAGAGCGCTCTGTTTCTCACCCTCTTTTCTATCAATTTTTTCACCAACTGGACTTATTCGTTTTCCATTATTTTTTATGTCAGTATTTAGGGAATTTTGTTGGCTTTCTCATCAAAAATAATTCATTCGCCTGACATTCATGGTTTTTGGGTTACGAACGAAAATATAAAAATAAGTAAAGAATTTTTTTTTTTTGTTAACTCACATTTTTTCGTATTTAGAGGGCTGGGACTCTTATTCTGACTATTCCACCATAAAATATAAACATTTAGAAAAAAAGGACAGCAAAATGAAGGTTGTTGGCATAAAATTTCTATTTTTGCTGAATTTTTGAAATAATTATTTTTTCGCACTATCGAGCGCTCCCAGACACCTTGGGTCTCAGGTACGCTCAGTGATATGGTAATTATACAGATAGGAAAGGGTTAAGCTAAGATGAAGAATTGTGGATTTCCCAGGTCAAGGTCTGTTTGTTCTACCTCACCACTTTGTTATTATTATTAAGCATACATTCCTTTGGAATAAGCAAAAATTGCCATTAACTTTCCTTGAACACATACAGAACAGCTTACTTTGATATTTTAAGAGAACTATAATCACATGTATAGTGGTTAAGTCTTGGCATCCTACTCGGATGTTGCGACTTTGCACTTCCCTAGGGTGATGGAAAATAACTGGATTTGTATCACTTTGTTTCTGGCATAGTGTGGCGTCCATGATGGGGAGATGGAGAAACCTGGCTAACATTCACCTAAGTACATACCCTTGAGGTAGTGGAGAATTGGAACCAAGCATCTTGAATTAAACCCTATAGTCACATTTGTAAACTCAAAGGCTTGACAGGCACTAGTGGATCCAGAAAAATTTTATTCGGGGGGGGGGGCGCCAATTTTTCATATTGTACATACATGTGTGTGTATGTATTATTATTCTATAACAGATTTTTAATTTTTTCCCATTTTTATATTTCTAATTTATGTTATTATCTAAATCTTCAATATTGTTTAGTCATTATTTTTCATGGGCAGGGCACTTGCCCAGGTGCCCCCCCGTGATCCACTAGTGTTGCTAAGGATTTGTTCTTCAAATGGGAGCAAGTCAGAAAGAAAGAAGTTGAACAGCTAGGTTTGGGGAAACCAAAGGGAATGATGAAAAGTAAAGGCAGAAAGTTGGGAAACAAAGACATCCCATTAGGAATTTTAATACTGGCAGTCCCCGGTTTATGACAGGTCCGGCTTACGACGTTCTGAGGTTACGACACTTTTCAAATATATTTATCAGAAATTATTTCCTGGTTTACGACGCATGTTCCAGGGTTATGACGCATCGTACGCCGATCCGACAGAAGAAATATGGCTCCAAAATGGCAGAATAATCAAAATTTTGAATTTTTTTTATGAAAAACTCAATACAAATTCAGTTTACATTGTTTTCAATACACCCAAAGCATTAAAAGTAAGGTTTTCTTAGGATTTTTGATGATTTTCTATGATTTTTCAGTTTACAAAGATTTTCGGTTTACGACGTGGCGTAAAAACGGAACCCCCGTCGTAAACCGGGGACTGCCTGCACTGTATAGTATGTCTAGTATGCCACACTGTAGGGAGTAACCATGTTCAGGAGTCATACTCCAATAACCAGTATTGGACGATATACTTCACTGCACATTGGCAGATTAAGGCATGTTGAGTAAATCTCTATGGGTTATATTGATGATGCATTAAAATTTTTTAATGTCCACTAAAATTTTTAAAGTTAGTTTTAAGCTGATTTATATTTTGTCATGAAAACATTATGAATCATTTGATGTTTCTCATCATTAAATAATCACAGTTCTTAGTTTTGCTTATTAAAGCTGTTTTTGTAGATTTTCCCATGTAAGTCTGTGATTAGAGGGAACAGTGATGTATAAATATTAGTGATTATAAGGAACAGTGATATATAGACACTTGAAAATTTCCCATGATACTTTAGACTGTTTGTAACTTGTTGGAAAGGCTATTTACATTAATTGCTATCTGTGTATGTAATATTGTATCAATTCATTGTTTCTGACTGGAAACTGCTTTCTTTTACAGTGATCAAGAGAAGCCAGATAGGACTGTGGATTAGTGTTGCCTTTGTGTTATTTGTGATGTTTGTATTTGCATATATTGTAACCCTTCATCACAGAACTAAGGCAAACAAAAGTAAGTGACTAATTTTTTTTTTTTTTTACATTTTGCTCAAGAAACTCATGCATTTTTTTTTTTTTTTTTTAATTTCCAGACTTTTTTTCTCTTGATAAGCTATTTAACCCTTTTGCTTGCCAATGACTGATACAGCCATAATCCAGATTTCAATCCTTTTCAATTTGATGACATAAGCAAATGTCAAAAAAAAAAAAATCACAAACCAACAGACAAGATGAGGATCATTTTTGGTGAGTGATCCTGCTATTTTTTATATATATATGTAACATATATGTTTATTTGTTTTGTATACATTTTAGATTTTTATTCTATAATTACATTATTTATCTTTTTTATGCAAGAAAGAGAGAGAGAAAGAAATACTTTTTTATACATATGTAACATGTGTGTATTTTTGTATAGTTTTAGATTTTATATACTTTGATTACATCAGTTGAGAGAGAGAGAGAGAGAGAGAGAGAGAGAGAGAGAGAGAGAGAGAGAGAGAGAGAGAGAGAGAGAGAGAGAGAGGAACAAACACTAGACTGAGTGCCACTTATTGTACGAAAAATGTGACACTACTTTTTCATTTATTTCTTCATATTTTTCTTGGTATAATTACAACTTTTGCATCCCAATCTGTAGGTAATTTATGTGGTTGTGCTATGGGTAACAACTGAAGATGTATCGCTAATAGTTTTTTTGGCAAATTTTGTAGGGGAAAGTGGAAAATTTTCCAATATCTCACAAAATCTAGTCTTTATTTTACCTAAATAAATTTATTATGGGGACTTTTATATGCCATTGTATAGAGCAACCATTCAGCTGCCAAATGACAGAAAATTGAGCAGTCTACATGGGAAATTGCCGGGGGTATGCGTCTTTGAAAAAAAAAAAAGTATAGTTTTTTTGTGTAATTTGTAGGTGGCTGTTACTTTTTTTTACAGAAATTGTGATGCTGCTTTGTCATTAATTTTTTTCATATTTTCCTTGCTATAATTATGATTTTTTTTTGCATTGCAATAATTAGGTCATTTTTCTGGGTGCGCTATGGATAAAAATATATTTCATTGCAAATAGTTTTTATTTTTACATTTTTTGGGGAGGGGAAGTGCAAAATTTTCTTATATCTTGTGAATTTTACTTGCCACATACATAAAAGTTATTTTATTTTTTTATGCCATTTTAAATAAAAATAATTCAACTGCAAAATGAAACAAAACTGAACGGTCTACCTTGAAAGTTGTTGGAGCTACGTGTCATAGAACAAAAACGGGTATAAACATTTCTACACCTACCACTCGAGTCACTGCCACTTCTCACAGACATATTGTATGTATAATAAAGAGTCAAAAGGGAAATGGTTATATTGCAATACACTCCCTGAACACCTGAATTAGCCCTTAATCCCACTAGCCCGAACAACTCTCAACTACCCATCCCACTATAGTGGGAATTTTAACAGCCAGCGTTACCAACGCTGCAGGTAAAATCTTGTCACTTGAGCTACCATAACAAACGGTTGGCAACGCTGACACAGGTGTGCGCCGTCACGCCCCATTTTCGTCAATTGCTTTTTGTTCGCGCTGCTGGAAGGTTGTTCCCTTCTGCAGTGCGAGGTTTTAATCCTATTGCCCGACTTCTCTTTGTATTTTGGACTTGTGGTGAAGACCTGGATTGGATTTCACGGTTTTTCTCCTGGATTTTCTGATATCTTCGACGTGGAACGTCTTTTGGATTTGGACTCGCTGGTTCCCGGTCTCGATTGTGCATCACGGACTTTTCACCTTCTACTACCGTGCCATCGGCTTCGACGTCGGCCTCGACTGTCTACGACGGTGGACTCTGGCACTCATCGCTTCTTCTTCCTGCAAAGACGGATGAGTACCTTGAGACACGATACACATTCCATCAGGTATGTAGGAAGGTTAATTGTGATGTCAGACTCATTGCGATGAGTGTTCCCATTGGAAGGCACAAGAGAGGGATGATTACATTTGTCATCGCAAGTCTTTGGCTCGTAACGGCAGCAGAAGTCAGTCAGATTCTTGTTGCCTCAGTGTCTCAGACTTCTGCTACAGATCAGTTGATGGATTTAGCGAGTTCAATGGTAGTCAAACAGTTAGAGGATAGGATTGCAATTAGTAAGGAAAATTCAATAGCTAGTCTTCTTCAACATTTCCAGAACCAGCCCTAACGGGTGCTGAGGGTAATGGCAGAACCGCAAGCCTCCAGGTGGGTAGAGTCTGCCGGCCCCCTCGGCGCGAAGCAGGCAGTGAAGGATCCCCCCCCCCCCCCAAACCCCTTGTAATATTGATAAATGTTATGTTGATAATGTTAGGATCAAGATCTAGGTGTGATAAAAGAGGATAGGTTTGGTGGTGAGGAGAAGGTTTTAACGGTGCAGTGTCGTTCTCCTGAACGGGTTCTGGTTTCGGGTTCGAGTGGTTTTTGTTGTGCTCTGACAAGAGTTTCTCCATCTCTTCTTTCGACCTGGCTCAGTCTCAAGTCAATGTTTCAGTTACGTGGGGCAGAATCCTTCTGCTTTCGCTTCTAACTCACTTCCTACTGTTTTCTAAATCTCCTACTGTAGTTTCCCCCTTCCCTGTATTTTCTACTCCTCCATTTAGTAAGGCGGATTATGGTGTGTCCTTTCGGCTTCTAAAGTAATTTGCGGGACCTGCAATTGGCTGTTGCGGGTTATAAGACGGAGGGTGGGGTTTTTCGACGGGTATAGACCTTTGGCGAGAGGATGTATTTTTTTTCTCGAATGTTTTCTCTAACATTAGAGAGTATGTGACACAGTAGTGTCCAGGATTCATGTCGGATATGTTTTCAGGATTATTTAGGGAGGCCAGATTCGGTGTACCTTCTTTCCTTTTTGTTCTAAGTTTTCTTCTTCGTTATCTGTCGCTTCATCTCCTGCTCCCACATTCTCTGTTACCCCCTTTTCAGTCTCCTCTTCGGCCCTTTCTTCTTCTGCTCTGGTCTTTCCTGCGGCTTCCGCATCTTCCGTTTTCCCTCTCCTTTCGATTTTGGTTTTCCTCCGCTCAGGTAACTTTTTTTATGCGTCTGCTATTCCTATGCCTCCCGCCTTTTCCTTCCTCAGTACAGTCTTCTCCGGTAGGAGGAGCTTCCGGACAGGCGAAAACCCTGTTTCGGCAGATTTTGGCCGCAGGGGTCTCTTGTTCCATCCCTTCGGGTATGCGCAACCCCTTGCTTCCGCTTCATGCGGCTGTCCCGATAGCATCAGGTATTTCACAGGGTCTTCCCGTCGATTCCAGTTCGAGTTTGTGCTCCGCGGTTTTGGCAGAGCCTGCGGTACTTTCTTCGAGCGGTCCGCGGCTTTCATCACCTGCATTTTCCATGGCGGTAACTCAGGCTAGCTTCTACCTCTTTCATTCTCTCTCCTTCATCTTCTTCCGTCCCTCTACAGCGGTTTCGTTTGCGCATCCTCCCCCAAGATTTAACAATGTTGGTTTGGCTGCTCTCACTCGTCTTCCCCTTGGTAATAACGGGGTTTTTTATCGGTTTAGCCTTCTCTTCCCGGCGGGTCCAACAATACGGATTCAGCTCCGGGTACCCGATTAGGTGCGGGTGCACAGCATTCTGGTTAGGCTGGTCTGATTGCAGACTCTTCATCGTTGTCCGGGGCTTCGTCCAGTGCCTCCTCCTTTGTCGGTCTTAGACCATTCGGACATTGCGGAACAGGATTCTTATCCGTAGGTGCAGGAGATTCTGGCGGACTTGGAATGTCCTCTTGCCAGCAGTACAATTACAGACACAGGCTTGAGTATGTTACACCCTCAAGCAAGAGCTCCGGACCTCCCGATTTTGAGGTTTTATGACACTAAACCAGCTCCTGCCTCTTTTTCGTGTTGGCTGGTTGGTTCGATTGGGTTAGCCAGGCTTTGGAGGAGGCGGATGTTCGCTTAGCATCGGTAGTTGCTTCTAATAGACAGCACTCTTCTCTTCTCTCTCCGAGTAGGACGACTTACGCAGTTCGAGGTAATCCTTCGGCAGGTGTCAGGTTACCCCTCAACGAATCGGTTGAGGCATTCCTGTTTAAGTCTCCGGCGTCGTTTCAGCTCGTAGGGACTTCTCTTAGGGAAGCAGGTGCTTGGGGGTATGTGTTGCGCAATCAGACTGAGGCTCTTGCGCATTCTTTCTGGATGCGGTTCAAGTTATTATAATGCGGGTTCTAAAGAGTGACGGCTATGTCCCTTTGGATCCGTGGCTGTTGGCAGCCTAATTATTTATCTCGAGGGGTTTGGCTCACCAGGTGAAAGCTTTGGCTTCGTCTACGACGTTTGGAGCAAGAAAAGTCGAAATTTCTATCTTGGTCATCTTCCCCCTCAGTATCCGGACGTTCATAAGAGGGATTGCTTAGAACACCATTAGCCTTAGCTAATTCTTGTTCAAGGATGATGATGTAGCCAGTATGACGAACATGGTTTCTTCTAACTCATGTCTCCGGTGTCAGCAATTATGCATCGTCGAGGATACAGAGTGTTGAAGTATCGAGACGATATAGTGTGTTGAAGTATCTAGACGATACAGAGTGTTGAAGTATCTAGACGATACAGAGTGTTGAAGTATCTAGACGATCGTTTAACTGGCCTCCTCTCCAGAGGAGCTAGTAAGAGCGAGGGAATTCTATGGAATTCTTAACATATTCAGGTAAGCGGATTCTCTCTCTTCCTCTGAGGGTATTCACAACCCTAGAGAGAGTCCAATCGGCCCTTCACAGATAGGTTCCCGTCCATCAGGGAACGGCCATTACCAGCTTGGAGAAGCTTCTTAGGGAGAATGTCTCTCTCTCTCTCTCTCTCTCTCTCTCTCTCTCTCTCTCTCTCTCTCTCTCTCTCTCTCTCTCTCTCTCTCTCTTTTAATTCCAGGGTCTCGTGTCCAAATGCGCTCTCTCTTCAGGTATGTCTCAGGAATCGCTGGGACTTCCACAACGAGAACGCTGTTATAGTCGGGAGCGATTCTTGCCTGTTGGATCGTTTGTGGTAGTCAGAAATGCATCTGACAAGGGAAAGGTCTGTCGACTCCCCTCTTCCTGACATTCATCTGTACACAGATGCCTCAGATCAAGGTTGGGAATCAACCTTGGAGGAATCCAGGCCTCGGAACGAGAGTAGTCAATAAATCTTCGGGAAAATCAATGCTGTAAAGGAAGCCCTCAGTTGTTCTCAGTCTTAGTGCGCTACAGAGTAGTGGCTATGTTTAGCGACAGCGTAATTGCCGTGTCGTATCTGAAGAACTCAGAGGGGAACAAGCTCACAGAACTCAATACTATACTATAGCACATAGTCCTGAGAGGGTGCGAAGAACGAAAGTGTCTCTTCTTCCCCAATTTATATCGGGAGTCTCAAAGTACGGGCAGATTCGCTAGGTTGCTCTCGTTCAGGTATTAGGGGGGAGAGTGGACTTTGACTCTGGAAGTAATATGTCAGGTTCTCCAGAAGTGACCAGCAACTGTCGACTTCCGGATTATTTCTCTAATGGTATCCCTATTTCAGTGGTCACCAAGGTGACGTTACAAGTTGGAATCACATGCAAGTGTACGCCTTTCCTCCATCCGGTCTCATTAATCAAGTAATAGGGAAATTACGGGAGAGTGTCAAAATGACCTGGACTCAAATAGCTCGCCATAACAAGCTTGGTTTCCGGAACTCCTAGAGCTCCCTACGGAAGTTCCGTTGTCCCTACCAATGCAAAACTACTACTTCTCAGATGACCGCATTCTTTCTGTTATTTTCCAAACGCTCGCGTGCTGGACCTAGTTACAAGGCAACTGTAGAGAGAGCCACTAAACAGTCTGGACCCCCTAAAACTGTGCCTAAATAGTTTTCTTTTAGATTAAGTCAACCCGTAAGCCTTACCAGGTTCAGCTAGAATGGTATAGAAGTTAGTGTCGTAAGGAAGGTCATTCCATCTCTTGACCTTCCTTAGCCAAAATAGCGGATTTTCCTTTATTCCTCCGGAAAATCAAGAGTCTTTCATATTTGGTCATTGCTGACTACCGCTCAATGATTAACGGTATATTTAGTTTCCACATTCCTGAAGTTTCAAGTAGTAAGATAATCGTTGATTAAGTTCTTGTAAGATTAAACGTCCTGTTTTTGCCGACTCGGGCGCCCTTATTGGGACTTACTGGAAGTATTTCATTATTTATCTTGCTTTCCCCTGCCTTTGAACCTATTGAAACTATAACGTTAAGACACTGAGAAGTTGCCTTTTCTTACGGCTTTAGCTTCAGCTAGAGAGTTGGGTGAGCTTCAGGCAGTTTCGAGGTTGGGTTCCTGTGCAAGAATGATACATATTTGTCTGTCTTCCGGAATTTGCGGCGACGACAGAGTCGGAGGTTAAAACTCTGCCTCGTTCGTTTAAAGTTCTTTATCTGCAAGTGTTCATTACTGGTGATCCAGCGGAGATACCTTTATGTCCGGGGCGAGCATTAAAGTCTATTTATCAAGGGTTGCGAAACTCCTTCCGCTTCCCCGCACACTTGTGTCTCCTCAAATCCTTCCCGTCCACTGTCAGAGGATGTGATTAGTTACTTTCGGAGGGCTTCTCAGGGTTGTTCTTCGTCGTCTTCAGCTCTGTATTTTCCCGACCGCACAGTATTCGGAGTATGTCCAATTCATCTTCCTTTTCCCAGGAATTATTTACTGCCGTCTATTCTGGAAGCAGCTACTTGGAAGTCCGTCTCAGTGTTTACTCATTTTACTTAGTGATGTTCGATTCGCCTCACAGCGTTTAGTGGCGAAGTCTATTATGTAGGGTGCGTTCATTTAGCTGAGGGGGTATTAACGCGGAGGTTCGGAGGGTTATTCTCTTAAGGGGGGGTTTACACGGTCAAACGGTTCGTCGAACGCGGTTCGCAGACCTGTGTTTGAAGTGATGTTCGAACGTGTGAATCAGGTATTTGGTTGTCGAACACATTGTCGAACGGTTTGAAGAAGTCTGTTCGAGCCTGACTTTGTGGGCGGGGCTTCATTGTCCACAAACCGTTTGAATGTGAGAACACGCGTCGAACATCAAACTTCAGTTTATAGTCGTAGTAGTAACAACAGTAGCAACACCAATGACTCTGAGATCATGAGATGTCGCACTATTTTGCACGTGTAACGGCGAAGTCTATTATCTAAGGTGCTTTCATTTAGCTGAGGTGGTATTCGCTTAGTGCGGAGGGTTATTCTCTTAGGCCACGTTAGCGGCGAAGTCTACTTTCTAGGGGCGTTTATTTAGCTGATGCGGTAGTCGCATAGTGAAGAGATTCTTAGGTTAACCAGATAGAGGAATTCCTTTTAGTCTTTAGAATTCTTAGGCAACAGTGATAATATAATCACATGAACTTAGGTTTAGTACATTTTAAGTATCTTAGTCTTTGATAGTTTCCCTACGAGAGTCCAAGGGGGTACTCTAGTAGGCTAGGCTATTTCGTCGGCACCGAGATACTTCTTCGCTCGTCGATCGTCGGACCTTATCCGGAGGATCAGCGGCTCGGCACACTGCTTCATTTCCCTCCATACATGAGAGGCTATGAATAGCCACATGGGAGGTCACCATACTCCTCCATACATGAGAGGTTCTGAAGAACCACATGGGAGGTCGACAGACTGAGACAGTACAGACCTGACGGGCGATCAAAGTACTTTCCATCATGTCTCATCACCAAAAGCCACGATTGATAAGGTGAGTGTTTAACTAGATAGGTATCCTAGCCGAGAGTACTGACCTGACTCGATCAAAGTACTCTCCAACATGTCTCTTCACTGAAACCATTGATTGATATGGTGAGTGTTTGGCTAAATGGATATCTTATGCAGAGCAGATTGGTGAGCTACCATCTCTGCGCTTGTCAAAGGGGCGTGCAATAGAATTGATCCTTCCTCCTCTAAATGTTGTTAATCGGGCTAATTCAGGTGTTCAGGGAGTGTATTGCAATATGAAGTGTTCATAATAAAACTAATATTGTAATACTTACCTGAATACCTGAATGATTCCCACCCTCCTTCCCCACATCAATTTTGACCTTGAATAAAGCAATTGACGAAAATGGGGCGTGTCGGTGCACACGTGTCAGCGTTGCCAACCGTAGCTCAAGTGACAAGATTTTACCTGCAGCGTTGGTAACGCTGGCTGTTAAAATTCCCACTATATTGGGATGGGTAGTTGAGAGTTGTTCAGGCTAGTGGGATTAAGGGATAATTCAGGTGTTCAGGTAAGTATTACAATATTAGTTTTATTATGAAAACTTCATGTTGGTAGATTGATAGCTGGTTGTACTAACCTATTAATCATATATTGCCTTTCCAACATACAATGGAGTCAGTCACACCAGTTGTACTAATCAAGATCCAGATGCCCTCATGTCACTCGCCCAGCACTCCCATGATGCCAGAGCTACTTGTTATTTGTGTTTTATGCCTTATGAAGTATCTCATGTACACCTCCATGAAGTTAACACATTTCATCTCTCATCTATGATTTAGCTTCCAAGTGATGTATACATTTGGGCATTCTTTTCTAGTCGTTCATGTGTTTTTCTTGTGCTTTTTTATTATTTTAGTTTTTCACTTAATTTTTATGTAATTCATTAGTTTTGCAGCTTACTTTATCATGTTTTTTGGTATTAAATTTTAGTGTAATTGTATTTCAGTTCACATTTTTTGTAATGTATCACCTTGTTTTACAGTGATTTTTACATGAGCAGAGGATTTTGTTTTTGCATGTGTCCTCATCTTACTTAGCCTAGTAGTTAAGTTGTTCATTCGTGCCTTTGTTCTTACAGTAGCCAGTTGCCTTCAGTCTTTAAGGGAATGTGTATAGTTTTAAGTAATACTTTATAATTACCATTCTTGTGTATTAATTGTAGGAGGGTTATTTCATTGTTTGAGAAATTCATTACATGATTTTCTATTTTTTGGCAGTTAGGAATTTGTGAATTTTCAATAGGCTAAGGAACAGTGGTGTTCTTGCAATAATGTTAAAGCATTTACTGTTAATTTATTTACAAGTGTTCACTAGAATTGTTTACTGCACCCCAGCATACATGTCAGGGGTTACAGGGGAAAGCTTGTAATGAATTTATACTTATCCTTGGTATGGACCCCCACCTCTTGTGTCAGTCTTATAGGGGCTAGCAATGTTTGTCTAAACAGATATGTGGGGTGTGTGAGGGTTAGTTGGTTGATCTGTGTCACTACTAACTGCAGTGAAGAGTTGAGTCGAGTTGAATCAGATAGCACTGCTGGTCCTGATGCCTCCTCCACTTACAGTGACTTGTGTCCACTGTGAGTAGGAAGTTGGGTTTACTCATCTGCGAAGGACTTCTCCCTCAAAGGTTCTGGAGCCTGATGACTAGCCCATGACTGGATATTCCATCTACCTCTGCCTTTCTCCTTGACTTTGTCATCTGCCTCCAACATCACCTACTGCCTGGGGCCTTTGCCAATGTAGGCAGACCCTTGTTTGATGTATTGGTTGAAACAATTTTTTTTTTTTTTTTTTTTTTTTTTTTTTTACAGTGGAGAGTATGATCCATGGGCAGATTTGGTCAGTCATTATCTATTCCTGCTGAGCAAATGTGGGATAAGGTAACCTGAAGCTCAACAGAATATTGGGCAAAACAATACCTGTAGGAAAGACAAAAGTTATGGTATGGCAGGGAGAAAAAGTTTTGAGCAAAGAGGTAAGGCAGGGACACGGATCAAATAAATTATCATGATTCAGTCCTATCAAGGAAGGAGACATAGGTGAAGCATCCCAAATATGAGAGCAATATTCCAGACAGAGATGAATAAGGCAAAAAGAGTTTTAATACCTGAAATGAAGAAAATAATTTAATGCTTCTAAACATTACACTAAATTTTTTAGAAGCAGATTTTGTATTTCCCACATACTGATTGAGAGAAAGGCTTAACTTCCATCAAAAATTTGGAAAAAAAAAGAAAAATATATAGAAGCTGCCCTTAATGTATTGAACTCGATGCTGTGGGATCCTCATTCATATATGCCTCTGAGCATGGTAAGGTAGATTAAGAAATACCAGTCCAAGTAAAAATCCCACAATTGATTGTCTTTAACATTAAAACCACCAAAAGAGTTGTAATTCTAATTTTAGTTTCATTCTCACTTAGAAACAGCATGATGTGCATATGCAGCACTGGATTGTATTATAAAAATCCTTTAATAGTTTTTATATTAACTAAATTTTACCTGACCAGAGACTTGTTTTGATGTCCTCTATAAACAGTTTTTTTTGTCTACATTTTCAGAGCTGTTAACATCTTTAAAGTACAACCAACCATCAGTTTTACTACTGTATTTGCCGGAAAATGACATATGCTTGGAGTTGGTGGAAATGTTTGCCAGTTTCCTGAAGGAAAAATGTTATGTTCATCCATATGTTATAGACACAGATGTAGGAAGCCAGGTAAAAAGTTCATTTTTATTATTGAATTATGGTGTAATCCAAAGATGAAATTTATTTTCTCCAAATGTCAAGGGCTGTTATTTACTTTTTATGGTAATAAATATGAATATGTTTTATTAATGCTCAGTACTTGGTATCTGACCTTTGCAATGAATTTTGATCTTATAGTCGAGTATATATCATGGATTTCTCCGAGTTTCTGAAACTATTTTTCTGAAGCTTCACTTGGTGTAGTTATTAGTCTGTCATTTATTTTCCAAGTGGGTAATGTTGCAATTTCTTGCATATTTACTGCATACTAATCTTGTGGAGTTTGGAGTTTATGCCATTAATAAAATACATCCAAGATTTACTTGAACACAATGGCATGCACCTTTGGTATAAGGAGTTCCATCATTTGCATATGTTTGATAACATTTTTTAGTAATTCTAAATACTGTGTAGGTTTTTTCCATTAAAAAACTGCAGGTCTTGTTGATTCACTTTCTTTTTGGAGTAGCTTCCTCCCTGTAGGGGAGGGAGAATGGGTAGAAACTACATCTGGTGGAGGGATGGCTACTGGAGCTAACATTGGAATGAAAAGAGGAGATACCATAGACATTGCCTCGTGAAGACACCGACAGTATCCTCTTTGCTTTCCTTTTTCTCCAGCTACATCTCTGCCACTGGAAATGAGACGAGGCATACTCTGAGCAGGTCAGAGACATTGAACACTCATGGCCTCTGCAAGCTGAATACAAAAAGTGAAGGTCAATGGTAAGAGTTGACATGAAACTCACATACTATATACCTCATCCTAGGCATCTTCATTGGTCATCCTTACAAGGAAACTCGGTATTCTCTGGTACCTTCATGCTTAAAAGTTACCCACAAACAGAACGGGCAGGAAGCCCAAACACAAGGCATTCAGATACAATAGCACAAAGAAAACAGCGACAAAGAGCACAAATTATGTGTACAGTAAACCCCCGTATTCGCGTTCTCACGATTCACAGACTCACGTATTCGCGGATTTCTCTGTGGAACATATCTACCCATTATTCACTAAAAGTTTGCCCATTCGCAGTATTTTTCATGAAGAAATATTCACTAATGACTGTATATTCATACCATTTTCATGACTAAATGCACTTTTTGTGATAAAACTATTAAAATACTTGGGTATAATCATTTTTAGAGGGTTTTTCTTGTGTTTAAACTATCAAAATAGGGAGTTCTAAGTGTTTTTAGAGGGGTTTTAAGTATTCGCGGATTTTAGCTATTCACGGGGGGGGGGGGTTACGCATTCCCCGTGAATAAGGGGGGTTTACTGTACACGCAGCACTGGACAAAGAGAGACTGACGCTATGACTATTGTGGGCACAAGCGGTTACCCACAACCCCTGCACAAGGGAGACTGCCAAATTTCGAAACCTTGTTTCTGAGCATCAACTGGCCCCAGTTGCACCCAAAGTATATCCACATAAAGATGAGGATTTGTGTATCTGTAAAAAATAATGCACATTTTCAGAATTTTCCACTTTTTTTCAAGAAGATTGCTATTGGCCCTAAATATGAGGGGCAAAAGAACTGTGCTTTTGTCTAGTATGACATACTGATGAAACATTTTTATTGCTCCACTTCAGAGAAGTTTCTTTTGCAATTTTTACTACTGGTTCAAGAAGTCATTCCTGTGAACTAAGTTGCATTAATAACAACAGTGGCACCAACTTTGTCATGCTCACTGTTATATCTGTACATTTACATAATCAAAAACACAATCATAAGCTTCATCACCAAACTTAGTTTCTTGAAGAATAATGATACCTGAGTTAAGGGCAGATAATTTTCAGTTTGTGAGGTTGAGCTCTGCAGTTACACTTGAGGAAATTGGCCATTTTTATAGAGTTAGGTTGATTTGAAAAGATTCTTCATTCTTGTCAGGTTTGGGCTGAGCATCTTGACCCCTTGATTCAAAATCAAAATTTTCCCTTAGACATTTTCTTTCCTGTCCCAATTGATATTGATTTTGGATTGAACCAGAGGATAAGAATTTTGCTTTCATTATGACTGACCAGCTTATTTTTTGTTTATTGTGTTACATGGCTTTTCTTATGTTTATTGTGTTACATGGCTTTTCATTCATTATATCTGTACTCCTGGATATATTTGCTGAGAGCATGCAAACTTGAGGTGTAAAAGTACCATTCTAATGATCATCTCTCAGTGACTTTTTGTCATGGTTTCTGTTAATTTATTTTAGTTGAGATTGTAGGCCGTGTCTCTATTAATGACATCTTTCTTAATCTCAGTTGATAACTTAGCCCTGAATTGAGCAAGAAATCAATATCATTTGAGAATCCTAAGGACACCTTGCTTCGTGGTTACCCTTTCATTTTTTTTTTTCACAATTCCAGCAGTTTTGCATTCTGCTTCTTCTATGCAGTGGGGAGTTGGTTGGTAATTGATAGATCCATTTTTATTTGTTTATCCTCCTTTATAATTGAAGCATAGGAGTAATTGAGATTTTCATTTGCTCATTCATTTTTTCATTAATGGAGATTGATATGATAGAAAAGTTTCTCTGATAGTTCCTGGCTATGATGAACTTGCAGGAATGAAGTTAGGAGCTCTTGGTTCAGTGCTTTCTGATGGAGCCAAATTGTTGGATGTCAGTTTCACAGCCAAAGGATGGTGAGGTCTCTTGGGTGAGCCCCTTTTCTTCATAGTGTTGTAATGAAGAAATGGAACCTAGCTATGAGAAAACTCTGCAGTTCTGTCTTCCACAGACAATAAGGAGCAGAGGGTTTTGGACATTCCACACCCATTCCTGTTCCTAAAAGTCTGATACAAGGACTTGATGAGAAGCTGACCTCAGCATTGACCAGGACAACCATCCTTAATAGGGGCAGCACCTTAACTCCTTCAGGGCAGCAGTAAAACACCAAGAAAATCAACAGCTCTGACTACAGCCTCCAGGCTTTCATATCCCAACCTCAACAAGACAAGACAACTCCATTTAGGAGAGAGCAGTTGCCCTTTTAGCTAGGAAAGGCAGACAGCCTATAGCAAAGTCCTTTGGGGTAAGGCAATGGGGATGGCATTCCTTCAGTAAAAGTTCTGCTCATGTGGGTTTTCAGATATTCTGGAGATTGTGGTAGCAGTTAGGAGCAGTCTTGGTGATGGGAATCATTGGGGATGGCTATGAACTTTTTCATTGGGGATGGCTACGAACTTTTTTTTTCTAGAGACAAGCCCCACTGTTGTTGCAGTCAGTAGAGTATGCTTACAGTCATAGCTATGAGGTTTCAGTCTCTGGATGAAATTAATGCTGCAGTAGCAGGTAATCAAGGAAGTCTGGAACAATTCACATGTATTCTACTGTCATCTGTTTTTTGTCCAGTAAGTTACAGGGAGCTGGCAGATTGCCCTTAAGTTTGTGGAGTAAACCCCTTTCAGGATGGAGAGAGTGACTTTGGTTGGTTGTTCCATCAGGAAGGGGAATTTCCTAGCATCCCTAGACCTAAAGAATAAGCACATGTCACATTCATGGGCTTATTAAAAACACCACACTAATAGCAAAAGCACTACGTCAGTGTACAAAGGTTGGCAGTACACAGCTGTATTATGCATGAAATCATATGTCCACACTTAAGTGTAGCCAGAATCACAATGGCTTGGGTAGGACAGCAAAGAGTGGATATGATATCCTAGGCCTACCTGTATTATACTTTTGTTTTCTCAGTCAGTACACACATCTGCAGGCATGTGCAGCACTAGGACTCCATATATGAAGGGTGGAGAGTTTCTTTACCTAGGAAAAATACAAATTATTTTTAAAATTTGTCGTATTTCCATGTTCCAATGCCTGTGGCTTTGAGGCATTACCTTTGTTTTGTTGGGGAAGAGAGGTAATTTGCTTCAGCTTGGTGTATGCTCAGCAGTCTTCATCAATAGGTGCTTGTTAGTGACTATAGCACTGGCAGTAGAACTCAAACTCCAGGCAACTAGGCTTTATCACAGCCTCCTATTTCAACCCTCCTCCTCCTCCTTCCTACACCAGTAATGAAGAGGACACCTTCTGTCCAGTGAAAGCCTCTTCCTTCCTTCACCAGTAATGATGAGGACATCTTCTGTCCAGTGAAAGCCAGAACTAGAAACTCATGAGATGACTTTCCCAAAATGTTTCTATCTATGGTTCAATGCAAGAAACTAGTCATAAAGAACATGGCCTGCTACTGGCTCAGGCAGGTCAAATTTAGAGTCAAGTAATACAACAAATGGTGAAGTGGAACTGGTAAGAGCTGTAAAATCCATGCAGTCAAAGTCTCTCCACTTCATCAGCTTATAAATGTAATTTGGTCACAACTTTTATTATAATCACAGACAGTAGCCAATGCCTTTGCAAAGTTTTACAACAGAGATTCAACTTGAAATTGAAATCATTAGTTATGTGTTCACTGGCACCAGTAGCCACGGTAGGCCAAGTTTTACCTATTGTTTAAGGGTTGCTCATGGGCAACTGAGGCAAGGGAAAGACCATGGCACTGGTGCACAGTGTCCTAGAGACAGAACATATCAGCAGTCAAGCCCCTTTTCTACTTAAGTTAGGACTAGGGGTGACCAGGCAGTGACTACTGAAGGTAGGTAGCCTTTAGGCTCCCCCAAACCCCAAATTCCAAGATCATGGGAAGTTGTGCTTGCCATTGAAATGCATCATTCCATAAGCAGGGCTTGAATTCAGGACCACCACACTATGAAATCCAAGCAAAAGCAACTAAGTTACCAAATCATCTTCCTCGTCTTACCTTAATTCTATGTCTAACAGGAAAAGTAGGTATCTTCACTTCATGAGTCAGTCTGCACCTATACTAATACAAGTGCCTTGCTTTATGTTTTGAAGGGTTCATCCTTAAAGCACCCTCTGTATTACTAGAACCTGGTCCCTGACCTATATCAGCCCCAATTGTTCACCTTGATATTTCAGGTCTCATCACCAGTCTGGAGCATTCAGTAGCTTAGTCCTTCCACTCAAGTTACAATTTGAAAACGTGATCGATGGGATTGTGATAGGCTGAATTTTTTTCCAACAAAATTAATTTTTTCATGCAAACCCATCAGTCATAAATGAGTTTCCTCCTTCTAGCCCTGCAGATCTCTCAGCCTCATATCCATACTACACAAAAAGTAAGGTTTCATTATAATGACTTACCAAAACACTGTAAAAGCTTTTATCTCTTTAAAATCGACACGTCCGAGAAATAAATTTTCAAACTTTGTTTGGAATGCTGATACAATTGGCGGAGACCCAACCCCACCGGATGCCGGTGGGGGTAGCGTGGCAGGAGACATACCCATAAACCCAGGTCAGTTTCATTCTCGGCGTATTGGGAACGCATCTCTCGCGCGTCCGTCTGCCTCAAACTGTTTGGGTTCCTTTGTCTGCTTGCACTTGGTTGTGGCGTCTCTCCTTGGTGAAGTACTCAATTGCCTGTTTATTTATCTAGCTAGCCTAGCTCTGGGATTTCGTAGCTATGTCGGATTCAAGCTCTCGGGATCCAGAGTTTGCGCAGGGAATTTGTGCTCCGCCAAACTAGTTAAACTTAAATACGATCGCCATTCTTTGTGTACAGCATGTAGGGGTCAAGAGTGTTCCCAGGAGAACACATGCAGTGAATGTACGGAATGGAGTCAGGAGTTTTGGCAAACATACAGTTCCCATCAGATTAAGCTGGTTAGGGATAGGGATAGGAAAGCCTTTAGCGTAAAGGAAGCTAGGTTATCATCTTCTTGGTGGTGGCATTGGCGTCACCTCCTCTACCGGCTGTTCCTTCCTCCTCTCCTACCCCCTCCTCTACTGCTGCTCTTTCCCCTCTCATATTCCCCCTCTTCTTCACCAGCTTCCCAGTATGTTTTCCTAAAGCCAAGCCCAGCCTCGAGGCTGATAAATCAGAATTCGTTCTTTTCAGAAATCAAATGGAAGCGCAAATGAACGGTTTCATGGAGTCGGTCTTAAGTTTAGTGCGTTCGCACCATAGTCGGCGTTAGCGTCGGTGATGACGTCAGTGTTGGTGTTGGTGATAACAATGTGGTTGTTCGCGATCGCGTTTCAAAAGTCTGCTCGTTTTCTGAGTCTTTTGAGCAAAGGCAACTGTCCCGCTCGCCTTCTGAGGCTAGAAGACAGTCCGGCGCTGGCGAAAAAGGTCAGAAATTATTGCCCACGAGCAGGCTCGTCCTCTAAGGCACAGGAAAGCCTTAGTCCTGGTGGCGGAAGTAGTAAGCTTGACTTGCCTTGAGCGTCGAAAAGCTTCAGGGAGACGTGAAAGTGATCCATCGATGCGTCGATCTTCTCGCCATCGCCGACATCGCAGGATGGTGTCCCCAGAAACTTCATCAAGGTGGTCGCAGTCGAAGCGGCACTACCTAAGGTTAAGCTCTTCAGGTGAGAGTAGCAGCAGTTCATCTTCAGTCTCTTCATATTCCAGCTCTTGGATCCCCCTCCTCGTCATCGCAAGTGGGATCAGACCTCTCGGCCCTTAAAGAGGCATTCTTCGGATAATTCCTGCCCTAGGGTTACTAAACTCTTCAAGAAAAGGACAACCAGCCCTATACCTGGTTGCTCAGCATGGGGATCCGATCAAGAAGATACATTTCAGACGCTTCCTCCCAGGTCCCCTAGTGCAGTCAAGAGGCCTAGCCCTCTCCAGGAAGTTCTGCCGCAAGGGCCCGGCCCTCTTACTCCTCCTCCTGCACACGAAGTATCTGCGCCTTTGGCTACATCCTCGCCCTCCCAGCAGTCTATTCTGTTGGAAGGGAAGATAGAAAAGGTAGTCCGCAAAGTCCATGGTATTCCCGAGGATAGAGAAGTCGTCCCTCCTCAACTCCTGGACGGTCTGGGCACGGAACCGATTCTTTCTGGTGAAGAGGAAGGCCCAGGTGAATCGGGACCTTCTTCACATTACGCTTCTCTACTCAGCTTTCTGCTGCAGTCGTACCCGCAACATTTTCAGCCGACAGCCCCCTCTTCTCCGACTTCTACGTTGCGTCTGGGAAAACAAGGTCCTACCACTTCACTTCCCAAGTTGGTACTCTCCACCGCCTCCAAGAAAGCATTAAAAGAGGTAGAGGCGTGGTTGGAAGCTAAGAGGTCCTCGGGTAAGTCGTCGTTTGCGTACCCTCCTTCAAAGCTGTCGAAAAGGAGGCAAAATTATTACAGCACAGGAGCTTCTCCTTCACTGGGATCCGCAATTTCAGCACAGGGGGACTTCGGCTCCCTGGTGGACCCCTCAAGACGCATTTCATTCGAGGCAGCCAAGACCTTTTCTGCCCTAGACGTAGAACATTTTTCCAGGAACCTCTTCAAGCTCCTAGAGGTTGTCAGCTTTATCGATTGGTCAATGGGAGCTGTTTTCAAACAGGTGGAGCAGGCTAATCTCGCAGAAGACGTCTTGGAAAAAATCACGGGGTTCCTGTCCTGCACCAATATCGCTATCCATGATGCGGCAGGCGAAATTTCCTCCCTCTTCGCCATGGCCACTCTGAAGAAGAGGGAAACTTGGTGCTCGTTCTTGTCTAAGGCTGTGACTTCTTCGCAGAGAACGGCTTTGATGTTCGCACCCTTTGACAAAGGAGGGCCTCTTCCCAGAAGCAGTAGTGAAAGACGTCCTGTCAGCCATGGATAAGAGGGCGTCGTCACACATCCTGTCTATGTCTTTCACAAGACCGAGGCCTGCTCCCGCTCCTTTGACCAAGACGGTATCTCCTCTTAACAGGCATCCGTTTCGTAACTCCAGGTCCAAACCTTACTCAAGGTCCCGCTACAACTCCAGGGGTCACAAGTTCTCCTCAAAGCCGCAAGGTCGTCATACCAGTAAGTAGGATCCCTGTCCTCCATGCGCCGGTGGGGCCAGACTCAGCCTCTTTTGGGAGGAATGGAGAGACAGAGGTGCAGATCAGTGGGTAGTGCAAGTGCTCCAGCTAGGCTACCGTCTACCGTTCGCCCAACCTCCTCCTCTCTCCAATTCTCCCATTTCCTTGACAGCATACTCAAGAGGCTCAGTCAAGTTTTCGGCCCTAGAGACAGAAGTCCGGTCTCTCTTAGGAAAGCGGTCATCAGTAGTGCAGGACGTGTCAACCCCAGGGTTCTACAACCGCCTGTTTGTAGTCCCCAAGTCATCAGGGGGTTGGAGGCCAGTTCTCGACGTAAGTGCTCTCAATATGTACTTAGTGAAAACCAAGCTCTCCATGGAAGCGAACCGCTCAGTTCTTCAGGCACTAGCTCGAGGGGATTGGATGGTGACCCTCGACATGGAAGACGCCTACTTCCACATTCCAGTACATCAGGACTCCAGGAGGTATCTTCGCTTTGTTTTCAAGGACAGAGTTTACCAGTTCCGGGCCCTCTGCTTCGGCCTGTCGACAGCCCCGCAAGTGTTCACCAGGATTCTCGCCCCGATAGGTCATTGGCTCCACCTGGAGGGAGTTCGGATCTCCTTGTACCTAGACGACCGGCTACTCCGTTCATCATCAAGGGACCGCTGCATGGAGGACCTTCACAGAACCCTAAGGTTAGCTCGGGACTTAGGGATTCTGATAAACACGAAAAAGTCAAGCTTAGTTCCTTCACAGAGGATTCTTTATTTGGGGATGACTCTGGACAGTCTAGCTTTTCGGGCTTTTCTGTCTCCCAAAAGGGTCTCCTCCTGCCTTCAGGCGGTGGAGAAGTTTCTTCTCCTGGACAGTTGCTCCGCCCATCAGTGGATGGCTCTCCTGGTAACTCTGTCGTCAGCGGAGCAATTTGTAAGGTTAGGCCGTCTGCACATGAGACCCTTACAGTTTTTCCTCAGGGACTCTTGGGACAGAAGGACCCAAACGGACTCCACGGTCTTCAACATTCCCCACGCCGTCAAGGGGCATCTTCTCTGGTGGAGGTCGCCGGAAAGGCTTTCGGAGGGTCTGGATCTCCTCCCAAGACAACCATCCCTGCAGATGTTTTCAGACGCGTCCAATGTTGGGTGGGGAGCACATCTAGCCAACCTCAGGACGTCAGGAGTTTGGTCGGACGAACAGAAGAAGCTCCACATCAATGTCAAGGAACTGTTGGCCATTCACCTCGCTCTCCAGGAATTTTCGACCCACGTCTCAGGCCAAGCAGTAGCTGTTCACGCCGACAACTCGACGGCTCTAGCCTACATCCGGAAACAGGAGGTACCCATTCCTTCGCCCTGTTCAAAGCTGCGAGGACCTTCTTCTGTGGGCGGACAGCAACAGGGTGGCCCTGTTCCCTCGGTTTGTACAGGGAAAACTGAACGTCCTGGCGGACCAACTCAGCCGTCGGAACCAGACTCTCCCTACGGAGTGGACCCTGCACCCACAAGTGTGCCTAGATCTGTGGAATCTGTGGGGCACTCCCATAATAGATCTCTTCGCTACCTCCAAGAACCATCGTCTCCCAGTGTTCTGCTCACCAGTTCCAGACCCACTGACTCACTTGGTGGACGCCATGCTCCTAGACTGGACGAACCTGTTTGCCTATGCCTTCCCTCCTTTCAGGCTCATCAGGTAGGTGATAAACAAAGTGAAATTCCATCAGCAGGTCGAGCTGATCCTCGTTGCCCCGTTCTGGCCAAGGAAGGAGTGGTTCCCGGACCTGCTAGATCTCCGGATAGACTTCCCGAGGCTTCTCCCTCAAAAGAAGTCGCTTCTCAGACAACCCCACCTAATGAAGTTCCACCAGGGATTGTCCACTCTCGCTCTGACAGGCTTCAGACTGTCAGGAAGCTCATCAGAGCACGAGGTTTTTCAAGAAAGGCTGCAGAGGCTATTGCGAGGTGCAGATGGGACTCCTCGAGCAAGTTATACCAATCCAAGTGGACAGTCTTCAGGAACTGGTGTAGAAAAAATAGTATCTCCTCTTCTTCGACGTCTATAACTCAACTTGCCGATTTTTCATTTACTTGAGGGATTCAAGAAAATTGATGCCATCAACCATCAAGGGCTACAGAGCTATGCTCTCCTCCGTCTTCTACCATAGGGGGTTAGACCTATCAAATAACCGAGACTTGTCAGACCTCCTCAAGTCCTTAGACACAGCTAAGGCCCCAAAACCTGCCCTTGCCTGGAATTTAGATATAGTTTTGAGGTGGTTAATGTCTCCAAGGTACGAACCTTTAGAAGGTCTTTCTCTTAGGGACCTCACTAAGAAATCCCTTTTTCTGGTTACTTTAGCAACAGCAAAGAGGGTTAGTGAAATACAAGCCATTGACAAGGAAGTGGGTTTTTCACAAGGTAGTGCTGTTTGCTCGTTCACCTTGAATTTTCTAGCCAAGAACGAGTCTCCTTCCAACCCGTGGCCTCGGTCCTTTAACATTCAGAACCTCTCCGGAGTGGCTGGCCCTCAAGAATTGGAGGCTTCTTTGTGCCCCGTTAGAGCTATCAAAACTTACTTGGCCAGAACGGCCAGCATCAGAGGACGTTCCTCTAACCTGTGGTGTTCAGTGAAAGATCCAACCAGACCTTTATCCAAGAATGCCCTGGCTTTCTTCGTCAAGGAACTCATCTTAGAGGCGCACAGGCACATCAACGAAGAGGACGCACGCCTAGTCAAGTCTCACATTCACGAAGTGCGCTCAATAGCAACTTTAGTGGCCTTTCGTCATAATAAGTCACTTTAGCAGATCACACAGAGCACCTTCTGGAGGTCGAAGTCGGTGTTTGCGTCTCACTACCTTAGGGAGGTTGAAGTTGCGTATCAGGACCTGTTTGCGTTAGGTCCCGTATCGGTAGCAGGCTTGGTTTTAGAGGGAACACACTAGGGGGGTAGGTTCCTTATCTTTCCTTCCCCCTGTGGTTTTATGGTCGCTGAGTTAATGGGAAGCCGGGGGTGCTCAGTTCACCTGGAGTACCCTCCATTCTAGTTGAGCTGCCGAGGGTATAGGGAAGGGGGATATATCTAACTATTTTTAGGTTAGGCGGTGAGACCCATTTTTTCAGTCTGGTTGCTTTCCAATTGCTCAGGGCAAGAGCAAAAGGAAGTCACCCCTTGTCTCAGTCAGCGGTGTACTTCCCTGACTGCTTGGGTTGTTATGGAGCAGAGTGGCTAGCAGTGCTTACGCCCAAGGCCTCTGCAGGTAATGGAGCTTCAACCAGCAGCAGTACCTCCCTGCAAAAGCCCATCTACCAGGTAAGGTGACTCCTGCCCTTTTGTTGGTATGGATCCTTAAGATACCCATGGTTAGAGTTTGTTCCTTTTCTTTTTTTTTTTGTGTGTGTGTGTAACCTTTCAATAACTGGTATCTCATCCCCTGCCCTTCCACCTTAAATGTGGAATCAGCTTTTACAGTGTTTTGGTAAGTCATTATAATGAAAATGACATTTTTATGATAAAATGATGTTTCATTATACTTACCAAAACACTGTAACATAAAACCTCCTCCTCCCCCCGCAGGGGAGACGTTATCTCAGGTTTTCACTATTTGTGTATACCAAGAATGAAACTGACCTGGGTTTATGGGTATGTCTCCTGCCACGCTACCCCCACCGGCATCCGGTGGGGTTAGATCTCCGCCAATTGTATCAGCGTTCCAAACAAAGTTTGAAAATTTATTTCTCGGACGTGTCTATTTTAAAGAGATAAAAGCTTTTACAGTGTTTTGTTAAGTATAATGAAACATCATTTTATCATAAAAATGTCATTTTTCATCATCTTCAGTGTGCCATGTCTCTTAAAACATTTGCGATCATTGACTTCCAGTGTTTTCTATTTCTTGCCATCTGCATTAACTCTGTGAGTGTTGTGTCTCTTCTAGTCATTTTCCTTATTTTGTTAATATATTTCATCCTCTGCTTTCCTCTCACTCTCCATCCTTCAGTTTTTAGTTACTCAGTCTCCAGGTAGTGCTTTGCACTGTGCTTCTATTGATCATGAGTTAGACAAAAGGAGTACTGTACTGTACATTGTTTGGGTACATTTGAAGTCACTTATGTGAGAGTATATACAGTAAGTGATGGGTTTGTGTGAAAATACTACATGGTAAATTTTTTTCAATAAAAAATTAATTTCTTATTGTTATACAGATATCTTGAGAAATGTTTCCTACTTTCAGAATCCAAATACTTGGACAAGTGAACATATGAATACTGCTGATAAGTTGCTGTTCATTGTACCTGGTAATCCTAATGGTATTAGTGTTACCCCAAGAAGAGACCAGTGGCTTTATGCTTTGCAATACTTCTCTGGTCATTATTTCTTCACTAATCATGCTAAAACAAAATCCGCTACAGTCCTCCTTCCATTCAGTGCTGATGTGCCTCATGAAGTAAGTGAATTTAATTTTATTATATTAGTTGAGTAGACTTGTAATGCTGGATACACCTAAGGGGGTAAGTATATTATTCATGAAGAAACTGTTGGATCAGGCAAGCTAGTATTTAACTGATATAATTCCCCATGCCATTAATATCAATACATTTCTAAATGGACATACACAGTATGGAATGGCAGAATGTGCTACTGTGCTAATATAGAGATAAGTAAAAAACACGTTCTTTAAAGCCTGAGAAACAACAACATATTCTTTAAAGTCTGAGAAACTATTTTGTGTATGTCATAAGAAGCAAGCCCTTATTGCACTTTAAATGAATCTAAAAACCCAAGTATCCCTTAGCTATTTTAAAGGTTTTCAAATACAAAACTCTTCCTTAGTTCAACATTAGCATCTCTGAAGACTTATTCTTGGTTTTTGAAGAAAGTTATTAGAAATAGGGGAAATTTAGTTCTGAATGCTACCATTGATGATAAATTTCTGTTAACAACAAAGTGTATGCCAAATAAATATTTTTGAAAGTGTAGCCATTGTTTGTCCTCAAAGGAGTTACTCTTATGATTCCCCTAAGTCTCCATAAGACAGATCAGCCAATATCAAAGAATTCTCTCATAGCTGGCCTTGGCAAGAATATTGCCTTTGATTGATACAGTGAGAGAGTATTAAAGGACTCAAGGCAAGAGGGCGCTTTCCCTTGCCTACAGCGATTACCTAGTTTTCCTTTTCGTTTACCCTACTCACACACATGGCAACAGCACACAAGCTGGCAAAGATCCCCATTACTTTATGGTCTGTGGCAGTAAGCAGACACTACACAGGTCGCTCCAGATGAATTTTTCTTCTGTGTTGCCCTTTTGGCAAAATTTTCAATGATATTGTTGCAGGAAAAATGAAATTTTTATAATAAAATAAAGTTTTATATATACTTACCAAGTAACTACATAGCTATTACGTTTCATTTATTGGCAGCTTAAATGTGAAAATTCGCAGTAGTGTTCCAATATTTTGGTGTAGGTAACTCGCCCTGCTCACTTTCGGGGAAGGGTAGGTACAACACTACTAACGAGCCCAATTCGTTTATGCCCTATGCCCATGAGAGGGGAGGAGGGAGGGCTATGATCATGTAGTTACTGAGTAAGTATATATAAAACTTTTATTATAAAAATATCATATTTATATAAGTAACTTACCAAGTAACTACATAGCTGAATCCCACATTGACAGGAGGTGGGATGCATGGGCATGTACTACTCAAAAAACACTCATGAATGGAGATGAATTTTAAAATAGTAAGTAGTTAACATTGAGAATGTTAGTTGTAACCTACCTGGCGAGAGAGCTCCAGCAGGAAAATGCTGCCTCTGATGTGGTTCCTCTCCACCGTAGTGGCATGACAGCGAAGCCAGAGGTGCCTCTACATAGTGGGGCTTTGCAGCAGAGGAGTATTCCGATGGCTGCCAAAGCATACAAAACACAAAAGCCCTTGGCCTGGGTGCAGTACCAACTAAGACCATAAAACACAAGTTACGCATACACCATAAAACAGATCAGATACCATGACCCATTCATAACATGACAATGAATGAAGGGTGCTCCAGGTACTCAGTACCTCCCAACTTCCCAAAACTCGACAACCTAATTCAAGGCGAGTAGATAGGGGAGTGTAAGGGTACCCCCTACCCTTCCTCCCCCAATACCATGCCAGCCAAAGATAATGGGGCAAGGGTACTGCAGTTCTTGTAAACAGTTCTGATGTCACATAGATAAAAATTTGCAAACACTGATTTGCACCTCCAGAAAGTGGATTGTAAAATAGAAGATAGGGATAAACTCCTCTTGAAGGAAATCGAAGTCACTACTGCCCTAATTTCGTGGGCTTTAACCTTGCAAATTGGTAAGTCTAGTTCTTGAATCTTAATGTGCGACTCAGAAATCATGTCTCTCAAGAAGAACGCCAGTGTGTTCTTGGACAAAGGACAGGATGGATCCTTAACTGAACACCAGAGATTAGGGGATGCGCCTCTGATATTCTTAGTTCTTTCTAAATAATACGTAAGTGCTCTTACTGGACAAGCCTTTGATTGTGAATGAACAGGGCCAGGGAAAGGACGGTGTTTCATTCTTTGCTAGGAACCTCAAAGTAAAGCAACAGACCGTGTCTCCCTGTGTGAATCCTACCTTCTTGCTCAGGGCGTGACTCACTAATTCTCTTGGCAGTAGCTAGAACAACTAGAAATAGTGTTTTTCTTGTAAGATCCTGAGGGATCTTACAAGAGCTTCAAAAGGCGGACCTGAGAGCCATCTTAAAACAACATCTAGATTCCAGGATATGGAATCTGACTTCTCTTGCTTCGCAGTATCTAGTGACTTGATAAGGTCACTGATGTCTTTATCAGTTGATAGATCCAGACCTTTAGTCTGAAAACAGAGTTGAGCTTCGCTCTGTAGCCTTTGATCGTGGACGTAGCCAATCCTTGTGAAGACCTTAAAAACAGCAAGAAATCTGCTATTTGCACTACAGAGGTAGAAGAAGATGATACCTTGTGTCTTCTGCACCAGCTGCAGAATATTGACCATTTCTTCTGGTAGACGTTTGAGGGAGACTGATGTCTACATCTGGCAATTGCTTCCGCAGCTGATCTCAAAAAGTCTCGCTCTGACAAGCTTCCTGACAGTCTGAAGCCTGTCAGAGCGAGGGTGGATAGTTTTAGATGGAACCAGTGAAAGTGCGGTTGCTTGAGTAGATTTCGTTGCTGTGGAAGCAATCTTGGGAAGTCTACTAGGAGATTGAGGTGATCTGGAAACCACTCTTTCTGTGGCCAGAAGGGAGCTACCAGGGTCATCGACATGTTGTCGTGGAAGAGAAATTTGTTGATTGAGTCTCTCACCATACTAAAAGGTTCGACCAGTCCCGGAGCATCGCATCCATTGCCCACGTGAGAGGGTCCGGGGCTGGGGAGCAATACAAAGGGAGTCGGTGGTTCCTCGACGCTACAAATAGATCTATCGACGCCCCCCCGTTTCCACAGGTCAGTGCATACCTGTGGATTCAGTGTCCATTCCGTGGGTAGGACCTGTTTGCAACGACTTAATTCGTCCGCTATGACACTGAGTTTGCCCTGTATAAAGTGGGTAACAATCTGGTTTGATTTCCTTGCGCCCAGATAAGGAGATCTTTGGTCACTTGATACAGTGAAAAGGAGTGGGTCCCTCCCTGATTCTTTATGTAAGCCAGAGCTGACATATTGTCTGAGTGGACTATGACTGTGGATTTGTAAGTCGCTGTTGAGAAATGTTGAAGAGCTAAGTGTATTGCCTTCAGCTCCTTCACATTGATATGAATTTCTCTCTTAGGTAGGGACCATGTCCCTGACACTTCGTTGTTTTCTAGGAGAGCCCCCCAACCCAGATCCGATGCATCTGAGTATAATGTGAGGTTGGGATTCAGAGGTTTTAGAGATTTCCCTTCTGCAAACCTTCCTGTTACAAGCCACCATCGAAGGTCCTCTTTGATCTCAGGTGTGATTGGAGAAACTTCCTCTGCCAATTGGCTTTCAAAAAGAAGTGTAGTACTCTCATGTGAAGTTTCCCTAGGGGAATGAACTTTCCTATAGATGCGAGAATTCCCAGTAAATTCATCCATTCGTTGGCCGAGCATGACGCGAGAGAGAGGAATTTCTGAACTGTCCAATTGCAGGCTTTTATTCTCTTGTCGGAGGGAAAAGCCCGAGAGTTGATCTTCATTCCCAAATAAAGAATTGATTGACTCGGGACTAATTGGGAATTGTCTAGGTTTATCAATAGGCCCAATTCTTGGGCTAACGCAAGAGTCTTCTTTAGGGCCTCTGTGCAACTTGATTCCGAGGGGGAGTGTAGGAGCCAGTCGTCTAAATAGAGGCAGATGTTGATCCGCATGAGATGTAGCCGTTTTGCCATTGGGGCATGGACTCGGGTGAAAACTTGAGGGGCTGTTGAAAGTCCAAAGCACAGCACTCGAAATTGGAAGACCTTGTCCTGGAACTCAAACCGTAAATATTTCCTGGCCTATGGGTGAACTGGAATGTGGGAATATGCGTCCTGCATGTCTATGGTTGCCATCCAATCCCCTTGTTGGATGGAAGACAGAACTGAGTGGGTTGTTTCCATTTTGAATTTCGTAGTCTGAATATAGAAATTTGGGCGCTGACGTCCAGAACAGGTCTCCAGCCTCCTGATGATTGTGGGACGACGAATAGGTGGTTGTAGAACCCCGGCGTGTTGATATCTCTGACTATTTCTGTGGCTCTCTTGGCAAGTAGAGACGAAACTTCCTGTGAAAGGGCAAAATACCTCTCTGAGCCTAAAGAGTAGGCCGCCAAGTTGATAGGAGAGGACACTAAGGGAGGGTTCTCCCTGAATGGGAGGAGTATCTTACTTTGATCACCTCTAAAACCCAAGGTTCTACATCTCTGTCCTTCCACTTGCTCCAAAAATGTAGAAACCTGGCCCCCACTGGTACATGGAGGATAATATCCTCACTTGCGAGAGGAAGATTTGCTTGCTGACTTCTTGATTGTCTGAACGGACCTAGAATACGCTCGGGAACGGGGCTGAAATCTACCTCTACCTCCTTGAAATGTTTGCTGTAGAGGGAAACTGTTCTAGGTGCAAACAATGCGGAAGATGATTGATTGATTGATTAATTGAGAGTTATCTGGCGTCAAACTACCAGGGTCACCGACTTTTGAATACTAAGTGTGATCTTTTCATTTTTATAGTATGTTATAAAAATTAAAATTAAAATTCTGCTAAAAAGAACTACATATAAATTTTATTAAAAAGGAAAAACAAAAAGAAAACTAGCTAAAATAAATAAATAAATATATAAAATTCTGCTAAAAAGAACTATTAATAGATTTGATCAGATAAACAGTATAACTTTAGAAAAAAAAAAAAAAAAATATATATATATATATATATATATACTAAGACAGCACAGCTGTCAGATATATTTGAGAAGACCAGCTTCTTTGATAAAAGAGATAACATTATTAATACACATACTTTCTCCCAACAGTTTTGCCATGTTATAATTACCACCTGCTTCACTGCTATTTGATAAAAAATGATTCTCCTAAGTTCCACCAGACTGGGACACTCAACCAGCAAATGCCTAACAGTCAGTGGAACCAAGCAATCGTCACAGAAGGGCTCATTCTCCCCATTCATCATAAAGCCGTGAGTTAAGCGTGTATGGCCAATCACGTAATCTACACAATACAACCTCCCACTTCCTTGGCATTAGGTCATATTTCCAAGGGTGTGTCTGACTAGTGATTTCTTTCATTTTATTGGGGCCTACTCTGTCCCACTGAAGTGCCCATAATTGCTGGATGGATTTCCATATAATATGGAATGCATCACGATATGGAACAGGACATTTTCTGGGTATCGAATTTCTGCTGCTGATTTGGCTAGCTGGTCTGCCTTTTCATTTCCTGATATGTTCACATGGGCAGGAACCCAACAAAAAGAAACAATGCTTCCTCTACAATGGTGCAAGAAGATCCACTGCAAGATCTTCAACACTAAGGGATGATCAGTATTGAAGACTTCCAGGGACTCTAAGGCACTTTTAGAGTCACAAAATATTGTGTAGCCAGACACTGGGAGTATTGCAATATGTTCCAGTGCTACTAAGATGCCATACAGCTCAGCTGTAAAGTTTGAAGCAACTGAAGGAAGCGCACCTCTTCGGTTAAAAGATTCACTAAAGCTCCATAACCAACGCCAGCATTGGATTTGGAACCATCGGTAAATATAAATCTTGTATTCATATGCTCTGAAGCATGCTCTAAAAATATTGCCCTCATTTCCTCATCAGATTTATCCCTCTTTGCTCCACTGAAGTACCTGCAGAATTTCACAGCAGGTACCTTCCAGACAGGAGTAATGGGACACACACAAGGAAGTACGGGGATTTTTCCAATATTTGTATCCTCTAAAATCTTTTTAATTCTATAGCTAAAAGGAGTAGGATACCTTGGATGATTTTCATAAAAACTGTTAAAAATATTTCTGTTTGCCACAGCAAAAGCCAGAGATTTGGGAAGTCTTTGCACTCTAAACCAGTATCAAAGCAATGATGACTGACGATAGAGTTCAAGGGGCATTTCTCCTGCATCGACTAGCAAACTAGATATTGGTGATGAACGAAAAGCTCCTGTGGCTATACGAATACCTGAATGATGAACAGAATCTAAAATTTTTAAGTTAGATGAAGAGGCTGAAGAATATACTTCACAACCGTACGACAGCTTTGATAAAATTAAGGTTTTATGAAGCTTTAGTATAAGATTTCTACTAGCTCCCCAACTGGTGTGAGACAGCACCTTCAAGATGTGTAGAGCTTCTAGGCACTTTGCTTTGATATGTTTGATATGGGGTACCCAAGTCATTCTGCTGTCAAAAACTAGGCCTAAGAAGCGCGTTTGTTCTACACATGGGATTCTATGGCCATACAAACAGAGGTCTGGATCAGGATGTACTCCCTAATCCGGCAGAAGTGGACAGCAGTAGTCTTACTTACAGAGATTTTAAAACCCTGTTTCTCAGCCCAACTTGTTATTTTATTTATCGTTAATTGTAACTTTCTTTCGGCTACAGTCATCCGGGTGGCAGCAAAAGATATTGACAGGTCATCCACAAATAACGTCTTTAAGACCTCTTTTGGAATAACAGATGTAACACTGTTTATGGCCAGAGCAAAAAGTGTTACACTGAGAACACTGCCCTGGGAACACCTTCTTCTTGGCACCTTTTCTCTGATAAAGTACTGCCAACTTTAACTTTAAAATACCTACGATGTAAAAATGATCTGACAAATAAAGGTAACTTTCCTCGTAGACCACTATTAGCATTGTCTTGAGAATTCCATGTCTCCAAGCAGTGTCATATGCCTTTTCTATATCAAAAAACACTCACGTGGTGTTGTTTGGAGGCAAATGCTTCACAGACAGAGGTTTCAAGTTGCAGTAAGATATCCAGTGTGGAGTGCATTTTTCGAAAGCCACACTGAGAAGGTGTTAAGATACTGTTGTGCTCTAAATACCACATCAGCCTTACATTTACCATTTTTTCCATTAATTTACACAAACAGCAAGTTAACGCAATGGGGCGGTAACTTGCTGCATAGAGAGGATCTTTTCCAGGCTTAAGAAATGGTAACATGGTTGCCAATTCCCATATGCTAGGGTAGCTGCTTTCATCCCATATTCTATTGATAATGCTGATTATAAAAGTTTTGTGTTCCTTGAAATGTGTTTAAACATTTTATAAGGAATCTCATCGGGGCCAGGGGCAGTGTTCTTGCTCCTGGCTAAAGCAGAGTCAAATTCCCATTCAGAAAAAGGCATATTGTAAGATTCACTTTTGTTTGATGAAAAATCAAGTACCTGTTGTTCTTCCATCATTCTGAAATGATGTCCTGGGAACTATCTGATTTTTCAGAGACTCGAGCAAAGTGTTCAGAAAATATACTACTAACTTCTGTGGCATCAGTGACATGATTATTATTTACTTTAAGGACTGGAGGAGGATTGGGTGTAAATTTACCTGAATTTTTCTTATTTTCTTCCAAATGCTGCTGACTGGTGTTCTGCTGTTAATAGAGGATACATATCCTGCCCATGATTGTCTTCTGGCAGCTTTCATAGCTTTTCAAAATCATGCCCTACACTGTTTATAAGTGATGACATTATCCACAGTGCGATGTCTCACGGCACCTGGTCAATGATGACCTTGTAGCTCGATGCAGCAGCCTTAATTCTTCTGACCACCATGGAACTGGCCGTCTCCTGAAAAGTCCTTTAGTTCGAGGGAATTGAATGTAAGCCAGCAGTATGGAAAGTTCCATTGAGGAGATCGATGGCATCATCTACACTTGGGAAATCTTTGGCATCCCCTTCCAGCTCGCTCAAATCTTTGAATTTTTTCCAATTTGCTTTCTCTAAGCACCATCGTGGTGATCTTGGGATAGGTGGATCATCATTGGTGCTGATTATAATTGGAGAATGGTCACTGGTATGCCAGTCATCACTTGTTCTCCAACTAAAATCAACACTGCAATTAGAGCTACAAATTGAAAGGTCAATGCAGGAGACAGTACCAGTCTGAATGTGATAATGGGTAGGTTCTCCAGTATTAAGAAGGCCTATATCTTCATTTTCTACGATAGATGCCATCATATTCCCTTTTTGGTTTGATGTTACATCTCCTCACAATGGATGTCTGCTGTTGAAGTCACCAAGAAGAAGAAATGGCTCTGGTAGCTGCCACATTAAGGATATTAAGTCCTCTCGGGAGACATGACTATTGGGTGGAATGTAAAGGGAACATATGGTATACTGCCTTCGTAAATTAATCCGTACAGCCACAGCTTGAAGTGGAGTGTTTAGTTTTACTTTGTAGTGTGGAGTATCTCGACGGATGTAGATGAGGGATCCACCGTGATTTCCCACTTCCAAATCAAATTCAGTTCTGAAGTGAACATATTCCCTAGGACAAGGGGTATATTCACCTAGCATGGTCTCTTGCAAACATACCCCAACAGGAGAATGCTCATAGAGCAAAATCTTCACTTCCTCATACTTTGCTCGGAGTCCCTGACAGTTCCACTGAATTATAGAAGTGAATTTATTTCTGTCTGGGACCATCAGTATGGTTCCTTTTTAAAAGATTGGGAGGGTTCTTTTTTCTATTGGGGAGGACAATTTAATGGGCAGTTTTGTTGGCTTCTTGGGGGGAATAACCACCTTGAAAGAGCCAACATCCTTTCCTTCAGTGTCTTTGACAGTGAGCGGTTTTTTTGTTTCTTTTCTCTCTGTCTCAATCGGGACGGAGAGAGCAGAGGTGTTCTCTAAAGAGACCTCCTCAACTGTCTTGCTATTGCTGGCAGTAGCCAGCTCTGCCTTTAAAGAGGCAGAAGCACCAGCAAGGACTGGCGCTGGGGACCAGCATCTGCTGGTTTGTCCTCCAAGAGGAGTTGGCACCAACAGAAGCTGGCACCGGGCCAGCGAGTGCTGGCCTCGCCTCCAAAGAGGCAGATGGTGGAGGGTGTGTCTCAACTGACACTTCAATTTTCTTAGCTCTAAGTTGACGTCTTCCTTGTTGGTTCTACTGAACCTTGTCTTCGCATTACCATCGTCAATAGATTCTGATGAATCTGTTAGGCGTCTTTTCAGCGATTCTTTTTTTTGACTCTACCTTTGTGCTTCTTATTACTTTATTTGTCTCTTTCTGTTGGTTTCTAGGTTTTGCTACTACTGAGGCAAAACTTAGACCAGGTCTTACAATCTTAGCTTTTGCTCTCTTGCTTCCTTAAAAGTTATCCTTTCCATCACTCTTAATGCCTGAATTTCTTTTTCAAATAAATATATATCACACTGTTGAGATGATGATGCATGTCCCTCACCACAGTGAACACATTTAGGTTCCTTGTGCACATACCATGCTCATCATCTCCACAGTTGACACAAACCATAGGGATTTTCTTGTATTTTCGACCGGCACGTCTGAAGGGTGTGTCCAAAACGTTGGCAGTGGAAACATCTTCTGGGCCTCGGGATGTACTGTTTTATTTTGTATCTATGCCAGGCTGCAGAGACATACTCTGGGAGTCTTAACGTATTGAATGTCAATATCAAAGTAGGTTGAGGTATCCGATCTCTATCCACCTTCTTTGTGATCCTGTTCACCTTAATTACACCCTGATCTTTCAATTCATTTGAAAGTTTCTCCTCAGAGAAACCCATTAGCTGAGGGCATAAATCAAACCCTTGCTGCAGTTCAAGCTGGAGTGGGAGTGCACTCCACCATTACTCCCGCAAGGGCCGACAAACTCATCAACCGTGCTTTCCTCTGGGGAGATACTCTCTACCAGGAGCATATTACTGTTCTGAGGGGATATTTTCGGTTGTCTGCCACAACATTTTACAATTTCCCTGTTTACCTCAAAAATATCAATATTGTCACCATTGAGCTTCAAATTTAAATATTTTTCGTATGAGTTGGGTACAAAGACCCCAGGAACTATTTCATACTTCTTGCTTTTCTTTATTGCAAATGGTTCCAGAGTGACAATACTGGAACCAGATGCTTTTGTTGGAGATTCCTGGCTGTATTCCTTCTTGCCTGGCATTGGGTCGTCAACCGTGTCTGATTGTCACTTGGCCCAGGGTACCAATTTCAACATGGGGACCTGAAAAAAAAAAAAAAAAAAAAAAAAACACTGCTGGTGAACACTGAAGAGGCACCATTGACTTTTCATGGGGCCCTATTCTCGACTAACGACACCAGTAGGAACTGACTCCCAGATGTCCACCCCTTACCCTACCCAAAAGGGATAGCACCAACATACCAGAGAGGCACAAGTGTAAGCCTAACCCGCTTGTTGGGACCGAGACTATTACTAGAATACAATCATCCCCACTCTGACTATGTTGGTGGGCATACCGGAAAATATGCCAGGAGTCCTACCCCTAATAACAGCCCACCCCTGGAATCCACGGGCTGATCTCAGGGATAGTTCCACCTTCAGGGTGTCAATATGACATCATACTAACACCCTTCTGGTCCAAACATCATCGGATTGGGTGACACTCCCAATCACAGTTCCCACATTTAGCTTCGAACATGAACCCCAATCCAAGGTATGATGCCCTTTCCTTTCACACAGACAGGAAATTTAATGAAGGTGGAAATATCCACACTATGTAAACCAAAGAGTTAGAAAATATACATATATATACAGTACATATATATACACATATATACATATACATACACATATACACATACATACACACACATACATATACATATATAGAAGCGGTAGTCATAGCGGGTGGATAAGAAGATGGAAGAGAATTGAAAAATAAGCTGGTGTCCAGACTCCTTAGGGCATTTGGTGGACTTGGCCAGTAAGTCTTTTGTGGATTTCTTTTACAGCTCTGCTGCGTTATGTTCTACTGTAGTGCTGGGAAAGAGTTCATGTTGATTTAAAGGTGCAAAAAGGAGTGCGGATCTCTGGTGGGGAGTGACCCCTTTGGAAGTGAATGAACAACACTGGTCTCGCTTCTTAAGTACTCCCACCGCGAACAAGACTGCCAGCTCCTGGGATCCTTCCCAGATTGCTTTATCCGCACATGAGAGCACTCCCAGCCAGTCTGTAGCGAAGTTAGCTCGGAGAAAGGCACAATCTTCTATTTTCTTGGCTAAAGTGCCGACAGTCCAGTCAAGAAAACTTAAGATCTCGAAGACCTTAAAGATGTCCTTAGTCAAATGCTCAAGTTCAGGAGTCGTAAACAAGATCTTGGAAGAGGAGAAGGCAGGTCTCCTTGATAGTCAATTAAACTGGAGAAATCCCTTTGGGAGGGGGCAGTAACTCCCAATGACGGCACTTCCCCAGTCACATAGGATAAGTATCTCCTTTTGGATAAGCAAGGAGGAGGAGTGCAGAATACCGCTTTCCCCATCTTCCTCTTTTCTGTCAACCAGCTCTCGATACTTGACAGAGCTTTCTTTGACGACTTCGATAGCACCATCTTAGGCAGCCTAGAAGCTTCCGTAGGCTGTCTCATCATAAAAGAAGAACCCGGCAAAAAGGGAATCTCTGGAGAAAAGAAGTCCGGGAAACAAAACAAGAAGTATTTCAAAAAGGAAGCGTAGGCTGAAGCAGGCTGATCCTGTTCTATGTCCTCTTCTGAAGACGAAATGGGTGAAAAGTGGAATGTGGTGTCAGATGCCTGGAATAATTTGGCGCCCGCTCGGAAAGGGTGTCATCGTGCACTGACGACTGTTCGCAAACTACTTGTTGAACTGGTTCAGCGGGTGCATCAGATCCTCTAGATCCCACTGTGTTTGGATCCCTAAGATCCCACTAAACACTTGGATCCCATAGATCCCACTTGATGAAAGGATCCCTCGGATCCCACTGGATGACTGGATCCCTTGGATCCCACTGGACGACTGGATCCCTCGGATCCCAATGGATGTCTGGATCCCTCAGATCCCACTGAATATCTGGATCCTTCCGATTCCACTACAGTAAACCCCCGTATTCGCAGGGGATGCATACTGCGCCCCCCCCTCCCCTCGAATAGCTAAAATCCGCGAATGCTTAAAACCCCTCTAAAAACACTTAGAACTGCCTATTTTGATAGTTTAAACACAAGAACAACCCTCTAAAAATGCTTATACCTGAGTATTTTAATATTTTTATCACAAAAAGTTCATTTTGTCATGAAAATGATATGAAAATACAGTAATTAGTGAATATTTCTCAGTGAAAAATAATGGGTAGATACGTTCCACAGAGAAATCCGTGAATACGTGAGCCCACGAATCTTGAGAATGCAAATACGGGGGGTTTACTGTAGGTACGTGGATCCACCAGATCCCACTAAACTGGATCCCCTTGGATGCCCGGAGCCCTTGGATCCAAAAGTACGATCTCCGTGTTTCTTAGAGGTCCGCTTGGGCAACAGAAACTGATGCCCTGACACAGACACTACGGGCGACACGTTAGATGGATCATCCCAAAAACTACATGAAGGTTTGGGACTCAGATCCCGATCTCTGTTTCGCTTGCATGGGATTGGAAATTCAGACTCAGCTGCGGATATCAGCCTTTTCAATGGCCTGGATGCACTTTTGAAGTGCCAGCTGCACTTCCTCACTTTGCACTTGGATTCGTTGGATTCTGAATCCGCATCACTCGATGAAAGTGCATGAACACCAATATGGACACCTTTTCAGTGGCTGTCCGTCAAGTCCTGGGAATTCCGAACATCGGTTGAGGGGCCAACTACTCGTGGGCAAACCCCACCAACCTCCCTGGGACTTACGGTTTGCCTCATCCCAGGTTTAGGGGAGTTTGACAGGGACCTTTGTCTAGGAGCATCGTGGGACGAGTATCCACTTCCTCCACTGACACAACACTTGCACCGACATCACTGGCACTAACCTTATCCATAAGGCCCCTCACTGAAGCCCCATTTGAGCTACAGTGTTCACTAGGAGACCAAATTTCTGGTCCATTCTGGCTTCCAGACTGGCGATGGCATTGGGTTCGGAAGTTTGGAAGTTGGATAAAGGAGTCACAGGTAAAGTTAGAGGACTGGTGATAGGGGAAAATGCAGATATAGGGGTTGGACTAACTGAATTCTTAGCTTCGGTCTTAGCTGCCGCTCTCCTATGTCTGTTACTCTCTAGTTTATGTAAGTAACTAATTAAAGTCTTCCATTTCCCCTGATCCCATTCTTTGTAAGTCAAGACTGAAGAGCAAGTTTGTCCTGTACATTGACAATAAATGGTATGAGAGTCATAATTGATATAAGTTAGTCTGGTATTACAGACTTTGCTGCAAAACCTACTACTAGCAGAACTAGAGTCAGACATATCCTGGAAAACAAAAGTCCAAGTTAAATAAGCTAATGCAATTAGCGCATTTGCTACCAAGACGCAGAATACTTCACCAAACAACGATGAAAATCATCCAGCGAATTATACTAAGTCAAAAGAAAGCTGAAGTTAACAACCGTGTTAAGCTGTTAACCAGCAGAAACGAATTGGGCTCGTTAGTAGTGTTGTACCTATCCTTCCCTGAAAGTGGGCGGGGCAAGTTACCTATACCAAAATATTGGAACTCTACCGTGAATTTTCAAATTTAAGCTGCCGATAAATGAAACATAATAGCTATGTAGTTACTTGGTAAGTTACTTATATAAAAGCTAAGTGCTTAGTCTAAAGCCCCTTTAAAAAGTTTTAGCTTCTTAATATTTTTGCAGTTGGGGATTTTGGATTAGACTACTAAGCTATGGCATGCATTCAGATTCTGCTGTTAGATCTTAAAAACTACTAAGGCTATATGGCTGTAGATTGGTATGTTGATCATCCACCCTCCAATCATCAAACATACCAAATTGCAGCCCTCTAGCCTCAGTAGGTTTATTTTATGGTTAAGTTAGCCATGATCATGCTTCTGAACACATGCCACCACTGGGCTGTGGCTGAAAGTTTCATGGGCCATGACTGAGAGTTTCATAGAGCATTACACACTGTACAGAAAACTTGATTGTGTCAAAGAAACTTTGGCCATTTTTTACTTGTTTTATAGCAATGTAACTGGGGTTTGAGGTTTTTTTGTCAGGTATCTGAAAGGTTCTTTCAGCCAACAGAAAATTTTCAGCAAACGTAAGGAGTTTAGAAACCTTACTTTTATGTATGTAGAGAAGTCCTTATAATATCTTTAATTGGGATTTGTATTATTTAATTGTGTTCATTAGCACTAATACAGCTTTTCTTTCAGATTGGTAATGTGAGAAGATTTAATCTAGTTAGTGAAATGCCGTCTCTTGTGACCTGGATACATGGTGGAAGTTGGTTGGACCAGACACTTCTATGGGGACCAGAAATTAGGTCAGCATCCAAAAATTCAGATGCTCCTTCTGTGGCAAAACTTTTGGAAATTGTGGATCAAGCTTCACAAGAAACAAAGTGTCACAAAGGAGTTGGTAAAACACTGCATAGCGAAAGAAACATTTTAGAAAGTGATAATTTTAGTGGAATAGACACTGCATCACAAGCGCATGCCAGAAATAATGATTGCAAACATAAACTAATTGACACAGAAGACTCCAGTGATACAGATTTAGCTAGTGAATGTGGTGGAAATGAGTTTGATCCTAATATTGCAAGTGCTCAAGACATATTAGAGAGAAGTGAAACTCCTTATGTGGATGAAAGTGACAATGATTCAGATAATAGTTCAGGTCTTGATGATGCCTATTTTTTATAGTATATTAGAGAATAATTTTTTAGGTTTTAAGCATTATTGCATTTGTTTTAAAGCAACAGATATAATTAAAGATTATGGTTACTTGTTCAGCTTTGTGTTGTACTGTCTAAACAAATATTTTTTTATATTAAGTAGTTTTAATACTAGATTTTAACAGCTTAAATAGTTCTATATAGGTGTCTTGAAAAAGTATTCAGTATACCATATTCTCATTTGAGATGATAGTTGGCAGACTTGTACTTTCCCGGGGCAGAAAGCAAAACAGGATTATTAGAGTTCACAAAAAATGAGCAGCAATTTTCTAAATGAAAAAGTGGTGAGTCTTGGCTGTTGATCAGCCACCAAGTTTCTCAACAGCCACCAAGTTTCTCAGAAGTTGGATCTGCACAGCTGGCCTCATATTCATGCACTTACTATAGCCCCAGCTGGCTTCATGGTAGAAATCAGTCCATTACCATCTGAATGGCTAAAATTTGGTGGTTTGGATACTCAGAGAATTTCCTTATAAAGGCAAAAGTACTTGATATGGTACAATATAAAACAAAAGACAATCTATCTCAAATAACAGGTAACTTGAAACTAACAATACATATGGTGTGGCATGTAAGATACTTGTAAAAATCTCTCAATTGCATGTTTGTAAAATAGGCTAGATCTTCTGTTATACTGTTATACTGTATAAAACTGCTTTCAACAAGTTGAAAACAATTTCACACAGTATTATGTTTCTGCTCTGCATTACCCATGTTTTTCAACTTGGGTAACTATCAGCAGGTTATGACTCATGTTTCTGCTTTTCATTAATTTTGACTTTTTGCATCTTTATATGACATTTGATTATATCAGTATCTTTTTCCTGCACTGTATTGTTTTCTAACAATAATATTAGTGAAATTTGGCAGAGAATTTTTTATTTAAAAAAAATCATCAGTAACCTTTGGAATATTCTATTTAATACTCTACGCCAATATCTGCAGTCTTACAGTGAAACTATTATTTTATGGTAAAACAGTAAAGTATAAAAATTTTTTGTCATTGATTTTATTATATTTGCAGTACAACAGAATATAATTGCATTACTCACCATGATTTGTAAGTATTGGCAGGTTGTCATTTTACAACAGAAGAATGGTAAAAGAAAGAACATTTGTGAAGAGAGATTTGCAGCATTTGTGGATATGTTTCTGAACATGTATACAGTACTGACAAATGTGATTTTTATGTATATGTATAACCCTTTTGGGCCAGCCTTATGAAAGTTAAGAATGTTAACTCAGCAGCCTGGGTAAAATGTTTCATAATAGCAATTTATGCTTACATCACACAAAGGTTATATTTTTAAACCCATCCTCTAACAGTACAGACACTGTATGCATGTACTAGTGACCTTTTGACTTACAAAGATTTCAGGTTCTGACAGCTATCCTAAAAGGCATTTCTCCTATACAAATCTTATTTAGAGGATTACAGTATATATTTCTATTACCAAAGTGTAAGTAAAATTTTAGTAAATAAATTTTGTTATCAAGTTAACAATACAAGAATATGGTGCTGTAGATAAATATCCCACGAATATGTGAGAACTAGGATTTTAATTTAGGGTAGTTTATTGCCTACTATGAACAGGCTTGTCTTCACCACCATATGTACTCACACCGTATTGTCATTGTCTCACAATTAGAAGGGGGAAATGTGAGATTAAAAGTAAAAATAGGGACAATCTTGAGTACAAGGACAAAAGGGTACATATTTTCATTTGCTCTCTCATCTGGTGCCTACTTTTTGGGTCATAGACTGCTTTTTCAGTCACCTGAAAAAAAAACCACCATATATACTAAGTGTTTGTCTGCTGATTTTGTACTGAGCGTGAAGCTACCACACTTAAGTATCTCCAAAAAACTTTTGTTTATAAGAGGGGATTAAACAAGTCAACCAAACAAAACAATTTAAGAAACATTTTAACTGAAATCTTTATGGATACGTTTATGTGAGTAAGGCCTTAGCAGGATTTATTCTGGGTGGGAGAGCAGGGTGCTGTTGCTGTTGCCTTGCCTACACACACACACACACACACACACTCTCTCCACTGATTACTGATACTGTAAGTGTAAGTCTATAAACAATACACACACACACACACACACACACACACACACACACACACACACACACACACACACACACACACACACACACACACTCTCTCTCTCTCTCTCTCTCTCTCTCTCTCTCTCTCTCTCTCTCTCTCTCTCTCTCTCTCTCTCTCTCTCCACTGATTACTGATACTGTAAGTGTAAGTCTATAAACAATATTTTACTGCAATATTCTTATCCAGTTTGTGAAATCATTACACTGTCCACTGCACACGTAACTACTTAAACTTATGTAATCATATAAAAATCTTCATTTCCCTTGCAATCATGTAAAAATCTTCATTTCCCTTGCCCATACCTTCTACAATACTACTGATAATGTACTGTACTATAATTTGAAGCCTATTAAAGATATTTTACAATAATCAAAGAATGAAGTAGGTATCTCAATGTCATTGTTCTGTGGTTGTCACATATCAGCGGAGATGGTGTTAGTACTACAGTATTGGTAGTGGTGGTAGGCACCAAGCAACTCTTATGAATTCCACATTTTATGTATTGTTTACCCTCAAAATTTGAGGGTTATCCTATGCAACTCAATTTGTTACTCATATTAACAAATGGTAATTTGCATAAATTTTCAACTATTTTTCTTTGTACACTCACCACTGCAGAGCAGTAACTGTACTGCAACTTGTATGATAATGCCAAGTGTTTACTGTATAAGAATGTATTTGTTGACTTTCGTTTTTGTATTTGAGATTATTTTTAATAAAAACAAAGGTAACATCTAAAAACTGAGAACTTTACTATACTACTCATTTTGTTACCCATGTTATCATTGGTAATTTTGGACCTTCAATAGAAAGCAGTACAATATTAATTTTTTATTTTTACAGACAGCTGTGTAATAGTGGAAGTACTGTATCTGTAAGAATTTTATCATTATCTACATTATCTATGGTAAATTTTAACTGTCTACTTCTTATTTGTATATGCTGTAAATCATTCATAAAAGTAAATAAAATTAATTACTATAAATAAATGAAGAACAAATTTAATTAGTGCAAATGTAAGATAAACTAATCTGATGAATATAGGCCAAAATATGAATTACACTTCAGAATGGTATGGGTTGGCATGTACTGTGTGACATAATAGCCTAGGCTAAGTCTATATTGTCTAGGGTACCATGTTAGACTTGAGTTGAAGTGGAAAAAGTTTTACAAATATATACAGAATGTAGGCAGAAATGACAAAAAGTGTTAATTATAATCTAATTTTAGTTTCAAAGGATAAATACTGCTGCAGACGGCTCATTTTTAAATTTTTTAAGGTCACCTACTTTATTTATAAATGGTTCAAGTACCACCTACGGGTACTCAATGCTAGAAAATATATGTTTGCTGAACTTATGTGGGCTTTACATATATTACTTATGTGGGGATTACATAAATTATGATATTACATGATGAGGTAATGGGAAAATTGATATAATATAGCATCTTAATACTGTATCATGCTTTTTACACGTCTAAATATTCCCTTTGTCATATGGCTATTTCTAGTATATTACAGCCATAGAATGTGATTTTTACAATTCCATGTACCCTCTTTCTTACAGGCCTATTCCTATAACATACAGTACTAGTATACAGCATTCTCAATATCCTATTTATCATAAACCTCTTCCATATATAATACACCAACCACTATGATGACACCCATTTTACAAGCCTGGGTATCCTTTTCTGACATAGGTCTATTTCAGTAATATGTGTGTATCCTTTTTTTTAACATGGGTCTGTTTCACACTTACAGATGGGGCTTAAGAATACCACTACTGTAGTTTTGCTTGTTGTAAAATGAAGCTAAGAGGACAAAAGCTGTCTTTCAGATAGACTTTTTTGAGTCAAAGGTTAGGTCAACTGCCGATAACTGTGGTTGACAACTGCAAGGGCATATGGTCATAAGAGAACCTTAGCCAAATCTTGAAACCATGCTGGATGCAATTACAGAATTCTGATAGAAATAGTTGGAGAAGATGCATTAAGGCAACCAACCTTTTAGCTTAGGGACAGCAGGGTGAAAAGTATAGAATTCTTCCTTCATATTTCAGTGTCAAGGAAATAAGGTTTTGAGATAATTTCAAAAGAGGAATTACAATCTCAAATAGATTGTACCATATTACCAATTTATATTAATTATATGTATTGGTGAATGTAACTTTCTATTTCTTAAACTACTGGTGAGTGAGGAGGAAGGTGGAAGGGGGCTTCGGTTGAACCCATAAGAGGTAGAAGATTGAGAGGAAGGTAAAGGAATAGATGGGGTGATAAAGTGACAGAAGATTCTGAGAAGTGTTTAGCACAGGAAGAAGCTTTCAACAGAATAGTTGGAGAAGGTGCGCCAAAGCAACCCTAGCTTGGGCATAGCAGTAGAAATGAAGAACATGTACCATTGTTGTATTAGACTGGTCACTTCAGTATTAAAGAAGCAAATAACAAAAAATTTGTAAGAAAAAACCACTTGCAACTCCATGAGAGTGTCAAACATTTCCTTACTATGCCAGCCAGTTTTCTTTCTTTAGCATAAACAGCTTTGTATCTTATTTGACAGAGGGTAGGGACCTCAGTGAAGGTAACAGTTCTCAGTTTTATAAAACAATTTAATTGTAACCAAGTCTTCAATCTTAGCCTCATTACTTTCTGCTTTTGCTTTGCTTTTCATCCTTTCCTTGGTCTCTTCTCACTCAGCTGTTCAACTTCTTTAACTTGAATGTGTTCCACTTTCAATTTTCACCCATGAATAAATCATGTAGAGCATTCCTATGACTTTAGCAGCAAAGTACTTCTGTGGTCTTGTTACACTACTAAATATTATAATAATAATAATAATAATAATAATAATAATAATAATAATAATAATAATAATAATAATCGTGTTTCCTAGGAAACACATGACAATACACAAAGCACTACACCCAAGAGCAAATACAGACAGACTATATATAACACGAAAGGAAGGAGGGAGAGGTCTACTAAGCATAGAGGACTGGGGCAATTTCTGAAAACCAGTGAAGACGAGTGGCTAAGGAGTGCATGGGAAGAAAGACTGATCAAAGTAGATGAAGACCGAGAAATATACAGACAGGAGAATGAAAAACAGAACAAAGGAATGGCACAGCAAACCAATGCATGGACAGTACATGAGACAGACTAAAGAACTGGACAGCAATTAAACATGGCAATGGCTACAGAGGGGAGAACTCAAGAAAGAAACAGAAGGAATGCTAACAGCATCACAAGATCAGGCCCTATGATCAAGATATGTCCAAAGAACAATAGATGGAAATAACATTTCACCCATATGCAGGAAGTGCAATATGAAAGATGAGACCATAAACCACATAGCAAGCGAATGTCCAGTGCTTGCACAGAACCAGTACAAAAAGAGGCATGATTCAGTAGCAAAAACTCTCCACTGAAGCCTGTACAAGAAACACCAGCTAGGTTGCAGTAAAAAGTGGTACAAACATCAACCTGAGGGAGTGATAGAAAACGATCAGACAAAGAGCCTCTGGGACTATGGTATCAGAACAGATAGGGTGATAAGAGCCAACAGACCAGACTTGACACTGATTGACAAAGTCAAGAAGAAAGTATCACTCATTGATGTCACAATACCATGGGACACCAGAGTAGATGAGAAAGAACTGATAAGTATCAAGGCCTGAAAATAGAAATAAGAAAGATACCCATAATCATAGGAACACTAGGCACAATCCCAAGATCCCTGAAAAAGAACTTGGAAAAACTAGAAGCCAGAGTACCTCCAGGACTCGTGCAGAAGAGAGTGCTATTAGAAACAACGCACATAGTGAGAAAAGTGATGGACTCCTAAGGAGGCAGGATGCAACCCGGAACCCCGACACTATAAAAACCACCCAGTCAAATAGGATGACTGTGATAGATAAAAAAAAAAATAATAATAATAATAGTAATACTTTGGAAAGTGAAGCTTGGATGTTGACTGCATGTGAAAAGTTGAAACGTGGGATGAATTGTTTGCATAACATATGTATAGTGAAGAAAGATACTCACACGGAGAGAAATGTACTGGTAAAAAGGTTAGCATTAGCAAAAGGATGGATAAAGTAATCTGAGATGGTCTGGTCTAGTGGAAAATTTTAACAACAATGGGTTGGCAAAAAGTATATAATCTAGAAGTGTTGGGGGGGGGGGGGGAAGGAGAGGAAGACCTCACTCCTGATGACTCTTCAGTAACAATCAATCTAGTGGCTGATTTTACAGAGATTGTACGGTACAGGAGGTTCAACAATGATTGAGCAATAAAGTTTGAAAATGAGTGTGAGTGTTATGTTGTTTTTTCTCTGTCCAGTTAGCATACATCGCTAAATATTGAAGAAAAAGTAATTCCATCCAGCTGAAGAGGTAGGAGTATTTCAGTATACAGTAACTCTTTACATTCTTTTATACCACCTACATTTTCTAAAAATTTTGATGAATTAAAAATCAATGTTTACTTGGGAATCGTAAGTGCATCACTTTTTTGGAAATGTAACAAGTACATTTTGAATTGGAAATATACATGTAAACAATGCATCTGAATGCTTCGTCTGTCAGCAACTCAAGCTTGCAGTTCATACAGGAATAAGCAGTTCATACAGGAATAAATTATGTCCCATCATGTTACTGAAGGCAGTCAAATTATGTAAATGCTACTGTGTTCTTGACAAATGCCCTGAACTGGGGGCTAAGAGTGCTGTTCACAAAGCCTGAGAGCTCAGTACACTACAGTCTCTTCCTTATTTGCTACCACTGAAAAATACCGAATGAAGGAAAAAATGAAGAAGAGTATATATATTAAGGCCATAGAGTAGTATTACTGTACAGTATAATGTTTGTGAATCTTGAAAGGACAATAAAGCATTCACAAGATTTGATAGAGATATGGTTGGTTAATCTTCCCACGGATGGCAAGGACTCTATTGAAGTAACAAAGTTGGAAATATCTTGACCAACTTGCAGAGTGTAAAAAGTCTTAAAAAAAAGAAGTCCACTTCATAAAAAATAAAATTAATTTAGTACAGCAATCTAAAGTTGTTAACTGCCATAGGCTACCATAACTGCTGAAAAATGCAAATTTTCCCCTAAGATAATGACCTGGTTTCTGGAACCAAAGCATGTTGATAAGCACAATTTCCAATATGTACTGAACTCGTGAATTCTCCATAATAAACTAAATTACTTAAGCTCATTTTATTCAGAGTAACACATTAATGAATCATTTAGGATTGCTAGTAAACACTGAGATCCTTGTTGGTGAGATTGTGAGAGAGGTGCGAAATAATGAGCAGGAAGACAAGCACTGCTGGTTTATTGATGAAAAGGAGCTGCTTATAAAATGGGATGCGGACGTCTGCGTAGTTCGCAGAGACCGCTGGTACAAAGATTTACAGGTGACCTGAGGTCAAACTAATTCCTTACAAAAACAGGACAGGTTCATACAGAGGACATAGTGATCAACAATGTCTGACATATAACATAAATAACTCGTTACTTGTACATAAAACGTGATTGTTTAGAAAGACAACATATATACAGTTTACAATTATGATGATAAATATATATTCCGATCAACATTAGGTCAATGAAAAGGCACCACAGAAAACGGGATGTTCTCTACACAGAATGGATTGAGAGGGGACTTTACAATAACCGCCCCCTCCCCCAAAACGGAGGCAACGTCTGATTAAACCAGGTGTTTGCTGGGGCGACGAAGGGGGCCTCTCTTTCTCGATGTCAACTGGAGAGGGCGGTCACCTTCCCTCCCGTGTCCTCTGCAGTGGTTTGTTGGGATGCCTTTCCATCAGGTCTCTGGGTTTTTCGGGGACGCCCTCGCCTCCTTCCTGTGACCGGGGTTGTTTGAGGGGCTGCCGCATCCCGCAGGAGATCTTGGGGTCCGCCTTCCTTGCTAACCCTCCAGGAATGCGGGTTTTAGACGATCTACTGACACCCAGTCTTCCCGCCCATGGATGGATATTTGGAATGCCTTCTTGTTCCTTTCCAGCACCAGGAATTTCCCTGTAGGACCTAGTCAAGGGTGGGCGTACGGTGTCGTCCCTGACGAAAACGTGGGTGGCAGAGGACAGCAAGGGGGGCATGAAGGGGGATGTCCTGTCGGTGAATGTCTTTTGGCAGGGGGCGAACTTTCCAACCCTGTCTCGGAGCCTCTGCGTTCCTATGTCATCCCTGTCCTCTACGATGAGTTCCCCGGGACTACCAGAGTCTCCCCATAGACTTTTCCGCTGACGAGGGGTCGCCGTTGGCTCTGAGGGCAGTCCTCAACCCGAGGAAGGCCCAGGGCAGCTGGTACTTCCAGTTTTCAGAGGAGCAACGAGCCATGAGGGATGCCTTCAGAGACCTGTGAAACCTTTCCACCACTCCGTTGGCTGTGGGGGTTATAGGCGTTGGTGCTATGGTGAGTGGTCCCCATTAGACGTGCCAGGGAGGTCCACAGCTCGGACAGGAAAGCGGGTCCCCTGTCTGTCGTTATGTCGTCTGGGACACCGAACCGGCTGATCCAGCTGGAGAGGAGGGCTTCCGCACATGCACTGGAAGTGGCTTCTTTCATGGGCGTAGCTTTAGGCCACCTGGCGGAGTGATCGACGACTGTCAGAAGATATCTGGCTCCCGATGGGGGAAGAGGTCCTACTATGTCGACGTGGATGTGCCCAAAGCGTCTCTTTGGCTGGGGAAATTCGGCCACCCCCGATTCAGTGTGCCGTCCCACTTTGCTTGTCTGACACTACATACACTGTCTTGCCCAGGACGTCGCGTCTTTCTGTATGCTGTGCCAGACGAACTTCTCCGTCAGTAGTCTGGCTGTTGTCCTTCCGGAGGGGTGGGATAGGCTGTGGATGATGTTGAAAACCAGCCGATGTCTGGAGGCGGGTACCAGGGGGCGGGGGTGTCCGGTACTGACATCGCTCAGCAATGTTGATCCTCCTGTGCCGAAGGGCACATCCTTCCACTTCAGCGACATGATGGCTGTACGGTAGGCTGGGGTCTCAGGGTCAGCAGCTTGTTAGTGGGCGAGGTCCTCGTAATCGATCCTGAGCTGTATGGAATCGAGCTCGATCCTCGAGACGGTGTCGGCTACCGGGTTCTTCCTGCCGGGGAGGTATTTGATGGTGCAGGTGAACTCTGCGATGGCTGTGAGGTGCTGCTGCTGCCCAGAGGACCATGCGTCGCCCAGCTTCATGAAGGCGTGGACCAGCGGCTGGTAGTCGGTCCAAATTGTGAAGGGTGTCCCCTCCAGGAGGAACTTGAAGTGCTGTACCGCCTGGTATGCTGCGAGTTCTTGGTTGAAGGTGCTATAGTGGGAATCGGCGGGGTTTAGCCTCCTACTGGAGAAGGCGATGGGCTGAGGGGTCCCTCTGATGACCTGTTCCAGGACTGCTCTGCAGGCGATGTTGCTGGCATCCGTCGTCAGCTGGAGGGGAGCGCTGGAGCCCTGGTGAGCCAAAGATGTTGCTTTGGCGAGGGAGGCCTTTGTCAGGAGGAAAGCCTTCTGCTGGTCGGGGTCCCACACTAGGGTCTTTGGACGTCCCTTCAGGACCTCTGTCATGGGGGTCATGGTATGAGCAATCCCCGGGATGGATCTTCTGTAGTAGTTGACCATCCCAGGGAATTCTTGTACGGCCCTGATGGAGGTAGGGGTGGGGAACTTCTCGACGGATTCGACCTTTGATGACATCAGGCGGACGCTTCCCAGGGATGTCTCGTGGCCCAGGAACTCCACCTTCTCAACGCCGAAGGTGCATTTGTCAAACCTGATGATGAGATCCCCCAGGATGCTGCCCATCAATCTCTGGAGGTCACGCCCGCGTTCCTCAGGCCGAAGGTGGAGATGGCGAAGACGTAGGACCCGAAGGGCATAACGATGGCAGGTTTGGGGATGTCCTCCGGCGCTACTGGGACCTGAAAATAAGATTTTTAGGTCCATTTTGGAGAATATCCTGGCCCCATGGAAAGAGGCCAGGGCCTCCAGGTGCCGCTTTCTGCACCATGTGAAGAGGGGAGGCCCACGGGCTGGGAGCCTTTTTGCATATGCCTATCCTTTCCATCTCTGCGAAGACCTTTTTGGCCTCCTGAAGGCGCTGCGGGGGAAGCCGTCGGAACTTTGTGTGCGTCGGGGGCCCTTTGTCTTGATATGGTGGTATATCCCGTGTTTGGCAGGAGTCCCGGGCATCTGGCGGAGTTCGGGTTTGAAGACCTCTGGGAACTCCTTCAGGAGGAAACCATACTGGTGGGGCGTGATGGAACAGATGGCGGGCTCCCTGGGGCCTGGCGACAAGGGCAGGGGCTGGCAGGACTGGGTGTCCAGCAGGCATTCGCGGCCGACGTCGACTGCTAGACTGAAGTGGGCGAGGAAATCCGCCCCCAGGAGTGGAGTCCTGACGTCCGCGATGATGAACTCCCAGCTGTACCTCTGGCCAAGGATAGAGATCGACAGGAGCTCGGTGCCTTTGGAGAAGATAGGGGACCCATTTGTGGCCGTCAGGCAGGCAGTCGGGTCCAGCAGTCATCTGCGGTCCTCTCCTGAAGGTGGAAACACCGAAAGCATGGCTCCAGTGTTGACCAACATCATCCTGCCAGAGATCGCGTCGTGGACGTAGAACCCTAATGGTAAGGGGCCCCTGGGTATTTTTGTTGTTGCTGCCACGGCGGCCTGTGGGGTTGGCCGCCACCTCCTCCGTTTTTTGAAGGGAAGAAAGGACAGGGGGCTTCGCACTTCCGGGTGGCTCTCCCGAACCTCCAGTGGAAGTAGCATAGCCCCAGCCCCTCCCTCTTCTGCTGGTGGGACGACCTTTTCTGCTCAACAGAGTTGATGGGCTCTGTGTTGGGGTCCTCCGGCAGGAGGCAGTTGGCAGAATGTGCTGGCTTGGTCGCCCACTTGACCGGCTTCGTGGAGTCCATCAGCTGCTGCGCCAACCTGATTAGGTCCTCGACCGGCAGGGTGTACAAGTCCGTGATCTGCCCACGGACCTCTGGCAGTAGCTGCCACAGGAAGATCTCCCTCAACAGACTGATTTCCTTGCGCCTGCCGTTGCTGTCAGTCTCGGGGAGGGGGAAGAGGTCCTGGAGGGCATGCCACACTTCCAAGAGGTTTCCCTCCTGCCGGGGGTTGAGGGCGAGGTCGAGGGCACGGGCAGCTCTCTCGGAGACAGGCAGGGAGCAGGTCTCGATGAGAGTGGATTCCAGTTCTTGGAAGGTGGCAGGGACCAACGTCGTCATCAACCAAGGGGCAATCTTCTTATATATCTATCTACCCTGGGAAGGCATTAATGGTGATGTCCGCCTTCAACACCTCGTCAGTCAGGCCTGCTATTCTGAATTGCCCCTCGACCCTGTAGAACCAAGACGCTGCATTCTCCCTGGTGAATGGCGGCAGCCTTATGTTAAGGGCTGTCTTTGGTTGGTCCGTCAGGGGGGTTATCGCATGGGGCGGCAGTACCGGTGTGGAGGTGCACGCGGGAGGGGGTTGTGAGAGGGAGGTGTCTGCCTCCGAGAGGTTCATGGTAATTTGTCCGTGGTTGGGAATGTCTCCGTTCATGCTCTTTTCGCGCTCTCACTTGAAGTGTGTGGGAACACTCACACCAATACACGCTGGGGGAGTGTGCCATGTGGGTCCGTTAATGATGCTGGCGACCTGCCAACGAGGGTCAGTTAACGTCCAACCGCTTTGTTAGAGCGCCGTAGTTAGTCTGCTAGGAGCGTGGATTAGGTTCATTGGGCCAAGACTTAGTTGCCGTTTGGGTCCACTGCTGGTTTATTGATGAAAACGAGCTGCTTATAAAGTGGGATGCAGACGTCTGCGTAGTTCGCAGAGGCCGCTGGTACAAAGATTTACAGGTGACCTGAGGTCAAACTAATTCCTTACAAAAACAGGACAGGTTCATACAGAGAACACAGTGATCAACAATGTCTGACATATAACATAAATAACTCGTTACTTACATAAAACATGATTGTTTAGAAAGACAACATATATACAGTTTACAATTATGATGATATATATATTCCGATCAACCTTAGGTTGATGAAAAGGCACCACAGAAAATGGGATGTTCTCTACAGAGAACGCGTTGAGCGGGGACTTTACAAGATGTTTAACTTGACTGAAAAGTAAAGAAAGAATCATGGTAAATGTGGTCAGTGCCATGGTACTTTATGCATAGTAACCTATTGAACAAAAAGTCTGTAAGGGGTCGCATTGCAGTCGCACGTGTGTGTGTGTGTGTGTCATCCATTGGAGAAAACAAGACAAAGCATCCCGCTTTCTCTCTCTCCCTCCCATGCGTCAACTGGAGGGGACCACAGGAACGCAACTTCTACCAAACAATATTTCTGTCTGTTTCTCTCTAACCATTGTTGTCTCGATTCATGTACAATCACCACTACTTGCATGGCATCATGTACTCATAATGTTCCACCGAATCTTCTGCATCAAACTGTATGTATGTTTCTGTTTGTGAAGATGCCAAACGTCTCACCATTTCACATATATCATGCTACTGCACTGTATTCATTAATCTGTCTCAAATCTCATGCATATGTCCATATGTGGAATTTCCTGGCCTTTTCATTGATATATGTTTTATCATTGTACATTTATTATGTCTCTCACAATCGCCATCTGTTTGTCTGTCCACAAGCACAGATGTCAGAAACATAATCTTTGATTTACCCTGTCTGTGTGAAGAAACTACTTTGCGGCTCACACCAGCCAATAACAACTTCAAAGATTCTGTACATGTTTTTCAGTAAGGAACCACCAATAAACTAGACAACACCCAGCCAGTATGTCACTCAATACCATCCTTACACTGGTGACCCCGGAGTGACCTGAATGAGCCGATGGCAGGTGTCCGACCCACGATGACAACCTCGCGTGTCAACGAACCCTTCGCCTTCTCCCCGACTCAGCTTCCAGCAGAATGTCTTAAACCTGCATTCCTGGAGGAGGATGACGGAGGCGGTCCCCAAAACCTCCCGCAGGGTATGGCACCCCCTCGGACATCCCCGCATGCAGGAAAGAGGCGTGGGCGTCCCCGGAAAACCCAGAAACCAGTGGATTCTGTGGGAAAATGAAGTTCTATTGATTATCTGTACTTTTGTATTAGAGACCTTCGCAAATAACTCATGCAGTCTACTGTGCTCAACAGAATCAAATGTCAGGTGGAATGTTGCTGTCATGGACAGCTCTTGAAACATCACTCTAGAATTCATGAAGTATTGTGCCTCCAAAGAGTATTTTGTGAAACACCAGCTCAGTCGTTGTGGCTTTGACTTTTCCAACAGCTGAAAAAGAAACTTATCAATGAGTGCAAAATAATAGTCTGCTTGACCATGCACAACTTTAGTGGAGATGGCTGATGTCTTGACTAAGGCAGCCCTCGATGAAAGGAAACATCTGGGAGGGAAATTTTTTAGCATCCAGGCATATAATTGGATTCCCCAGAATCTGGTGCAGCATGATGATGTGACATTGATAATGGAGTAATATTAGACCGCAGTAGGAACTATAATGTTAGGTCAATAAGTGGTCCATATATCACCCTTGCTGGTCTTTGGAGCAGACCATTCCCTAGGCTTGTGCAGATCTCATGAGACTGAACAGAGGAGAGGGGTCAATGTATAAACCATTTCAGGGGTGCTTCATTCAGAATGCATGTTAAAAGGCTTATACTATATGAAAATATCCCTGAATGAATAACGCCTAACAAAGCCCAATTTCCTGTAAAGTAAGCTATGGCATATCCTGAGACAAAAATGAAAAAAAGGAAGTGCATGCTAGTGGACTTAGATCAGGAGAAAATCTGGAAACCTATAAGGAAAAGAAAAAGAGCCAGAGAAGTTCATTGCTAAAATAATGTGCACCGATTCTTGTTTGACATAATGCATACTAAATGTGCTAAATCTGATTTTGTTGTAATACACTATGGTCTCTAGATGTGATCTTTCGTCATCTACGAACAAAAAAGGTTCAGATTTCTTGGTCTGCTGAAACTGTCTATTGGTTTGTAAAGGTGCCTTACCTTGACTGATAAATTAATCATGTACAAGACATGTCCAGCCATCTCCCTATCATTATCATACCTACATATAGAATTTTCATGATATCACTTATGGCATAATTCTATCTCTATCCTCGTACCTGACTCCTGATCTTAAAATTTTACGCTCGAATGGGCAAAACCTTCTGGACGTAGTTTCATTGTCATACCATAATTTATATTCGTATAGCAATACGGATCGTATTAGACAAGGTCTAGAGATTAATTTTTTTACCTTCGTACTAGGCTAAGTATAATCTTACTTTCATAAGCAATTCCCGTACACATTTAATTTTCAGCTTCATTCAATGTACCCATTGTTTGATTTGTCCATTTTTATTCTTTTCACTAAGTTTTGATTTGTCCATTTTTATTCTTTTTACTAAGTTTTGATATGTCCATTTTTATTCTTTTCACTAAGTTTAAACTCAAAAGAACCTGTACTAGACATAATTGCTTCCAAGTATTTGTTTGAAACAGGAGTTTTATTTTAAAACGTCTACTTATTCTGTTTGCACTGACAAGTTTATTCAATCTGTTTTAATATTTCAATTGTTCCTAAATGGGGTAGCGGTGGGGGTTGAACACCAAACCCTGCTCGTCTGCTCACGGCTTCATGAATATAACTGAAATATTTACAAAAAAGTATGATTAATATACGAAGTTAATCAAATATCTGTAGAACTAGAGGGAACGTTTAACGGGTTAGATAAATGCTCTCTGAAGGAAGGAAAATTAATTCTACGAGAATAATGTTTTCTTCATAACACTTCCCAATTCCTTTATTTGGTTGACTAAGTTAACTGGTATCTATAATTCCCCATGTTAGGCGTTACCACTGATATTGTTTTAAAGGGGTGGCTGCTGCGGTGGGAAATAATGCAGTAACATGTAAGTGATGCAGATGTAATTACGAAACGAATCATATGCATCACAAAGCTTTCCGAGTATTTCCGCAGTTAAATTAAAACATTACGTTTTTACCTCGGATAGTAATTGACAAACACGTAGACATCCAAGCTCCATCGAATCAATATACAGTACTGCTTATTTACAAAAGAATTTCAAGAAATGTGTGGAAACTATTTCCATGCACAGAGGTTCTATTTACATGTATAATGTTGACTGATGAAAAAAAAGTACTTGGAGTAGGCAAGATTTCGTTTAAGGAGCTAACATGAATTTCTTTTCATGGCATAAGGGCCAGCTACTGACACTCTTTCTTGCTCATGCAAGATTTACTTACTGTACATGTGTGACGCGCCTACTGGATGGGAGACACAAGAAACGTATTTGGACAGGTTCACTTTTGTAGAATACGCGAAGTGGTGGGCGTTTGGACACGAATCCTTTAGGCTGCAACTCCGTTTGTGTGAGCCTGGTATACATCATGTTTTATGCATTAACTAAGTGCATAATCGATGAGAAGTTTCAAATTGAATTGACGTAAATGCACGTAACTAGGAGAAAAATAGTATTTTGATTGAACAAAAGTTGAAATGTTAACATCAGACACTGAACTAATCCCCAGCTCCGGAGGTTGAAGTGACCATCAGTTAAGTTGTTTTCACCTTACGGATTCCCTCATAATTTTTCACGTATACAGGTTTTTGGAGGTAGTGAACAAAATTAAAACAGAGCTACTAAGTTATGCATAGCCGTTACGGACTGGTGTATTACAGAAGGGCCTAAATCATATTGTATAGAAATCATATCGTACAGAAATGAAAAACCGCAACAACACACATTAAGAGAAAATGCGTCCTGTTCGTGAACACTGCAACACAAAGAGAACATTTCAAGTACCGAACAAGACGAATTGTATCTTAAGGAAGACCCACCGCTTCTACGAGTATAATTCACTCAGCCCGAATGCTTTTTATAAGTTTAAAATAGACATAATACTTGGTTTACAGACATCAAGAGATATGCACAAAATACTGTCTTTTTTTTATCCAACTTACTCTCAATGTTAAAGGCAGAATATTTTTTCTATTCGATAAACGTATATACAGTTTGCTTTTATTTTTCCTCGTACTTAGCCCTCTACAGACACAGTGGCACATATTTTTACATTATAATATAAATGTACTCTTCTTTACTTCATTTTTTAAAGTTTTACTTCATACAATGTTTGCTTTTGCCTGAATATTATTTTGTATGCTGAAATATGTTCAAAAGTATTACTGTAACTGACCTAAATCTTTGATAAGACGAAAACCGCTAATATTTCGAAAAGGTATAGTAAATTACTACAGATGCTGTTTGAAACCCTCTTGCACCGTAGTTGTAATAACTTTGTGACAACAGATGACTGAAAGGTCGTATTAAAGCAAATGAAGATGAAATCTGTGAAGGAATTAAAGTGGGAGCTAGCACGGATGAAAGTACTTATTACCAGGGAAGGAAAACAATAAAAATAAATAAATAAATAAATACGTGGTGGAGTGCGCGTAACAGATCCAAATAAAAATCACTCCGTTATATGAATATTTATACAGAGAAAAAGGTTTTGTCGATCTGAGAATAAAGCTTTGAGAAGAGTGTTGGGAATCAGATGGCAGGACAGAATAAGAAATGGGAAACAAAGGATGGTCCATAAGTAGACGAGATAATGATGAGATGGAGATTGCTTGGGCATGTCCTTCACATATCCCCCGGGAAAATAGTACGTGGTAGTATCAGCTGGGTTTCTGTGGGCACCTGAAGGGTTGGACAACCTTGGCTTACTTGGACAAGGAAAATGAGAAGGGATGCTGGAGATGATTTAGAAGCAAAGTAGCTTTTCAATGTTTAGAATATGTGTATAGATTAGCATATTTTATCATTGGAATATACAGAAATCTAATTAGCACATTTTATCATTAGAATATACAGAAATCTAAGTGAAAAATTTATATTTCTTACAAACGTAAGCGATTTGAGTAAACTGTGTTCCGTATATTAACGTAAGATCGTTAACTACCATAAATCCCACGTATTATAAACATTATGCCTATTAAAACATTGCAAAGACAACCTGAATAACATGTAACAGAAAGGTCTTACTGAAAAGATTTCAACGTAGTTTTGTCAACTGCCTTTGCTGGATTTAAAGTTTTCTCCGGATGAATTACAATAATATCACTCTTTAGACAGTTTCTGATTGCATATTTAACTAGTCGATTCTTGCAGGAAACCAATGGTCTCCATCATCGTATTACATTCAAGAAATTTTGGTTGCGTTCCCACTCTATTCTTTCCTTCCGAATTATACGACACCAGCCTATTGTTCCAGTTCTCCCCACATAAACAACTAAAACTAACGTCCTTAGTGGGAAGCCACACATTACTTCCTGTAACTATAAAAATAAAATCACATTTATTAGGGCAACCTCTCATTTTACTACACATGTCCGAGTAAAATAATGCAGTGCAGGTATCATGGCGAACACTCACATACGATTAAAAACTTTACGACAGACAGACAAGAAATCTGTTAATAAAGGCGCAGCACTTATATCTCTATCTCAGTGTTCCACGCAACGCAACACGAACAGTTTTAAAAACCTTTTCCATCATTTTGTTTGGTACAGCAGGGAAGGACCTCTGTAAATGACCATGACAGACAAGTTAACCTTTTACGGTAATCAAGACCTGCACACGTCTATGTAGAGGTTGGTGATGTCATTACTATAATATAAACTTTCATTAGTGAGGAGAGGTGTCGGAATCTGACTTTTACTTTATGTATTTATCTCTCTTACCTTGCGTAAACGTTTTGGCTTTCAGTACGGCTTTGTAATTTTAACAGTTTTGTGTGTTGCGCCACGGCTACTAAATATGTTAAAACGTTTTGTGCTTTGCGTCATAACTAGTAAGTCTGTTAAAACGTTTTGTGTTTTACACCATATCTACTAAGTCTGTTAAAATGTTTTGTGTTTTACACCATACCTACTATGTTTGTTAAAACGTTATGTGTTTTACACCATACCTACTTTGTTAAAACATTTTGTGTTTTACACCATACCTACTTTGTTAAAACATTTTGTGTTTTACACCATACCTACTTTGTTAAAACATTTTGTGTTTTATACCATACCTACTAAGTTTGTTATGTTTTACACCATACCTACTAAGTTTGTTAAAACGTTTTGCGTTTTGCGCCATGCCTACTAAGACTGTTAAAACGTTTTGTGTTGTACACCATGCCATATAAGCTTGTTAAAACGTTTTGTGTTTTACACCATACCTACTAAGTTTGTTGAAACGTTTTCTGTTTTACAACATACCTGTAAGGGACCACATGGCGGTCCTACGGGCACATGTGCGTGAGAGTCAGCCATCGGACAAAACAAGACAAAGCATCCCGCTTTCTCTCCCTCCCGTGCGTCAGCGGCGATCGCTCGAAGGAATGCAACTTCTACCATACAATATTCCTGTCTATTTCTCTCTAACCATTGTTGTCTCGATTCATGTACAATCACCACTACTTGCATTGCCATGCAACCATTCCCATCATGTACTCATAATGTTCCACCGAATCTTCTGTATCAAACTGTATGTATGTTTTCGTTTGTGAAGACGCCAAACGTCTCGCCATTTCACTTATAAGATTGTATTCATTAGTCTGTCTTGAATCTCATGCAAATGTCCATATGAGGAATTTCCTGGACTTTCCATTGATATGTTTAATCATTGTTCATTTATTATGTCTCTCACAATCGCCATCTGTTTGTCTGTCGACAAGCACAGATATCCGAAATATAATCTCTGTTTTGCCTTGTTTGTCTGTGTGTAGAAACTACATTGCGGCTCGCACCAGCCAATAACAACCATGAAGATTCTGTACATTCAATTCAGTAAGGAACTAGTAGTAAACTAGACAACACCTAGCCAGTATGTCACTCAATACCTTCCTTACATACCTACTAAGACTGTTAAAACGTTTTGTGTTTTACACCATGCCATATAAGTTTGTTAAAACGTTTTGTGTTTTAGGCCATACCTACTAAGATTGTTAAAATGTTTGGTGTTTTACACCATGCCATACAAGTTTGTTAAAATGTTTTGTCTTTTACACCAGGCCTACTAAGATTGTTAAAACGTTATGTGTTTCACATCATACCTACTAAGATTGTTAAAACTTTTTGTTTTACACCATGCCTACTAAGTTTGTTAAAATGTTTTGTGTTTTACACCATGCCATATAAGTTTGTTAAAATGCTTTGTGTTCTACACCATGCCATATAAGTTTGTTAAAACGTTTTGTTTTAGGTCATACCTACTAAGTTTGTTAAAAAGTTTTGTGTTTTACACCATGCCTACTAAGTTTGTTAAAGTGTTTTGTTTTTTAGACCATGCCATATAAATTTGTTAAAACGTTTTGTGTTTTACACCACGACATATAACCTTGTTAAAAAGTTTTGCGTTTTAGGACATAGCTACTAAGTTTGTTCAAACGTTTTATTTTAGGCCATACCATATAAATTTGTTAAAAAGTTTTGTGTTTTAGCCAATGCCTACTAAGTTTGTTAAAACGTTTTATGTTTTAAGCCATACCTACTAGTTTGTTAAAACATTTTGTGTTTTACACCATGCCATATGTCTGTTAAAACGTTGTGTGTTTGACACCATGACATGTAATTTTGTTGAAAAGTTTTGTTTCAGGCCATAACTACGAAGCTTGTTAAAATGTTTTGTGTTTTGCACCATGCCTACTAAGTTTGTTAACAGTTTTGTGTTTTACACCATACCTACTAAATTTGTTAGAATATTTTGTGTTTTAGGCCATACCTACTAAGATTGTTAAATGTTTTGTGTTTTACACCATACCTACAAAGATTGTTAAAACGTTTTTTGTTTTACAACATACCTACTAAGATTGTTAAAATTTTTTGTTTTACACCATGCCTACTAAGTTTGTAAAAACGTTTTGTGTTTTACACCATGCCATTAAGTTTGTTAAAATGCAAAGTGTTTTACACCATGCCATATAAGTTTGTTAAAAGTTTTGTGTTTTAGGCCATGCCTACTGAGTTTGTTAATACGTTTTGTGTTTTAGGCCACAACTACTAAGATTGTTAAAACGTTTTTTGTTTTACACCATACCTACTAAGATTGTTAAAACGCTTTCTGTTTTATACTATGCCTACTAAGGTTGTTAAAACGTTTTGTGTTTTACACCATGCCATATAAGTTTGTTAAAACACTTTGTGTCTTACACCATGCCATATAAGTTTGTTAAAATGTTTTGTGTTTTAGGCCACACCTTCTAAGTTTGTTAAAACGTTTTGTGTTTTACACTATGCCTACTAAGATTGTTAAAACGTTTTGTGTTTTACACCATACCAACTAAGATTGTTAAAACATTTTCTGTTTTACACCATGCATACTAAGTTTGTTAAAATGTTTTGTGTTTTACACCATGCCATATAAGTTTGTTAAAATGGTTTGTGTTTTACACCATGCCATATAAGTTTGTCACAACATTTTGTGTTTTAGGCCATACCTACTAAGTTTCTTAAAACATTTTGTGTTTTACACCATATCATATAAGTGTGTTGAAACGTTTTGTGTTTTACACCATGAGTATAACTTTGTTAAAAGGTTTTGTGTTTTAGACCATGCCTACTAAGTTTGCTAAAACGTTTTGTGTTTTAGACCATCCCTACCAAGTTTGTTAAAACGTTCCGTGTTTTAGGCCATACATACTAAGTTTGTTAAAACGTTTTGTTTTACACCATGTGATATGTTTGTTGAAAAGTTTTGTGTTTTATACAATGCCACATAAGTTTGTTGAAACATTTTGCGTTTTACACCATACCATATAAGTTTGTTAAAACATTTTGTGTTTTACACCATGCCATATAAGTTTGTTGAAACGTTTTGTGTTTGACACCATGCTATATAAGTTTGTTAAAACATTTTGTTTTACACCATGCCATATAAGTTTGTTACAGCATTTTCTGTTTTACTATGCCATATAAGTTTGTTGAAAAGTGTTTTACACCATGCCATATAAGTTTGTTAAAATGTTTTGTCTTTTACACCATGCCATATAAGTTTGTTAAAACGTTTTGTGTTTTAGGCCATACCTACTAAGTTTGTTAAAACGTTTTGTGTTTTAGGCCATACCTACTAAGTTCGTTAAAACGTTTTGTGTTTTAGGCCATACCTACTAAGTTCGTTAAAACATTTTGTTTTACACCATGCCTACTAAGTTTGTTGAAATGCTTTGTGTTTTAGGCCATACCTACTAAGTCTGTTAAAACGTTTTGTGTTTTAGGCCATACCTACTAAGTTTGTTAAAACGTTTTGTGTTTTAGGCCATACCTACTAAGTTTGTTAAAACGTTTTGTGTTTTAGACCATGAATACTAAGTTTGTTAAAATGTTTTGTGTTTTAGGCCATGCCTACTAAGTTTGTTAAAATGTTTTGTGTTTTAGGACATGCCTACTAAGTTTGTTAAAACGTTTTGTGTTTTAGACTATGAATACTAAGTTTGTTAAAATGTTTTGTGTTTTTGACCATCCCTACTAAGTTTGTTAAAACGTTTTGTGTTTTAGACCATGAATACTAAGTTTGTTAAAATGTTTTGTGTTTTAGGCCATGTCTACTAAGTTTGTGAAAACGTTTTTTGTTTTAGGCCATACCTACTAAGTTCGTTAAAATGTTTTGTGTTTTACACCATGCCCACTAAAATTGTTGCAACAGTTTCTGTTTTAGGCAATGCCTACTAAGATTTTAAAAATGTTTTGTGTTTTAGGCTATGCCTACTAAGTTTGTTAAAAAGTTTTGTGTTTTACACCATGTCATATAAGTCTGTTAAAATGTTTTGTGTTTTACACCATGTCATATAAGTTTGTTAAAACTTTTTGTGATTTAGGCCATACTTACTAAGTTTGTTAAAATGTTTTGTTTTACACCATGCCTACTAAGTCTTTTAAAATATTGTGTGTTTTACACCATGCCATATAAGTTTGGTGAAACGATTTGTGTTTTCGGCAATACCCCTCCCCCTCCCCTGCCTGGCTCGCCCCCAATTCCCCTGCGATTCACAGGGAAGACAGGAAAGGACGTGGTGTAACGTACGTGGAATTAATGTGACTAAATAGTTAAGAATTTTTTCCTTTTTGTTTCTATTGTTTAAAGCAGTCTCTTCCAAAGCATAAAGCGCTATGGTCAAGAGGCAGCCATAGGAAATCAGAACTGACGTTTGCTTCTTCCATAATAGGAACCAGCATATGAAGGAGAACGAATGATCGTTTAAACTTCGGCGCATAATCAAAATTATCAAAACGTATCTCGGCGACACGTTCTTTACATCATCCTTTAGGAGATGAACTGTCTTCAAAGAAGAATGATAACGGATTTAAGTCATCATAGGATCGCAATGTTCAGTTATGCTAAACAGATATATGGTTCCATGTCCTTAATGCATAAACACATATATGTATGTATGTGTATGCGCATATATATATATATATATATATATATATATATATATATATATATATATATATATATATATATACTGTATATATTGAAGACTGAGATCCTGCGATGGCTTAAATCTGATATCATTCGCCTTTGGAAACATTTCTCCCGGGTGGCCTTGGCCCGTCTCGTTAAGGATGATGTAAAGGAAGAACTTGATGTAAAGAACGTTGAAAGAAATATACGTCAGTTTAGTTTTACTTTTGGTGCTGCTTAACCATGTCGCTTGATGCTTTTGGGAGAGAATGCCTTAAATCAATAGAACAAAAGGAAAAATTCTTAACTTTTTATTCACTTTCATTCTATGTGCGTTACATCATGTCCTTTCCTGTGAATCGATTTGTGAATACTTTATCGATTTTTAACGGATGATCGATTCCTCGCTATACTCGTCAACGCGGGACGTTTTCGGCAAGGAAAATAGAACGATCCTATGCCAATTGGACAAAGTACGATGAGCTGCTATCGCCGACGGTTTTTCTCACGTTCTGGCAAGTTGAAGTTCGTTTAGCACCATATCCTGTGTTTGTGTGGCTTCTGATCTTTTGCAGTGTATATGTTTTATGGAGCAGGAAGCCAATCAATACAATAGTAAGGAAACAGTAGTCTATTTTTGCAAGAAAGTAGTCACATATCACTGCTGGGTATTATGTTCGGCATAACGGAACGCAATGAAAGACTTCATATATAGAAATCATTATCCTTTTCTAAAGTGTTACGAAGAATAATTCTTTTCTCGTTAAACTGAGCAGCGGATACGAATACTGACACAGAGGTATTACGGGAAAAAATATAATGAGATTTTAAAGAAATATGAAACAAAGAATCAATACCTGGCGCGATATGTTGTCAACAGGTCCCACCTTCGTAAGAAATTTGTCCATTTAATGAATGGATTTCCTTCTTATCTTTGTTTGTAAACATTTGGGCTATTTTATTATGAACAGATGCGTTTTTCAGTTTTTGTTAGTTTTCATATTCTCCGCCTTTTTCTTTTCTATTAATGTGTATATTCTCCTGGCAACAACAATATTCTAAATACGTATTTCTTTAACAACTAAACGTGTAAGTTCTCAGGCAAAAGGACACTGTGAACATGCAGTTTTCTATAATTACAAAAGTATCGTTCCAGACCAATAAAAACATCTTTACGGTTACGAACCTCACGTTCTCAAATTACCCTGTAAGCATGGTGTAATATACGCAGACCGTTTTAACAAACTCGATAAGCATGGCGTAACATGGAACGTTTTAGTAGATTTAGAAGGCGTGACTTAATACGCAAAACGAGTTAACATCTTTAGTAGGAATGGTGTAAGACACAAAACGTATTAATAAATTTAGTAGGCATGGTGTAAAACACAAAACGTTTTAACAAACTTAGTAGGCATGGCATAAGGCACAAAATGTATTAACAAAGTTAGTAGGCATGGTGTAAAACACAAAATGTTTTAACAAAGTTAGTAGGCATGGCATAAGACACAAAACGTTTTAACAAACTAAGTAGGCATGGCGTAAAACACAAAACATTTTAACAAACTTAGTGGCATGGCATAAGGCACAAAGCATATTAACAAACTTAGTAGGCATGGCGTAAAACACAAAATGTTTTAACAAACTTAGTAGGCATTGCGTAAAACACAAAACATATTAACAAAATTAGTATATATGGCATAAGACACAAAATGTATTAACAAACTTAGTAGGCATGGTGTAAAACACAAAACGTTTTAACAAACTTAGTAGGCATGGCATAAGACACAAAACGTTTTAACAAACTTAGTAGGCATGGTGTAAAACAGAAAACGTTTTAACAAAATTAGTAGGCATGGCATAAGGCACAAAACATATTAACAAAATTAGTATATATGGCATAAGACACAAAACATATTAACAAACTTAGTAGGCATGGTGTAAAACACAAAATGTTTTAACAAACTTAGTAGGCATGGCATAAGGCACAAAACATATTAACAAATTTAGTAGGCACGGTGTAAAACACAAACGTTTTAACAAACTTAGTGGGCATGGCACAAAACAAAATGTTTTAACAAACTTAGTAGGCATGGCGTAAAACAAAACGTTTTAACAAATTTAGTAGGCATGGCCTAAAACACAAAACATTTTAACAAACTTAGTAAGCATGGCATAAAACACAAAATGTTTTAACAAACTTAGTAGGCATGGCATAAAACATAAAACGTTTTAACTTAGTAGGCGTGGCCTAAAGCACAAAACATTTTAACAAACTTAGTAGTCATGGCGTAAAACACAAAACATTTTAACAGATTTAGTAGGCATGGCATAAAACACAAAACGTTTTAACAAACTTAGTAGGCATGGCCAAAAACACAGAACACTTTAACAGACTTAGTAGGCATGAAGCAAAACACAAAATATTTTAACAAACTTAGTAAGCATGGAGCAAAACAAAACACTTTAAAAAACTTATTAGGCCAGAAGCAAGACACAAAACGTTTTAACAAGCTTAGTAGGCATGGCACAAAACACAAAACATTTTAAAAAACTTTGCAGGCACTGCGCAAAATACAAAACGTTGTAACAAACTTAGTAGGATAGCATAAAACACAAAACATTTTAACAAACTTAATAGTCATGGCCTAAAACAAAACATTTTAACAAACTTAGCAGGCATGTAGCAAAACACAAAACATTTTAACAAACTTAGTAGGCATGGCCTAAAACAAAACGTTTTAAGAAACTTAGTAGGCATGGTGCAAAACACAAGACTTTTAAGAAACTTAGTAGGCATGGCACAAAACGTTTTAAGAAACTTTGTACGCATGGCGCAAAACACAAAACATTGTAACAAACTTAGTAGGCATGGTGTAAAACACAAAACATTTTAACAAACTTAGTAGTCATGGCCTAAAACACAAGACATTTTAACAAACTTAGTAGGCATGAAGCAAAACACAAAACATTTTAACAAACTTAGTAGGCATGGCGCAAAACACAAAACACTTTAACAGACTTTGTAGGCATGGCGCGAAACACAAAACATCGTAACAAACTTAGTAGCCATGGTGCAAAACACAAAACGTTTTAACAAACTTAGTAGGTATGGCCTAAAACACAAAATGTTTTAACAAACTTTGAAGACATGCCCTAAAACACAAATCATTTTAACAAACACAAAACGTTTTAACAAACTAAGTAGGCATGGCATAAGACACACAACACTTTAACAAACTTAGTAAGCATGGAGGAAAACACAAAAAGTTTTTTACAAACTTAGTAGGCAAGTGCAAAACACAAAACGTTCTAACAAACTTAGTAGGTATTGCCGAAAACACAAATCGTTTCACCAAACTTATATGGCATGGTGTAAAACACACAATATTTTAAAAGACTTAGTAGGCATGGTGTAAAACAAAACATTTTAACAAACTTAGTAAGTATGGCCTAAATCACAAAAAGTTTTAACAAACTTATATGACATGGTGTAAAACACAAAACATTTTAACAGACTTATATGACATGGTGTAAAACACAAAACTTTTTAACAAACTTAGTAGGCATAGCCTAAAACACAAAACATTTTTAAAATCTTAGTAGGCATTGCCTAAAACAGAAACTGTTGCAACAATTTTAGTGGGCATGGTGTAAAACACAAAACATTTTAACGAACTTAGTAGGTATGGCCTAAAACAAAAAACGTTTTCACTACTAAGTTTGTTAAAATGTTTTGTGCTTTAGGCCACGCCTACTAAGTTAAAACGTTTTATGTTTTATGCCATGCCTACTAAGTTTGTTAAAACATTTTGTGTTTTATGCCATGCTTACTAAGTTTGTTAAAATGTTTTGTGTTTTAGGCCATGCCTACTAAATTTGTTAAAACGTTTTGTTTTACGCCATGCCTACTAAGTTTGTTAAAACATTTTGTTTTGTGCCATGCCCACTAAGTTTGTTAAAACGTTTGTGTTTTTTACACCGTGCCTACTAAATTTGTTAATATGTTTTGTGCCTTATGCCATGCCTACTAAGTTTGTTAAAACATTTTGTGTTTTACACCATGCCTACTAAGTTTGTTAATATGTTTTGTGTCTTATGCCATATATACTAATTTTGTTAATATGTTTTGTGCCTTATGCCATGCCTACTAATTTTGTTAAAACGTTTTCTGTTTTACACCATGCCTACTAAGTTTGTTAAAACGTTTTGTGTCTTATGCCATGCCTACTAAGTTTGTTAAAACGTTTTGTGTTTTACACCATGCCTACTAAGTTTGTTAATACATTTTGTGTCTTATGCCATATATACTAATTTTGTTAATATGTTTTGTGTTTTACGCAATGCCTACTAAGTTTGTTAAAACATTTTGTGTTTTACGCCATGCCTACTAAGTTTGTTAATATGCTTTGTGCCTTATGCCATGCCACTAAGTTTGTTAAAATGTTTTGTGTTTTACGCCATGCCTACTTAGTTTGTTAAAACGTTTTGTGTCTTATGCCATGCCTACTAACTTTGTTAAAACATTTTGTGTTTTACACCATGCCTACTAACTTTGTTAATACATTTTGTGCCTTATGCCATGCCTACTAAGTTTGTTAAAACGTTTTGTGTTTTACACCATGCCTACTAAATTTATTAATACGTTTTGTGTCTTACACCATTCCTACTAAAGATGTTAACTCGTTTTGCGTATTAAGTCACGCCTTCTAAATCTACTAAAACGTTCCATGTTACGCCATGCTTATCGAGTTTGTTAAAACGGTCTGCGTATATTACACCATGCTTACAGGGTAATTTGAGAACGTGAGGTTCGTAACCGTAAAGATGTTTTTATTGGTCTGGAACGATACTTTTGTAATTATAGAAAACTGCATGTTCACAGTGTCCTTTTGCCTGAGAACTTACACGTTTAGTTGTTAAAGAAATACGTATTTAGAATATTGTTGTTGCCAGGAGAATATACACATTAATAGAAAAGAAAAAAGGCGGAGAATATGAAAACTAACAAAAACTGAAAAACGCATCTGTTCATAATAAAATAGCCCAAATGTTTACAAACAAAGATAAGAAGGAAATCCATTCATTAAATGGACAAATTTCTTACGAAGGTGGGACCTGTTGACAACATATCGCGCCAGGTATTGATTCTTTGTTTCATATTTCTTTAAAATCTCATTATATTTTTTCCCGTAATACCTCTGTGTCAGTATTCGTATCCGCTGCTCAGTTTAACGAGAAAAGAATTATTCTTCGTAACACTTTAGAAAAGGATAATGATTTCTATATATGAAGTCTTTCATTGCGTTCCGTTATGCCGAACATAATACCCAGCAGTGATATGTGACTACTTTCTTGCAAAAATAGACTACTGTTTCCTTACTATTGTATTGATTGGCTTCCTGCTCCATAAAACATATACACTGCAAAAGATCAGAAGCCACACAAACACAGGATATGGTGCTAAACGAACTTCAACTTGCCAGAACGTGAGAAAAACCGTCGGCGATAGCAGCTCATCGTACTTTGTCCAATTGGCATAGGATCGTTCTATTTTCCTTGCCGAAAACGTCCCGCGTTGACGAGTATAGCGAGGAATCGATCATCCGTTAAAAATCGATAAAGTATTCACAAATCGATTCACAGGAAAGGACATGATGTAACGCACATAGAATGAAAGTGAATAAAAAGTTAAGAATTTTTCCTTTTGTTCTATTGATTTAAGGCATTCTCTCCCAAAAGCATCAAGCGACATGGTTAAGCAGCACCAAAAGTAAAACTAAACTGACGTATATTTCTTTCAACGTTCTTTACATCAAGTTCTTCCTTTACATCATCCTTAACGAGACGGGCCAAGGCCACCCGGGAGAAATGTTTCCAAAGGCGAATGATATCAGATTTAAGCCATCGCAGGATCTCAGTCTTCAATATATACAGTATATATATATATATATATATATATATATATATATATATATATATATATATATATATATATATATATATATATATATATATGCGCATACACATACATACATATATGTGTTTATGCATTAAGGACATGGAACCATATATCTGTTTAGCATAACTGAACATTGCGATCCTATGATGACTTAAATCCGTTATCATTCTTCTTTGAAGACAGTTCATCTCCTAAAGGATGATGTAAAGAACGTGTCGCCGAGATACGTTTTGATAATTTTTGATTATGCGCCGAAGTTTAAACGATCATTCGTTCTCCTTCATATGCTGGTTCCTATTATGGAAGAAGCAAACGTCAGTTCTGATTTCCTATGGCTGCCTCTTGACCATAGCGCTTTATGCTTTGGAAGAGACTGCTTTAAACAATAGAAACAAAAAGGAAAAAATTCTTAACTATTTAGTCACATTAATTCCACGTACGTTACACCACGTCCTTTCCTGTCTTCCCTGTGAATCGCAGGGGAATTGGGGGCGAGCCAGGCAGGGGAGGGGGATAATTTGTGACGTCAGAGCAGACCGATGGTTCAGCGGGTAGCCTTTCCTCACACAGAAGCTTTTTGTTTTTCAGACAAAAATTCAAACGCAATGAGGAGGTATATGCATAAATAGTGCTGCCACAGCTGTTCGTGGGTTTTGTAATTGAGGGAATACTTTCCGTGAAATTTAACATGGATTATAGGGAACCTGGCAAAGAAATGGCGGATGTAATTTATGTAATCTATTGATCATTAAGAAAAATTCATACAATGAGATGAAAAATGTTTATTGTTACATTCATACGAGATGCCATAGAAATGAGATGAAAAGTGTTTATTGTTTCATTCATATGAGATGCCATAGAAAATATATCATTTGTTATATGCCAATACCTAGATGAGGCAGATTAAAATTCCTATCAATATATATACAAGTGAAACAAACGTAATAAGTATGCATGTCTGTAGTCATATATATATATATATATATATATATATATATATATATATATATATATATATATATATATATATATATTGTTTCATAACTAAACACAAAATATTTAAACTACACAAGCGCATACTTAATGAACTGCATTTACATTCATACATTCCCTCATGGTTTACAATTAATTTACAGTTTTTGCAGCTTATTTGCCAATTTCTTGGAGTAGGTAATTTCTCTGTTCAAATTGCGTATCCTGAAAAAAGTACGGCAACGAACAAAATAAGCTGTTACATCATGCACCACAGGAATAAAATGCCCAATAAAAGTAAACAGCCTTTTGATAGCACCTCTACCGGGTTTTATTCCTTTTCCACCGCGCTAAAATGTGAACACATTTTCCATGGTTTTTAATTGTTCCGAAAATGTCTTTGATTGTTTTTTTTAACTTTCCCTCTTTTCTGCTTATTGCCCTTACCCATGTGTTTTCCCCTTAAGATGTGATCTAACACGGTGCTTGACTGACACAGGTGATGTTCTAGACCGTCCTGATTGAGCCCGTAAGTTAATATATATGAAATGTTAAATTTTGTTTTCTACCATGTCAAGCAATATAGGCAAAGACTTGAAAGAGATGACCAAGCCTTTCTGAAATTGGTAGAATCCTTTTCTTTCCACAGACACTCATCAATCATGCTATCCAATATCTAGTTTTGTGTTTGCAGGCAGTTCCTCGTTGGGAGAGTCGGCAGAGTTGTGAGCTAGCACTCGCTAGGCCCGAGTTCGAGTCTCCGGCCGGCTAATGAAGAATTAGAGGAATTTATTTCTGGTGATAGAAATTCATTTCTCGCTGTAATGTGGTTCGGATTCCACAATAAGCTGTAGGTACCGTTGCTAAGTAACCAATTGGTTCTTAGCCACGTAAAATAAGTCTAATCCTTCGGGCCAGCCCTAGGAGAGCTGCTAATCAGCTCAGTGGTCTGGTGAAACTAATGTATACTTAACTTTTTGTGTTTGCAAGTTTAACCCTTTTCTTGACGGTTTCTCGTCATAAGGGACTCGACAATTAAATGAGTCAAACCAGTAATCATTTAGGGATATGGAATGACTTGTAGCTTGCCAGTGCATATCCTAAAATAAACCCTTGCTTCCAAAGTACTCCAGTGATTTAGCAGTCGTTCGCTGCTAAGTTAAGTATATCTTAGTTTAACCAGACCACTGAGCTGATTAACAGCTCTCCTAGGGCTGGCCCGAAGGATTAGATTTATTTTACGTGGCTAAGAACCAGTTGGTTACCTAGCAACGGGACCTACAGCTTATTGCGGAATCCGAACCACATTATAGCGAGAAGTGAATTTCTATCACCAGAAATAAATTCCTCTTATTCTTCACTGGCCGGTCGGAGATTCGAACTCGCGGCCAACAGAGTGATAGCTGAGAACGGAACCCGCTCAACCAACGAGGAACTATACATAATCATCATTGTCAATAGGGTCGTTTGGTGTTGTTTCAAAACAAGGAGTGGCGGGCACGTCCGTGTCTAAAACACTTTTTTTCCCTCTATATGGATTGGCGTGTCCCGGTTAAATTCTTGCTTTCACGATAAATCTTGAATAAGTTCGTTTTCACGCTACTACAACTAATAATAAAACGATATCCTGGTACAAAACTATCTTTCAGACATGGGTAGACAGTAGGAAGTAATGTTAAATAAAACTCATAAGGTCAGTGGGGTAGATATTAGGAAGAAATATTTTAATTCTTCCTTCTAAGGAAAGCAGTGAAAACTTGTTTTATATATATACAGTATATATATGTATATATATATATATATATATATATATATATATATATATATATATATATATATATACATACATACATACATACACACACACACACACACACACACACACACACATATATATATATATATATATATATATATATATATATACATAGTCTAGGAACAACCATACATAGTATAGTATTTAGGCATTTTGTATGACAGTAGTGCCACTACAGTACGACACAAGACTTACTGATTTAATAAAAATAGGGAAGTACGAACGTTTTCCTGACAGTCACCAGCCTCGTTGGTAAACGAATGAGAATTCAGTAGTCCGACCTGCGATAAACAAGGTCTAGTGGATCTACTCTGACATCATAATCCGGGATGTGCAGGTGGAGACAAATTTTGTGCCTCCTGTGGGTTGACCTCCCCAAGGTCCAAAGAAAAGGGGACCTCTCTTTCTTGGGACCGACGGTTTTTCGTACGTTCTGGTAAGCTGAAGTTCATTTAGCGCCAGGGAATTTTGATTTGACATATCCTGTGTGTTTGTGTGGCTTCTGATCTCTTGCAATACGTTTTACAGAACAGAAAACCAATCGATACAATTGTAAGGAAACAGCAGTCGATTTTTGCAAGAAAGTGGTCGCATATCTGTGTTGTTTGGATATTATGTTCGGCAAAATGGAACGCAATGAAGGACATTAAATGTAGAAATCGCTATCGTTTTCTAAAGTGCTGAGACGAATAATTCTTTTCTCGTTAAACTGATCAGCAGATACGAATACTGTCACAAAGGCATAACGAGACAAAATATTATGGAATTTTAAAGAAATACGAAACAAAGCATCAATACCTGACCCATTATGTTGTCAACAGGCCCCACCTTCGTAAGAAATCTATCCATTCAATACACACAACCACACACACACACACACACACACACACACACATATATATATATATATATATATATATATATATATATATATAGATATATATATATTATTATGATTAGCAAGAACTCGCTAGCAAATTGCCTCCCCCTCCTTTGTTGTTGTTGTTTGTTCTGTTGTTTTCATTTACTGCAAGCGGCTCGATTGATAGACACATCTGTCTATTGAGACTTCGCACGGTCAGAATACAAGGGTTTAAAACGGATTAAGGCCACTCCCTTTAAGCAGATCTTTCTTCGAGGCAAAAGTGATTTCTGTCTGGTCGTTTTCTTACAGGCACAACTACCCCTGCGGGCATCAGCTGGACATGACTCAACCCCCCCCTATGTGTTGGACGTGCCCCCTGCCCATAGGAGGAGATAAAAGCAGAAAACACGAGGCCTCCCGCCTCACACGTGCGCTGGACTGGCGGGAGTAAGGACCAAGCCACCTGCCCTTGGCAGTGCCCTTAGCTAACCACGTGGCCCTTTTCAAAGTAGACTTTCTCCTCGTGCCCTTCGACCGCAAGCCACGTGCTTGCTCCACCGTTGACCTGCCGGAGGCCCACATGCCATTGCCCGGCCCTTCGTGAAATTCCCACGCATTGCCCTTTTACGTGAAGCCCCGCATTCTAACACGTGAAGAAACTCGCCCTCGGAAATCGCAAGTCATCCACGGACCCCTTTTCTACACTGGAGCCTGTCTTACGGTAATGTGCCCTGGAAGACCTCCATTCAGTCACGCTTTTGTCTCGTAATATTTACTTAAATTGTGAGCCAGTAATCACTGCATCTCTTGTCAAATGTCTGTGCTCTTCGAGTGTCGGCAGTGCTAAGCTATCATTAATATATCGTGGAAGCCCTTTGGCACCCTCAGTGCAGCTTCGAATTCATTATTCTTTTGTCTATTTTCATTACTGGCGTATAATGTGCATATCTCTCATTTCAGAGGGACCCTATTTCGTGGAAGCTTCTTGGACTGTGTCTGAAATCCCCCAGTTTCATTCATCCCGTAGGAATCCCCTTCAGGATCAATAATCTACTTGCATTCCTCTTTCCCGTACTAATGTCATTTATGTAAATACACTCCTTTAAATTTGCCCACGTGTTTTATGTAATATTTCCCTCAGTAACAAGAGCCTTAAGCTCATATGAAATTCCCCTTTGTTTTCCTCTTTTTTACATTTTCCTGGACCCACGAAGTCAGAATCACAAGGCTAAATTACCTTAAATTGTTGCTACTTGTCTCACAGAGAATATCTCAAACTAAATCGCCAGGAAAAACGTAATATATATATATATATATATATATATATATATATATATATATATATATATATATATATATATATATATATATATATATATATATATATATATATATATATATATATATATATATATATATTTGACATGTTTTACGACTGAATGCAATGGAGACTTACCTTGAAAATTGACTATGTCTGACTCTTAGGCCAAGTACAGTAAAACATATGCAAAAAGCGTTGGCTGAGGGCCTACTTCAAAGGGGGAAATTTCAGGTAAACACTTAGGTTTCACTTACATGAGTATATCTACATGAAAGACATATCAGGAGAGGAATGAAGCGTAATTTAGGGCAGTTAAACAGAATCCTGTCGTTCCAAAGGAACAACAAACAATTGTGGGTATTTTCCCCGATGAAGCTCTAAAGGCCCGCTTCAAAAGGGCACCGCAGAGGGGGAGAAAGCAGGAATTATACCACGCACATGATGATGATTAGATCCACAGCAGGTAATTCCTATCTGTAATCGGGAATATAGGTGATTACGTAGCTGTATTGGGAGCGTTAATTAGGGAATTGAAGGCGTGCACAGAAGGTACCTAAGAAGGGCCTCAATTCTGGTGACTCTAATTCCAACTAATAAAATGGATAATTCACTTCACTGTAGGTATCTTTACGTTAACACAAACTTGAAAGGAATACAGATCTCACTGCAGGTATATCGCCTTAGCAAGGAAAAGGAAAAATAGTAAAAGGCTAACAGGGGCATGACTGACTTAAGAACCTTGGCATTGGCACATGGTCTTCGTTGCAAGAAGGATTCCTTGTTCCTCGGTGGGCCAGCGGTGGAGGGTAGCGTTTTGGGACTTGACTAACAAAGGAAACCTTAGGCTCAGGGACAGCCGTGTCGGATTGCAAAGGGGGCATCTCAAGGAACAGAGTGGAGGACCAAGTGTCCTGGGTGAGTTCCAATGTCTTCTGAGGGTGGTCAGGTCTTCGCTCATCCTGTTAGGGCCATGTAAGGATTACGTTGTTGTTTACTCCCAGCAGCGGTACTGTCATTTGCCTGGTGTCTCGTTTTCTATACAGTGTGGGTCAAACGGCCAGGTGTTCAAGATGGCGCCCAGCACATGGTCAGTTGCTCAGGGTGGGCACCACTTTCTCTTTTGGCCTTCTTCCTCTGCTGGCTTTCCCTGCCTCAGGCGGGATTAGTGTTCTCTGGATGGATCAGCACCTGAAATCAAAGTCTTTAGCATCACTAGAGCAAGGAAAGAGTTAAAGATTTCCCAAACAGGGCAGTGGTGAGAGGAGATGAAATAGGGGCTAATTTCCACCTGCAACTATCTTTAAGATAAAAGAAATAAATGAACATGAATTCAAGAAAGTAAAATTGTTCTCATTCACAAGTTACATTACTTCAGTACTAGGAGAATGAGACGGCGTGTGCAAGGTTTACCTCTTGACAATGTATATATATATATATATATATATATATATATATATATATATATATATATATATATATATATATATATATATATATATATATATATATATATATATATATATATATATATATATATATATCTTCTTCTTCTTTTTCTTTTAACGTGCTTTTATTCCCATTTTTGTATGGGGGTATATATATATATATAATATTATAATATATATATATATATATATATATATATATATATATATATATATATATATATATATATATATATATATATATAGAGAGAGAGAGAGAGAGAGAGAGAGAGAGAGTTGAGAGAGAGAGAGAGAGAGAGAGAGAGAGAGAGAATAGGAGTTGCTGGCGCAAGCAGGCCACAGCATATATCAGTCTTCAACTTTTAGTCTAGCAGCCTTGATGATGTAACAGTGTGTTACGAAACGCGTCGGCAAATAAATATCACCTATAGATGACCGACTGTCTCCTTGTCACCCTGTCCTGATATATATATATATATATATATATATATATATATATCTCAAATATATACTTTAGCAGTATTAAAGTCTATGACCAACAGGTATTAAATGCATTATTTAAAATTCTTTCTGGTGACGAAGGGAGAAAACAAAAGATAAGTACAACCGGTGCACAGCAATAACATCAGAACTTCAGACACACACACACACACACACACATATATATATATATATATATATATATATATATATATATATATATATATATATATATATATATATATATATATATATATATATATATATATATATATATATATATATATATATATATATATATATATATATATAATTTATATAAGTATACATATGCAGTTCTCAAAACGTCACTCATATGACAAGGAAGCTTCCAGAGAATAGGAAGACCAAATGAAGAACTAAAAGCATAAGCAAAGAGAGAAATCCCAGCCATAAAATAAAATACATAATAGATAAATAACCTTTATAAAAGAAAGCTAAAAACCATCATGATAAACTGTGATACAGGAGCATTCCATTTTACAGCCAGTTCATCACAGTCACCCTTGTTCTGCAGTATCGCACTGTAATCTCATAACTCCTGGTGCCTGTCCATTCTTTAACCTCTTATTGCCCTCATTCATTCTCCTCATCCTTTCAACTCTTGGTGTACCTCCGTTCTTTAACTTCGTAACAGTCCTTCTTACGTCCTCAACAGTCACCTCCACAAGCATTCTTTAACACTTGCTTACGCTTTCCACTCATGGATCATTCAACTCTGCATTTTTCCATGTTTCCTACATTCAATAAATCTTCAAAATACTCACTCCATTAACTTAAGACCGGATGCACTTCAGACAACGTCTCTCCATTTGCAACTTTTTTCTGGTATCTATTTGTTTACCAACTTTTCTTACTTGTGGCATACATTTCCTGCTCACCTCTTTCCCTTTATTTCTATTCTTGCCTCCTTTTTATCTCTCATCTTCTTCTGAACTATCTTATCTACCTTCCAGTATACCTCTGCATGATCTGTTCTCTTAATACTTAATACGATTCCACCTCGACTAATATTTTTCCTTTACTAAACCTTTCATTGCCTTGTCTCACCAGCTCATGGCTTATATTGGAGTAATGGCAAAAAAAATGGACAGACTTGCCTTATACAGATGATGTTTTCATCTGTAAAACACCACAGGATTTACAAAGTTTGCCCTATAGAATGCATTATATACCCAGAGAGATGGGACTCGATTAAATCTAAAAAAACAGTAGTAAAGATGACAGCATATGCACAAAGGGAAGAAATACCATTATGGAAAAATACTTGTATTGGTCGAATCTTTCAGTACAGGGCTTCTTTAGTTGGAATTTAGTGAAAGGCTAAAAAGGCAAATAAAAAAATGGGCAAACTGAATACAATATGGAAATCCATCAGACTAAAATTGCATATCAAAATAAGATTATACATACAGAATATCTAGTATGTTCGGCATTGCTATAAGGACATGAATCATGTTATAACAAAGACGCTATATCTAAAATTTTGATTTTGTCAATTTGAGAAGAATATTAAGGCCTGTCCAGACGAGCGGGTGTGCCCGCCAGGGAGCGCGGGTGGCAGGCAAATTCTGCCGGGCTTACCCGTGAGTGTTGCCCCTATGGCAGAGTTGACGAATGGGCGGGCGTGCCCGACGATGCCAGTACCTTGTTGAGTGTTGTACAAAAAACATGCTGGCCAGTATTGCTGAGAAAAAGAAACTGCTGTGCAGCATAACAATTGGCGTATGTATAAAGAAAAACGAGAAAAATACGAGGATGTGGTACAAAGACTGACTAAATAAGAGATCTTTACAGAAGCCATACAACAATAGTACGTGAACTACAATATGGCTATGAACATGATTACAGAAACTATATGAGAATGAGTGTAAGGTAGAGCCATACATCTGAAAACAAGATACAAACATGCGATACAGCAAAACAGCAGGGGCTCGATTGGAGGCAATGTTGAGGTTTTTAGAGAGAGTGGAATTCGAATAAAGTGAAAATAACTAAAACGAGAGAGAGAGAGAGAGAGAGAGAGAGAGAGAGAGAGAGAGAGAGAGAGAGAGAGAGAGAGAGAGAGAGAGAGAGAGAAGCTGGAATTCGAACAAAAATTAAGTAACAATAACTAAAACGAGCTATGAGAGAGAGAGAGAGAGAGAGAGAGAGAGAGAGAGAGAGAGAGAGAGAGAGAGAGAGAGAGAGAGAGACCTTACCTTACAGTTTGTTCGGGTTGCCCAAGGTCCCTCAGTGTGAGGCACCTCTGATGTCTACCAGAGAGTTGCTAATGCATCTTCCGGTATATTTTGCATCTTCCAATCTTGGATGGTCTGGGATGCAGCTTAGATATTTGTCGAGCTTATTCTTAAACACATCTACGCTCACTCCTGATATGCTCTTCAGATGAGCTGGTAACGCACTGAATAGACGCTGCATTATCGATGCTGGTGCATAGTGGATTAATGTCCTCTGTGCTTTCCTTAGTTTTCCTGGTATAGTTTTAGGTACTATTAATCTACCTCTGCTTGTTCTTTCTGATATTTTTAGCTCCATGATGTTTTCGGTAATTCCTTCTATCTGTTTCCATGCCTGTATTATCATGTAGCGTTCTCTTCTCCTTTCGAGACTATATAATTTTAAGAATTGTAGTCTTTCCCAGTAGTCAAGGTCCTTAACTTCTTCTATTCTAGCTGTAAAGGACCTTTGTACACTCTCTATTTGTGCAATATCCTTTTGGTAGTGTGAGTACCGTATCATATTGCAATATTCAAGTGGACTACGTACTTATGTTTTATAAAACACAATCATGTGTTCGGCTTTTCTTGTTTTGAAGTGCCAGAACAACATTCCCATTTTTGCTTTGCATTTTGCCAATAGTATTGCTATTTGATCACTGCATAACATATTCCTATTCAACATCACACCAAGGTCTTTAACTGCTTCCTTATTTGTGATTGTCTCGTTATTAGGTCCTCTATGCATATAGCATTCTTTCTTTATCACCACAATTTATTGATTCAAATTTATCAGAGTTAAATACCATTCTGTTTACCTCTGCCCATTCATATATTTTGTTTAGGTCTTTTTGTAGCGAGCTCCTATCTTCATCACAAGTAATTTCTCTACTTATTCTTGTCTTATCGGCGAAACTTCTCACTATCGAGTCCTTAACATTACTGTCTATGTCTGCAATCATAATAACAAACAGCAATGCAGCTAACACCGTACCTTGTGGCACACCGGATTTTACCTTAACTTCATCTGATTTCTCATCGTTTGCAATCACTATCTGTTTTCTGTTTTGCAAAAATTCTTTTATCCATCTTCCTACTTTGTCCACAATATTATGTTTTCTAATTTTTTTGCTAATATATTATGGTCTA
>NC_089752.1:26748883-26781383 GCF_040412425.1 Macrobrachium rosenbergii
TTGGCGAAAAATGCTTTTCTTATCAAACAGTAGACCAGAGCTAAGAATGCACCCTATTAATCTAAGTGATTAGATTAATATGATTCTGATAAGACATCGTAGCATTTGTAATGTTTGTATTCTTGGAAACGACAAACGTTTCAGCTATCAGTCATTATCAGTAGCACAATATCTTTTCTTGGAAAAGATGCTGTATCTTAATTCTATCAGTGACCAAAATTACATCGAAGTGATAAAGTATCCATATCAGTTTTTGACTGTCGCATTATTCGTACTTTGTAATTAATATTACAAGATGGCAGCATTTTCATAAACATATTTTAAACGTCAGGATTTTCTGTGGTGGTTGAAAAAGAGTCCAGAATACAGGAACCATTTTTAGTTATCATATTGAAATTGCCGTTACAGATCAAATCTTTGCTCCCCTTACATTTCAGTAATCACCACCTTACTTGCATAATAAATTACCTCTATGAATATCTCCTACGTACCATTATAAGACAAATGATATATCAGATTCCAGTGTTGTTAATTTAAAACAGCATTCATTCAACGGCTGGGAAAAAAAACAGAGGCTGCTTCTTCAATGAATAAATCAGGAAGTTGTTACACGATATGACCTACGATGAATTACGTCTTCAGTTCTTTCAATTCAGCCGCATCTGTCACCAACTGCACCACTAACTGATCCGATCTTCATCTCTGTTATAACTGGTAACTTCTATTTCTACCGGCAATATCAACGATCTGCCAGAAGCCTTACCATGATTGCTGCAAACGTGCACTTGGAATTCAGTAGCAAGATTTCATCAACTAATGAATTTACTTCAAAAGCATTAACTGATGATAACATGATTAAAGTAAGGGGGCAAATCTTTAAGGGGTAAGTGCCTTGTCCACAGGGAACTTTTGCATTTTAGTTTTCTGAAAAGAAAACTACTGTGCCGGCTTTGCCTGTCCGTCGGCACTTTTTTTCTGTTCGCACTTTTCCTGTCCGCCCTCATATTTTAAAAGCTTCTGAGGCTAGACGGCTGCAAATTGGTATGTTGATCACCCACCCTCCAATCATCATACATACCAAATGGCAGCCCTCTACCCTCAGTAGTTTTTATTTTATTTAAGGTTAAAGTTAGCCAAAATCATGCCTCTGGCAGCGATATAGGCCAGGCCACCATGGGCCGCTGCTCACATGGCATTATACCGAGATCACCGAAAGACAGATCTATTTTCGGTGGCATTGATTATACGCTGTACAGAAAACTCGATTGCGCCGAAGAAACTACGGCGCATCTTTTACTTGTTTAAGATTGCTCCGCCTTGAACAATCTACATTTGATTTTATCTGCGATTTTGCACACAATCCTATGTTGTCTGCAAAAGCAACTAATCAAAGCTAGTTTATATGGTGGTAAGTGAGAAACGCAGCCTGAATCCACTGCCCACTCATCCCATGTGAATATCGGCATCATTCAAAGGCCAAGGTAACCTGCGACTTTTTGAGTTACTTTAAATCACCAAAATAAATTAATTTTATTCTTGAATATTTTTCTGTCTGTTCAAGGAATTTTCATTTTACTGCAAGGATTTCTGTCTTGTATTCACAAGCCGTATACTGTTAAACTTATTTTGTATTCAGACCTCTCATTGTAATTCTCTCTCTCTCTATATATGGGATTTTTCATCAACTTCTTATTATTCAACTACATCTGATATCCACAGAATGCGATATGCACACTCTGATGCATGCACACACGCAGAAATGGCAATGAAATTATATATATAGATTTCATGTTAATGTCTATTGTATTTTGTATGTGGGTTGTTTCTTTCTTATTTGTAATAAAATTGTTTTCCTTTTGAGAGACACCCATTATTTTGGGGAGAAGTAACTTTTAAGAGACACTGTCTCTCTCTCTCTCTCTCTCTCTCTCGAAGAAGAGAGAGAGAGAGAGAGAGAGAGAGAGAGAGAGAGAGAGAGAGAGAGAGAGAGACTTTAATATTGAATATGGCTCAGAACTGAGTAAGATTGAGTAAGATATCGAAAATGGTCCAAATTATACATATCTTTAGTTAAAAAAAAAACATTTTTATGTACAGATGATTGCAAATATGAGTGGCTGTTACTTATAGTATTATGTATGTATCTATCTATATAATATATATATATATATATGTGTGTGTGTGTGTATGTGTGTTTTATTCTCAAAATGCTTCTACAATAATAATAAACCAAGTACAAAAAGTTTTTCTCACGACCGTTGAACAGTTGCAAACCTTTCTCATCAGGTTGCCGAACGGTTGGGCCTCTGGGTTTCATCTCCCTTCACGACAGCAAACACTTTCAGTATCGAACATTCGGTGTCTTTATTTTGCTGAACTACGGCCAAAAAAAAAAAAAAAAAAAAAGTTTCCATTTGTCCAATACCACACACAACGAAATTAACGTTTTCCACTGATAAATTGGCGAAAGAAAACAACAAAACGATTACATTCAGGAACAGGGAAACGTTCTGACTCATACGTGTCCGCTTTTCTAAAACGTGTTGCAATACCCGCGCCACAACTAAAGCACCACGGCGAGTTGACGCAGAGCGCAGATCATCCCTGAACGCCAGAGTGGTCAGACCAACGACGCCACAACAACGTTGACTTTTCTTTTATATATATCTTGTATATATATATATATATCGTCAACTATATCACTCATCGCTAAATTAACTGGTCAGTCTTTACAATATTATTCATGTCATATATATTCATATTCTTACACACACACACACACACACACACACACACACACACACACACACACACACACACACACACACACACACACACACACTCTTTTATAAAGAATTTTTTTTATCAACATTTCGTTCGTCAGTACATGCATTTCTTTTTAAAAAATTAACACATTTTTTCCACATAACACATTTTATCTGCAGAAGACTTCGAAAGTGCGCCTTTTTTTTCGCAAACGAGTTCGTCAGTGCACTTTTAAAATGTAGAACATATTTTCCGCAAATGAGTTCGTTAGTGCACGATATTATTGGCAGTGGAACGACAGAATGAATGTGTAATACTCTGTAGAACATACAGAATAAAGTGCAAGGAAGCCGATATTATGAAGGAGCTGATCAACTGTGCACTAAAGAACATTGTAAGACGTCAATAAGTGACAACACCTGCGCTAATGATTGAACGCCCAAGAACTACAATCGTCTCTAAAGTAAAAGGTTGGGCGACAAACCTTTTAAGTACTGGTGCAACGACCTTGCTGTAATATCAGTTTGGTTAAGCTCGACCCGGTAAATCTGATGAAATCGACCATTATACGCTGCACAGAAAACTCGAATACGTCGAAGAAACTTCGGCTTTTTTATTTTTTCGACATAAAATGTTAGTACTCGAACGAGCAGAGGCCTACAAGTGCGATACGATATTCAGGGCGTGTTGCTCTAAGTGGGTCCTGGTCACGACCTTGATTTGTAAATTGATCAGTCGAGTCAAAGCCATTTCATCACACGAAACCAATCAAACTGAACTTAAACATCTTTACACTGTAAATTCCTCCAGATGCTGTGTTGGCGAGGTTCTAAAATTAATTCTGCCAAGTAATCATGGTATGTCCTACGAACTTTGTACCCAACATAACATGAACGGTTGCAACGTATGCTCTATTCAGGTGGTTTCCCAAGGGCCAACACTCGAAGAAAACGTAATTTTTATGGCAAACCAAACTAACTCGACATATTCCATAATTTTGAGACACTTAGAACCTTACCTGCGAACGGACCTTGCACAAGACACACGCGTTTTTATGTCACAGGAACTCGTTCCAATAGGATGCCAGTTGAGACTACGATTAAAAAAAAAAAAAAAAAAAAACATTACTGCGGAATAAAACGTTAAAACAAGCAGGATAAATTTGAAGCAATGCTTCAATGTGCCACGTTAAGTTCAAACTAATGTTAGTAGGATACCAAGTTCGATGTTGAGTACTACATAAAAATTAGTCTGGTGCTTGCTAAATCTGTTAAACACGTCTGCAAAACAAAACATAATATTTAGAGTATAATGGGGTATGAATCATGGTTGCGATAACATCCGTACATGAGGGAATCAAAATCCTCACGGCATGTGTAATAATTTTGAGACTCGCGTTTTAACTGTAACATATAATCTTGGTATCTGCGTTATTTATTTATTAGAAGTTATTTTTCGTATCTGTATTATTTATTAGAAGTTATCACCATGGGCTCTGTTGCCTGTGTAGCCTGTAATATAGTTGAGCGAATTATTTGTATTCTTATCAACAGGGCCAACAATGAAAATCCGACAGACCGATTTGTTTCACTCCATCCAGTAGCTAAAACTTTTGTCCTTTTCTCCCACAGACACCACCCGCCCCCCCGTGAACCTAGAATGGGAATTCTTTTCATACCACCATACACTAGTGCAATACAGTCTCTGGTGAGACTGCCTGATACCGGATGGGATACCTCGCTTCCTTCTAGTGTGCTTGATCTCTCACGATCTTCAAGTCTAGCCGCAGTTGTACAAGTCAACCCCACCCCCTTTATAACCAGAAACACCGTTGGTGCAGCTGCCAGCGCCACACCAAATACGGCCAACTTCAAGTTATCTGAACCCGACCCTCATCGGCAGGCGAGAGAAGAACAGCCAAAACGCGCAAGAAATGTTTCTCGTCTATCACCAAATGTAAACGCTTCAACGGTCAGCAAAAGAGCATTTCATGAGAGGTCAGACGCAAGAGCAGATGGTGGACTTAATGATAACTCGTCATCTTTGCATATCACTTCACAGTCAGAAATATCCAAACCACTTAACTCCTACCAAACAGCACCAAGAGAAGCTAGTTCGGCCAAAAAGTTTAAATGCAACCCCTCCGTTGTGAGAACCCACGTCCCTAGTTCTGTTTACATGATTACTGTCGGCAACCAAATTTCGGGTGCCATGGTCCCACAGAACGCCCCGCAGGCCCCAGCCTTGCTGGTGAATGGCAATGGTTCTCAACAGACTGAGCTAGGACTCTTAAGGCTGCAGCGAGAGGCCCAAGAACTGAGAGCTGTTAATAACCAACTAAAGCAACGTCTGATCAATTATCAAAACCTCTTCAAGGACAAACAGAAACTTCGAACAGTGATAAATATTATTTACAAAAATCAACCCCTTAAAAAATGAGATTACTGAAAATGAACCAACAGGTTTTATAAGTGCCCCCCCCCCCCAACAGTTTTGTGTTGTATAAGGGTTGGTTTCGTCTGCTTGGCTGTAATAAGGGAATACAAAATATATTAACTCAGTAAAAAAAAAAAAAAAGTTTTTTTTAAATCACGGTGTCTGAACTCTATATAACTAATAGTAGGATTTATGGAGCATTATTTTGAACGAAATGAACCTAACAGCCATCCTTATTTTGGGCGCATAAGATATTTATGCTTGTTGGTTTTTTTGTTTTTAAGTAAAAGAAAAAAATTTAAACTGCAGCCTGCTTGCACAGAAGATAAATCATCGCCACTATGAAAATTTGTTAATTTGTGAAATATATAACAACACCTCTTTGGAGGTTGGTGAGAAGTTTGGTATGAGTGTGCGAAAACCATATAGTTTAATGATAAAAACCTGATGTGAATGTGTGAAACCTTTTAAATTATGACAAAGAATGGAAAAACTTCTTGAATACTTGATAGGATGCACATGGTATTTTTGCATAAAACCACTGGGTAAATGTTTCTTTGTACATTCACTTGTAGCTGTAGATGAGGAATGAGAACGTGGTTATATATTTAAAATTTTTATTTAGGTTGCAATTAAGGTCAAAAATTGTCCTATTGCAAACACGTAAATTGTTTTCTTGTAATTCTTAGTGTTCCTTTTGTGTAGCCGGTAAATTATAAGGAATAATAATCCGTTATTTCTATGTAAAGTACCTTATAGAAATTTCCTTATGTGTAGCTTATAAGAGGAATAATAGTCCGTTATTTCTAGGAAGAATTCCTGAGTTGTGGAGCGGGTAGATTATGAGGAATAATTTAAGTGTAAGAGGAATAATAGTCTGTTATTTCTTCTGTGAGTAATTTGTTATTTCATTAATGTGTGTTCTAAGAGTTATTTTGTAGTAGAATGCTAATTGCTAGACATGAAGGATCCCACTGTAATTTATAGGAATGATATAAGGAATTAAGTATTTAACTGGCTTAACTAAATTCACAATCTATTTTACTGCTGTAAATTGTGCTGCTCCTGGTAAAATGCCACAAGTATAGTCCAAAATTAAAACTACCCATCTGGTTATTTGTTACCCATCAGGTTTTGTTGACTTGGTATGTGATAAATGAAGATAATTTAAATACGGAAAATTGGCCCGAAACCAAACCACTACGGAAAATCTCAGAGGCAATTGTGGAGAATGCTTTCAATCCAACCTTCATTCAGAAATATAAATAAAAACTATTTCAATGAAACCCCACAAAGATTCTTCAAATCTGGTGTCAAATTGACCAGTAAATAGTTTGTCAAGTTACTTGAAGGTGGCCAACTTGAAGGTGGCCAAGAATTCCAATCCAAATACATTAGTTTCTACCATGTTGAGTAAAACTGTCATTTTACAAATTGATAGACAGTTGTCTTAATTTTCACTATGAAATTTATCCAACTCTGCGCAATAGTCCTTCAGTCCCTGGCTGCATCCACTTTTACTTTACCTTCATTTCCGCCTCTTAACCTCAATTTTGCTTTCCAACATCTCTATTGCTTCATCTGCAACTGTGTGATTTCCTTCCATCCACTCTAGATGTCCGGGATCTCCTCATCCTGCTGTCCAACCACTCCGGCTCCCTCTATGCACTGTCTGGATCGCTGAATGACCAAAAGTGCCCCATGCTTGGCCAGACTGACTAAATTTCATAACATCAATAAACTATAAATTTATTAAATTTTTCTCTTGTTTCAGTTCACATATCAAATTTCCCATGCACGACTTACATTAAGTAAGTTTCACTGAGAAATGTATCGTATTTTTCATTTCACTGAGAAATGTATCGTATTTTTCAATTACTTGGGTTTACGTTCCTACATATTCACCTTACTGTAAGACATTAGGAAAAATATAAACTGGGCAAAAAATGTAGATGGCATGGAAAAATATACACTGGGCAAGAATGTAGATGGCATTTGTTTCAACTGGGATATAAAATAATAATTTCCGTGTCGTATTTGGAGTAGCCCTCAACACAAGCTGTAACAGCCACTGAACCTTGGTTAACAGGTAATTAACATGGTGGAAAAGGGCCGGATTATCCAGCCCCGTCGAGCACTCTGTCCCATTCTACTGTTGGCCACACCAATGTTTAGAACTTAGATGTCTCGGTACAATCTTCCTTGTGCGCACCACTTCTTGGATGAGTACCATAGGTATCCCTATGCTTTCTCCTTGTCCCTCTGCCATATGGTTATTTTTTTGTCTTTGGCCCTGTTTTTCTCCTTTAAGGAGAATAAACAAGACCATTGCCAGTGTGAGGGTAGGTGGCCTTGTAGCTGTTTATGTCCCCAATTTTGATCGACCCACATACTGTGTGAATTACCTATAGAAGGAATATTCTCATGCCTCTTCTTGTGATGAACAGGTAGCACAGCCTTCACCCCAATGGGAGACATGTGCCAAGAGGAGGAGGTGGCGTAGGAAAAGTTTATATGCTTCTTTAGAGCATTTCTATCCATCAGAAGTGATACGAAATCTGGAGCCTTCCCTCTGGCTACCATCCCTATCCTTACACCCCTAGTTTCTCCCCACCTGGGAGGGTAAGTTACTCTCAAATAAATCTGCTGATCCTTCGTCTGAGGAAGCCAAGGCTTTATTATCCTTTAAAAGTCAATGTAAGATGTGGCCATCCTTAAATACTCCTGGTAGCCCATCACTTGCTGCATTCTTAGGCCGGCCCTAGACATAACTGTTTATCTGAACGATATAACTGATCAGATAAATCGTTACGATAAAACTGACGTGTAGGGGGGAAATTTGCTCAGATTTTGATCGTTTCAGATGAACTGATCGAGCGGCATGAACAGTTGAATCATTCATACTTTTTATCTGAACGATCTAACGATTGTTTGCCTTTCAGATGAAAATCTCACGTGTAGGGGGAAAACTGTACAGATTATCAGTCTATTTGTGACTTAAAAACAGTGTGCAGGTCTTTGCCATCTTTTCACAAATTCTTCATTATGAATCGCAAAACATTGGAGGAGTTTACTGAAATTTACCAAACCGAAGAGTGTTTATGGAAAGTTAAGTGCAAAGAGTATCATAACCGTGACAAAAGAAACGCAGCATATGAAAAATTAATTAAAAAGTTAAGGGAAACAACACCTGATGCTGACCGTGATATGGTTGTCAAAAAAATCAATAACTTACGCACCACATATAGAAAAGAGTTGAAGAAAGTGCAGGCTTCCAAGAAATCTGGAGCAGGATCAAATGATGTTTATGTTCCAAAACTGTGGTATTTTGAACATGTTGCCTTTCTACACGATCAAGAAACACCACGAGAAGGTCTCACTAATATTGAGGAACATGAAACTGAGGCGAGTTATACATGTATTTTTTTAATTAAGTGCGACACACCCATAGAATAAATGGTATTAATATTTGAAGTATAAGTTTTTCTTTTCAGTAGTCATTCTCTACTCCACTTGCGACCTCGCTTAGATCCAGAAGCACTTTTGCCCTTTTTACGCATAATGCCACAGCTAAACCTGCTAGAGCCAGAGAATCCTCCTCCCCGGATGACATTATGGAAACCGTGGAACCGATGCAAATTGTAACGATATATCGGAATGGTGTAGGGGCAGCGACGTTTAGATGGCTTGCAACGATTTTTATCTGATCAGTTGTATCGTTCATATAAACAGTTATATACGTCTAGGGCCGGCCTTAGATTCCTTGTTAGTGAATGAAGTACCCCCTGTAGCTGGGCATGCAGACATTGAGACTTCTCTTCCCCTTGCCTGGGAGTTCCAGTATGCAGGTTGTACATGGAAGTAAATATGTTGGCGAAGTACCAGAAATGTTATAACGGTTCTTCCTCTTCTTTCTTGTCATTATAGTCATGGGTAAACCGATTTGTTTTCGTTAGAGCCGAAAGAAACGACCATATGGAAAGGAGTTACAGGAGTTATGGACAACTAAGATTGGCTTGCTGGGAATCTGAGACCTCATAGAAGTCATTCCGTGGTAATCTACGAAGAATATGAAAAATAACAGAGAGCCTGTTACTTAATTTTCAAATAACTATCCATCGCCACCGTGTTCATACGACTTGGTTGAAACGCACCTGTAAGTTCCGTCTCGTATAAACTATCAAAATATCTTACAAAATTGCTGAGAAACTATCTCAAGCCCACGCATTTATTAACGATATAAGACTTAACGGAAAAGATCAAAGTTGGAATATATAATCGGCAGAATATCATGGCCATAATATTATGACTGATAGTGATAAAATTAAAAATTATAATTTTGATTCGTTTCTTTTTTTTTCTCCCATTATTACTATAAATTTTCATTCTAGAATATTGAACACTCGACTAATCTCCTTTCAAACCATATGTCTTATGTACAGCAGCTATCCAAACTCTGAGAATCTGTCACTGTCAGCTCGTTACGGTACGCCCCATAAGGGGGGTAGTGCATGAGGTGCACTGTAGGCATTACTTAGGTTCTTTGCAGTGTCTCTTCGGCCCCTAGCTGCAATCCCTTTCGTTCCCTTTACTGTACCTCCTTTCATATTCTATTTCTTCCATCTTACTTCCACTCTCTCCTAAAAACTTTTGAATAGTGCAATTGCGAGGTTTTCCTCGTGTTACGCCTTTCAAACTTTTACTGTCAATTTCCGTTTCAGCGCTGAATGACCTCATTGGTCCAAGTGTTTGGCCTTTGGCCTAAATTTTATATTCAATTCAATTCAATTTAATTGTTACGGTACGTTACCAGACTATAAAGCGATTATAATTTACTGCATACTTCCTACAGGTTTTTTTTTTCTCTCGACATGTTGGTCCTTCAATACGTAAAGGAACAATAATGAAAAGAAACCAAATAAAAAGCACTGGGTGATTCTGCACTACGAATGCCGTCTTAAATTCTCTCCGGTTCCCATTCAAGCGTTCGTACTGTTGGCAAAAACTCTACACAACCCTTCTCTGTTAGAAATAACATCAGCAACAGCTGACACGAAACAACAAGTAACACCAGGAACTCGTCACTGTGAACGTTTTTACAGCCACGATCTATTTATTCGCCTCCTCACGAACTGACCGAATTACTTAATTTCCTCAACATTTCCTTTTGTACATTATTAAATTTTTGTAGAATATCCGGATGAAAGATATCCTTCCTTGCCTTGTAAATGGCATGTAATATAATTTCAACATTACGTCTTTACATTTCGTCAAAAAGATTATCTTCAAGCACATATTACGTCCCACGGAACTCCTTGAATATTTAGCAAACTATTAAAAATCTCGGGTAAAGAAAGAGCTGTGAGAGCAAATAAAACTTACAGCATTACACTACTATCCCCAAGTTCTGACAGATCGAGAACACATTAACTGAATCAGCCAAAACGTAAATTTTAAACAGTGACATTATATCAGCAACAACTTTGTGCACGTCGCAAACCCTGAACAAATGAGCCAATCACCTTTATCTTGCACAGAGTCTCTAACTCCCTGAATGTTGAGGGCCCTCCTCTCCACCCCCTCTTTAACACCCTCTATCCAGCACTTTTTAGGTCTTCCTCTCCTTCCTCCTAACACTTCCAAATCGTCCAGTCGCTTTACCCACTTATCATCCATTCTTACTCCAAGACCAAACCACCACAAAGCCCTCTAATCCAGTGGTTCCCAACCTTTTGTGACTCGAGGCACCCCTGCCAGGTCTGTAACAAGTCCTCGGCACCTTTATTAAAAAACCATGTTTGTCAGTATACTGTATTAAATTCCTTGCCATTGTGACAAAACTCTGTCCCTAGATAAATTTAAAAGGAAACATGCTCGGTTTTACTCTATTTGCTTAATCAAAGTAAAATGAATGAGAATGACAATGTAATTGTAAGAGCAGTTAGAGAAGTTGCATACTAAATATATGAATTATGAGCACACTGATACAGCCGAAAAAAAAGATAACCAGGGCACAATGGATCATACAGTAAAAAGAGGAACTTTTTGCAAAGAATCGAGTATGCAGACTTTTTTTTATAGTTTTTCAATTTTTATCTATTCTCCAAATAATGCGGCACCCTCGGTCAATCACAGCAAGGTATCCTTTAGTGTTGGGGCACATCCGTTGAGGATCACTACTCTAGTCCATCCTTCCACCTACGTTAACATCCCGGCCACCCCTTCATACATCCCCACGTTGGCTTTTTCTGTAAACATCCTGCATGGGGCATTTGACCAGTCCCATAAGAAGGGCTAGGCTACGAGCAGCTGGTTTGACCAGTCCCATAAGAAAGGCTAGGCTACGAGCAGCTGGTTTGACCAGTCCCATAAGAAGGGCTAGGCTACGACCAGCTGGTAACTTTTCGTTTATAGGATGCCGGTAGACAGAACTAAGAATACCTTATCAGTAACGTATTTCACGTTAGGGGTGACTAATGTATAAGGAAAATATACACCCAGTAATCTTTTCTTCATATGAAACGTAGTTACATCCATGAATAACAAAGCCCTAGGCCCCATTTCCATGTGTAACCATATGTACACACAGTTTAGTTTTAGGCTGTAAGTACTGTCCTTAACAAGGCTAATTAGTTTTTGTTTCTGATCTTAACAAACAATCGTATGGTCCTGTTTTGTTATTGTTTACATTATTATATTATGAACAGATATAAGGTTCATAATGGTGATGTGGTTGCAACAATTATAAAATGTACTGAAAAAAATGCAGCATTATATATAAAAGCTAACATGGGGAGAGAAAGAAGACAAGTTATTGAAGTCTAGTACTTTATACATATTTGGACAGAGTTACATGTTAGAATTTTTTTTTATTACATAACACATAAATAACAGCATTACTGCAAAATATTTGCGGTGTAATACACTGTATGGCAGTTTGCACTTACGTGAGTTACTGGGTGTTTTGCATAGTGTAAATTTTTGTAAACCTTGCCACTTACATGACAAAATGCTGTATTTTAATAAACAACATCTTTGATAAGCTTAATTCTTTTATGTGTATATTCTGATAGTTAGGATAAGATGTTTTACGCACTTATACATTTCTACAACATCTTCCAGTTCTTTTATTTACATATTTCCCTAACACGCAAGCAGTTGTCTATGACTTTATACGTGCGTGAGAGTACCTTTAAAAAATATAACTTTTGATAATTGTATATTTTTAATTAAAACGCAGACTATCATGTACATTTAATTTATGCATTTGTAGCTTACAAAACTTTATTTTTATTTTCTTAAACATTTTTTAGCATATGTGAGTCATCGTTCAGTTAATGAGGATGGTTGCAATATTCAAAATATTCACACCGAAAGCTTGAGTAACCAAGCCCGCAGATACAGATTTTATATATATATATATATATATATATATATATATATATATATATATATATATATATATATATATATATTACACACATTATATATATATAATATATATATATTATATAATATATACACAGAACAATTAATGTTACTGAGAAGAGACGGGTCACAGAACAAATTAATCAACAAGAGTAGAAGGTGTTCAAAGCATCCGGAAAAGTACTAAAATGTATGACAGGACTGCTGACTCAGGTATAGTTCGTGGACGCAAAGTGTGGATGTTGAAAGCGAAGGAACTTAAAAAAAAAAAAAAAAAAAAAAAAAAAAAAAACTGTCGGTACCATCGCTCGCGGGGTATACAACAGGAAAACCAATAAACTCGGTTAGAAGTCCTGTTATAAAGGTCAGCTTAGGTAAACGCGTGGATAAGTTTTTTTTTTTTTTTTTTTATGGAGGGTCTCGCCATATGGTGAAACAAGCTGGGAGGACGATGGTCGGGATCTCTTTCAAAATTCTGGAAAAATAAAGGAGTTTGAGAGGTGTTTTCATTGCATATCCTTATTACCCATTAAGAGAGAATGTTGGTACAAGAAAGATGTCAATGATGCAGTGTGTGCAGGGTGGTTTGAGTTGCTGCTGATAAGCCTTCTTTGCATGCATGTAGCACGCTAATAATTTGGAGGTTTTTTGAAGTAAGAGTTTATTAATGTGGAATGATTGGTCTTGTTTTACTTCTCTAGAGACACAACCTATTATGCATTCGAGAGTGAGTGTGTGTGTGTGTGTGTGTGTGTGTGTGTGTGTGTGTGTGTGTGTGTATATATATATATATATATATATATATATATATATATATATATATATATATATATATATATAACCTGATTCTCAGTCATATAAAGGTTCTACTGGTGCAAATGAAACGCTTAAGATATATATATATATATATATATATATATATATATATATATATATATATATATATATATATATATATATATATATATATATATATATATATATATATAACCTGATTCTCAGTCATATAAAGGTTCTACCAGTGCAAATGAAACGCTTAAGATATATATATATATATATATATATATATATATATATATATATATATATATATATATTATATATATATATATATATAACATGATTCTCAGTCATATAAAGGTTCTACCAGTGCAAATGAAACGCCTAAGATATATATATATATATATATATATATATATATATATATATATATATATATAACCTGATTCTCAGTCATATAAAGGTTCTACCAGTGCAAATGAAACGCTTAAGATATATATATATATATATATATATATAACCTGATTCTCGGTCATATAAAGGTTCTACCAGTGCAAATGAAACGCTTAAGATACAATTAACACATGCGTATTTTCCTTAATAGTTTCACAGGACCCTGTTGCTAATATTACGCTACTTAATTATGCAATTACAGTCGGATGGTACTAAAGGTAACACGCGCCCATCACTGCCTTTTAGACGCGCCGTAACCGGTCGACGGCTAAACCCTTACTGAATACTGATCATTAACTTTTCAAACTTAACTTGCTTAGGTCATAGACCTCAGCTGATTGGTCTCTTATAATCGAAAGGAACCAATAAGGGTCTTCGATGTATGACACTCATTTGAATTGCCCAAGCTAAACCACAACGATCGTATGGCGTTCGACAAATCAGCAGTATCTGTTCGTTACTCTCTGATCACAAAGACGTACAAACAATTAGCAGATTTTCTGTTACTTCTCAAACATGAAATATATATATATATATATATATATATATATATATATATATATATATATATATATATGTATATATATTATATATATATATACATACACATATATATGTGTATATATATACATGTATATAAATATATAAATAAATATATATTATATATATATACAGTATATATATGTAATATAGTCTGAATATTGAGACAGAGAGAAACCACTCCTACCTTTATCATAAAAGTCCAGTTCATTAACGACATTATTCGTGACAGTAAAAAGAAAGAGGAAAGGCTAAAAGAAAATATAATTCATCGGCATTTCGTGTGGTATCCGACAATACCATATTTCCCACTCAAAAGAACAGAGGAAATTGCATTACCTTACAGCACCTTTACAGTCCGAGTCGTTTTCCTGTCGTTTATGTTGTCATCTCTCGTAGTACGACAGTATGTTGTCATCTCTCGTAGTACGACAGTATGTTGTCATCTCTCGTAGTACGACAGTATGTTGTCATCTCTCGTAGTACGACAGTATAAAGAATTTTCGACAGCATGGAAAGGTGTGTAACAGCAAACGGAAAGAAATTTTGTGACTGCAAGTACGAATATTACAACAGCAGCGACATATTTGTTACAAAGCATTCCTAGTTATAATATACGTAATATCTAATTCGTTACACAGTAAAATTATATTTATATACATATCTCTCAAATGCCCCTTGAGTATATACGTTATGAACAGGGAAAAACAGATCAGAATACCGCCAGATAGAGAAAAAATAAAATTTAGCACAGATAAATTTCAGCAAATTTTTCATGATAAGTAGAAGTTGCAGGAAATCAGACGGGTTCAGTGAGTGGCTGAAGCCCCAACAGCTTTACTGAAAATATGAATCAACAAATAATATGAAAAGTAATGGTATGGGCGTATATATTTCGAAAATCTGAAACGTGGTTCCCAACACGTTTATAACTCTTATATAAAATGCAGGTGTCCAGAGCAGAATATTACAATGTTTATGGCTGCACTGGACCATCAAGAAGAAAAATTATACAAATGATTTGCAAAGCTAACATGGGATTCTGATGAGATATGGACTATTGGAAAAATGTACAACCGGGGAGAGAGCATGAGAAGGATGTATGAAACCGTGGTAGCAAACAGCAGCGATACATAGCACATATGATGAGATCGAAAGCGCTTTAAAAAAAAAAAAAAACTAAAGCTAGATATTATAATTATCACATCACCTCTGAGAGTCAAAATGAAATAAAAAAAATCACTGACGAATACAGAACAAAACGGTGAAAAGTTTACTTTACGAATAACACGATACGAAAAAAAAAACCTATCGATAGATGGACTATAGCTCAATAAGCACAATAAACTGTGAATATCAGTAGTAAAGTATATAATTCAATCAATATGAAACCGAAACAGCAACGCTGATCAAATAATAAAGAAAAAAAACGCCACGTATATGGCAGGAAGACCCAAAATGTTATATCTGTCCGAAAATATACTGCATTTTAGCAGAAAAAATCTCACGGACTTTGTCCGTATGTTTGAGAGAGAGAGAGAGAGAGAGAGAGAGAGAGAGAGAGAGAGAGAGAGAGAGAGAGAGAGAGAGAGAGAGAGGCTGGGGGTAACGATTACGAAAGCTTCCTTATGATAACAGTATGGGTTATTTATTTATGTATAAACCCGATAACGATGCCAAATCTCCGCTATCTTCAGAAACGAGTACACACACACGCACACACACACACACACACACAGACCATTTATTCAAGTCCACTTCTAATGAACAAAATATATCAAGTCTGGTGGGACCTATTTGTGATTTACACACTAACTCATTCACAAAAAAGTTGAAGAGTTGAGAACTCTTTTACGTTGAATGAATAAGAATCAGCCCTTGTAAGAGGAGCAAATCCTTTCAAACCCATACAGAGTAAATACACTCATGTAAATAAGGCAATAATGATTTAATTACGAGGAAAAACTCGTTAATGTCAATAATGAATTAATTAAGAGGTCAACCCAATATTACAAATACTCCTCTCTCTCTACCTCTTCATTTTATAGAATACCATACATATCTCAGATTCACAAATTTTTCACTCTGTAGTAGAATCAACTGAGGCATGTGTTTTTCTACGTTGTTTTTTCTAATGGAGGATTAACTTCATAGAGAGAGAGAGAGAGAGAGAGAGAGAGAGAGAGACCCATGTAATGCATATACTGCATACATACTGCGTGTGCATATTTGCGAAAGTAGTTAACAGGTAATGGTGAACAGTGGCAAACAAGACATATTTTCACTGCTACATCAAAGAACTTTTTGTCACAGTTCTTTTTAATATATTAAAGGTAGGTCTATTGGCCTGGGAACTTTAAATCGGAAAAATGATGGAGGTTTTCTTTCCTAAATATGATTCGAACCAACACTAGCGTGAAGACTTATGAAGTGGCTTCAGTTATAACAGTAATATACATGATTTACTTAAGCTATACATGTTCGTATGTAAACAATCTAATCAGTGTGTTTACGATACTAAGAAACTGGTAAAGATTAATAGTACGTATGTGTATGCATACATCCACTTAAATAAATACAGTATTTACCAACTTTTTTAGCTGCAACCGTTAGTACAAAATGAAACATTACATATGTTCCCACGGAAACTACAGCTTACCATTACAAAGTTCTCAGCACACCATAGTGGATTCGCTTCCCTAGAAATCTTAAGTCTCTACTGCAGACTCTCACACTGACCAGAGATTAAACTGATGTGCTGTTATTACTATGTGAATCTGGCGATGAAGAAAGTTGATGGGCAAGTTCAAGAGCATGTAACTCTCTGGGAAAGTTTTCTTAGGAAAGTCCAATGTCATAAATGACAGCGATTTTCTGACTTCTTTGAGTACGGGAATTCATTTAAAGATTATTTCACGTGGTTTCACTGATATTGGGAAAGACAGGTAACTTCCTGAACATATACATCGTTTTCTTAGTGTTACATACGCTCCAAGTGCCAATTACAATTTTGGCCCTTCATTACGATATTCGTCGCATGGATTATTGTAGAATGAGGCACCGTAGAGAAGACACCTGTGGTGTTTGATAATTTGCTACCAAGGCGAAAATATTCGAAAAACCAAAATATTTTTGAATGCAAATTCACCTATTTTGCTGGTGTATAGTGTAATCACTCATATCTGTTACGGCACAGGGGCCTATAGGTTGTAAATCTTGCCCGAAAAGATCCGGACGAGCTGCATTTTTCGGTTATCTCACTTTTTCCTTTAGCTGAATTTGCAACCAGAAGCAGGTTATCCTTATGTCCAGCGGCACCTTCTCAAAATTGGCAAAAGATTAATATAAGTTACGTAAATAAAACAAAATGAACATGACGTACTGTATCGAATTCCCGGACAATTTTTCTGTAAAAATTCTACCTTTAAAGATTCAACCTTTGAGTTGAATAGCCTGCAAAAGAGTGTTTCACACTGTGTTTCACTTTCACAGTTCCCTCCCAAATCATAAATTATTTCTACGTGGGCATGAGAAAAGGAGAAAACCTGACCCTAACAAAGCTACCGCCTTTAACAATGCCCAAGAATACCCGGACCCTATCTACATATTTCAAAACAGCCAGCCACGCATCGCAGCCTTATAAGAGGAAAAAATCCGACACTCTTTAACCTTCGTGACCCACAAGGTAGTAGTTAAGGCATTCTTTGTGTAGAAGCAAGAAAAATGTGAATGATTTTGCTCTTGACGATAGGCAATGTACACATGTAGCAAATTAATGGGGGTAGGTCAAATCTTTGATAGGTAAAGGTCATCACCGTTAATAAAGAGCAATATGAACTAAATGAAAAGTAAAACTTTTTTCATGATAACCGTAGTACATTTGAGAACGGACTTTACTGTGCACGTGTTTGTTTGTGTGTGTGGCCTTACAAGAGAGTACCTCATGATTATTTAATAGGTCCTACACGAGAAGGGTGGCTTGAGGATTACCTCGTCGAGGCGGGGGGCCAATTTTCAATTATTTGTTTTCCCTGTCTGTCTCCAACCCAGCTGCGACTCACAATAGCCTATTAACAAACAGGTGACCAATTCATCTGTGGCTGAAAATTTTCCATTAACTGAACTTTGGAAAAAGTCAAATAAAAAAAAATCGGCTCCAAGGAAACTGGCTGAATGATAATAAGCCGACACACCCCCGCTGATCAACTATGTATACTACACATGTTAACAAAGCACTAAGAAGTTAAGTTTGACAGCGGAACACCACAAGTTAGCAGCCGGAAAACGTAAGTGACTCAAAGGGGCAAATCCAGGATTCAAAAGTCAACATTCGGAACGGTGATACGAATCTCTCTCTCTTCTCTCTCTCTCTCTCTCTCTCTCTCTCTCTCTCTCTCTCTCTCTCTCGTTTAGCTTAAAAATATCCAAAATCGAAAATGGGTCGAAATTAGGACACTAGTAAACATAATCTTGTTATACTATTTGCCGGTTCAAGCAAGGAACAACAGTAGCGACATATGTTATCGTTGACTATAACTTCCCTAGGCAAATTTCACCGAACACAATTGCCACATGGGAAAAAAAAGGAGCATATGGAAAATAAAATCAAAATGGCAAATTTAACTTCAAAATTAATTCATAATTGCCAATTAAAAGGTAATAAACAATACAAATCCAAGCCTAACGCTGTAAAGAATGATTGAGATAGCAGAAGGCCATAACAAAAGTTTTGTGAGTTTGGGGGCATCTGTCAAGCTGGTTCCGTTCTCAGCTAGCACTCTGCTGGCCTCGAGTTCGAATCCCCGACCGGCCAGTGAAGAATAAGAGGAATTTATTTCTGGTGACAGAAATTCATTTCTCGCTGTAATGTGGTTCGGATTCCACAATAAGCTGCAGGTCCCGTTGCTAGGTAACCAACTGGTTCTTAGCCACGTAAAATAAATCTAATCCTTCGGACCAGCCCTAGGAGAGCTGTTAATCAGCTCAGTGGTCTGGTTAAACTAAGATATACTTAACTTTGTGAGATCACTATCTCAAACAAGGACGCTAACTGTGGCACCTGAGTTAACGAAGATGCCACAGACAGTTACAAGTAAACATCGACTGACAGTGCACAGATACACAACAAAAATAAAAGAGGGGTGTGGGGGAAGGGGAATTCAACGGACCAGGTCATTTCGGATATCATTGAAAAGACAATACAATTTCAAATTCGAAAACTAGTCTTCAACAAGAGCTAAAACGCTCTTGGATCGAGGAAAGAAAATATCCGACAAGACTCAAGAAGCGTGAACAAGCCTTGTCTGGAAAGGTGAAAGAGAACACTACATTTTCTGAGATTAAATCGCTAAGCGATTTCCAGAATTCGGAAATGATTTAACAGCTGACTTAATTCAACTGAAATATCCTGAAAGTAATATCTAGTTACCACTATAGCACTACCGATATTAGCTGGGGTGATGTGAAAAAAAAGCCTAATACTGATGAAACCACAATTCCTTTTCCTGGCCCAGATTACAAATACCAAATAGAAATCAAATATAAAAGGAGTGCAAAATAAAAAAAAAAAATCACAAATTTGAAGTGTCGAGAACAAATAGTACCCTAAAATTAATGTTTTTTTATTCATGTTCAACAACAAAGGTTCCTTGCTTATGAACACGACAACTAAACCGCGGTAACGGTTCATCGAATATTGTTTATATTCACGTCTGAAATTTTTTCCCCATCAATGTTTACAATTCAACAGATTATTATTGGCCCATCTCATTGCTGTTCAGCAAAATTCTTTTGGCAACAAATCTTTTTACTCCTATTCGTTCCGTGCTCCACTGACAATGTCTTTCCACTTCGATACGACCTACCACGTTATCTAAAATGAAGAGAAAAAGAAAAAAGAATAAATGTCTCAGCAACAGTTATCCCTAACAAGAGTAAACAAACGTGATCATCGTGGTGCAACATCGAAAGCAGACAATGTTTATGTCATTATGTTTAAGTGTACCTCCGTGTATGTGAGTGCCTGTGCACTTGGAGCAGGTGTTTTTAGCTTCAGAAAACAACACCCAGTTTCATCATTAAAACGAGTGAACGGTATTCTTGCAGCCCTTGTGAAAACTGTACAAATCATAACAAAAGAAGGGGGAATGATCTCAAGGGCAAATACTCACGTCTCAAAACAAACAAATCGTGGCCTCAGGCATTTTCATCATTTTACCTTCTTCTCTCTCTTCTTTTATGAGGTGAATGGCATGCTATGGGGACGATGGTCTTAAATCTAGTTAGGAAAGTAAATGTGACATTACGGTAACGCTCAGCCCTTAGGAAGCAGACTTGACAAAGACCTGTACATAAAGCTCCTAAGACAAATCTTAATTTCTTGGCATTTTTTCACTAAACCTAAACGAGAATCTGACCTAGGTTTTGGAACATTCAGAATAGACTAAAAGCGCGATTCAGTAATGATCTTGGAAGCACTGAACCACACAAGTTTTGTCTGCCTCTGTCAGAAATGTGATACAGATCTTCATAAATAACATTTTTCAAAGGAAGGATGAACGGATGATGAAGATACTTGTAAAAAATACACTACCCACGCAACAATATTTAATAAGTGTTAAGTGGAAGCGACTGGTCACAGATAAGAGGCTACAGGAGAAAACAATACTGATGCACATGCTTTTACTGGCATCATAATCACTATCAACAGGTGGACTAATTTCATTATTTCTGTTATAATCTAGTATTATAAACAAAAGTCGTTCCTGACTTCTTTTTTGTAAATACTCGCTCAGGTTATAATCATTATCCATAATAAGAATAGTCTTATGAAAATGTCGATATATATTTTAAGAATCTTATACAACATTTCAAGAGATTTCGTGGGTCGTTGGATACGTGAAAGGGTTTTAAACCATTATCTTGACTAATTCAACAACATCCCAAATCACCTTAACTAGAATGACATCCAAATTCAAGAAAAATTAACCCTTGGAAGCTTTGCAAACTTTGGAAGCTTGAATTTCAAGTCAATGGCCCCTATGGACTTGTTCCTTATGAATAGGTTTCATCTTCTGAATATAATAATACAAAATAATAATTAGTTTTACAAACAAGGGCAAACAACAAGTTGATGTGGAACGGCAAAGTATTACACCACTATGAAACGTTTTGAATGAAGTTACTCACACGCAAACGTAAAACAGGAAGGAATAGTTAGGTTGGGCTGCAAAAGGGTACCTACACACAAAGGGCTATGTGGCGCAATATGTATTCTTGGCATTAATGTTATTCACTGAAACGAGTAAGTGTCACGCTTATGGGCAAAAATGGATCAGTCGAACAATCCTTTTGAATGACGCATCTAGTAATTTTAGTGGGCGGAAATGTCGTTTTGTGTACTCTTGTAAGGGTCCCCACAAAGGTCACAAAATCGATTGTGTACTTTATAAGTACTATAAAAATAATGTATTTGCTTGTTAAATCACAAGGGATCTTCACTGTTTCCTTTTAATTATCACTGGTTTCCTTGGTAACGAGCTGAATGTATCAAAATAAAACTTAATAAACATACTGTGGTACTGTTACGGTTTTCTGGGACACAAACGTCGCTAATTTGGTATCTAAATTAATACATATTTAAATATATAGCCTCCATTGAGATTTGATCATTTCTTGGAAAGAACAAGTATAATTAATCATATAATCTAATGCCACATTCTGGATAATGACAATAATAATGCCAACATGAGGAATATATTAACAATTTATTCAAGTACAAGAAAATAAACAATAATGATTTCAAAATCACGACACAATCACAATGAAATACCAATTTTATCTTCTTCGACTTTAGTTTTAGCACAAAGTACTGATGAACTCAATTTGTTTTTTCGTTACTGTCCTTCCGTTTTTGGAGAAATACCAAAAATATTAAGTGAACATAACATTCAGCAAGAAAATTGAACTCTGTTAGTAATTACTTCAACTCCACTATCACAAGCTTTAGAACACTAATGAGCTTTAGTCAGGTCACACTGTACCCACTTACTAGGTAATTAAAACACTAATTACGTCTATCCTTCGAATGTGAAGTACCAACAAGCTATGTTTTTGGGAATTTACATCTCGTACAAACCAAATGAAAGGTACATGAGTCGCAGGAATGCTAGTGAAATCTAATCAACCATCCCGTTGAAAAACTAATGGAAAGTTGTATGGTATCCCCAAACATTTCAAGGGGTCTTTGACCTTAGAAAGTAACACTTTTATACGATATGCTAAATGATAGAGCTTTGATGTACTCATCACTTTCTCCTTCTCGGCTATCCTTATTTTGACTGAACGTCCTATTTTTCGTTTGCTTCATTGTTTTCTGAATTTGAAAACAAAATGCGTTTCGTCTCTTCTACTTTTCAGAGCTCTTTTTTTTATTATTATTATCTTCCTTCCAATTTCTCTGCCAGGTACAAAAACTGAAATTTTCTCATCATATAACGAGCGTAATTAGTTAAGGCTACAGTTGTTTGCAAAATATTGTTTTTCACTACAACTGTCATTTTGTGAAGTATTTTTACCCTTATGCACATATAAAATATAAGCACTGCAGTTGTCTATACATAGTGTTGCTTACTAAATGAAAGTTGAACATTTACTTAGAAATGTAAGTGTGTACGTGCGTATTGGTGTAATTACTGTATATTGCGCAGTGAACGGTTCACGAATTACACCTTATAAAAACTCTTGAAGGTTTTCGTCTTTTTTGTCTCCAAAGATAACAATCGTCAGCGGGACGAGAGGCAGGTAGGTCTCTCATCGCCAATTATCACCAAGAGAAAAGGCAGCAACTTCCTTGACGATACAAGCTCCCCCTCCCGTCTCTATGATTTTTCTCCAGTTTATTTGGTCGTGTGTGAAAACAAAAAATATACGAGTGTTTAACAACCTTTTTACAGTTGAATTCCTCTACGTAATTCTTAACAGCCTCACTCCAGGGGAATTTCATTTGGAAGTTTCCTTTTACCGTATGTATCACGATAAAAGTTCTAAGTTTCAGGGAATGAAGGAATAATATGTTTTTGTAATAAAATTAGGAGGTAGCTACTTCATCTGTACATCTCATCAACCAAGGCCAAGTTTAACTGAGCCATAAGATGATGAAACTCTTCTAAAAAATAAAATAATCTTGAATAATTAAGAACTATTTTTAAAAACACAACGCAAAGCGCACCACATTTACAGTGCATGAGGTGTCTAGGGATATGCGAATTATTATGCTTATAAACGTGAATTTCTGGTGGAAAGGGAGTGCAATGTACCGTACATGAATGTATGTGTAACACTAGTGTGCATATACAGTATACATAAATATATATATATATATATATATATATATATATATATATATATATATATATATATATATATATATATATATATATATATCTTCTTCTTTTAACGTGCTTTTATTCCCATTTTTGCATGGGGTAAGCACGATGCCTTCTTTTGAAGGACTTTTTGATTTGGCTTTGGGGTAGACCTGTGGTCTCGATCGGCTGCCCTGCCTGACATCGCTTTAAGACCCCGGTACGTATGTTTCATGTATCATACCCGACCCAACGCCCTTTCTTCCCAGCAGCGAGAAGTTATTGCGCGGGTATGGCGAGAGTTCGAGACGTGTGAGATGTTTATGTTTTTTGAAGGTGTTGTAGTGGCTTTGTTTTGTGTGTGTATTTAGTCTGTAACATCCATTTGCTTTTTAAGCAAACCTATCCGTTGATTACATATATAATCCCGGGATGTCTACACGGATAGCAAAGTGTCTGCCTCTATATATATATATTATACAAAGTATATCTTAGTTTAACCAGACCACCGAGCTGATTAACAGCTCTCCTATATAATATATATATATATATATATATATATATATATATATATATATATATATATTGTTACGTGTGAGGGTCTTGGTTGATCATGTATTATTCAATTTACGTAATTTTTACGGCCCTGCAAACCAAGATTACACGTAACCTGCCACTTGAAGCCAAAAGTTAACCTCAAAGACAGTCGTTAATTAGCCAAAGGTTGCCAGTTAAGGGTAATTAACCTTAACAAGAATATTTGAGATGAATTTGATTTTAAACGCAACGGTTCTTCCAAACATTCGGACGCGAGGCATACAAAAGCATCGAGATTTAACCTGATTTTGCTTACCCTAAATCCTAGGTATTTTACTGGAATAACGGGGTTGAAGCTAACAATATAATAATTAGGCTTAATCTAGACTTTGTAAACACATATACAGTAAGTGGGGGATGAAGGAGGAAACAAAAGAAATGCGAAATACAGAAAAAGATAAAAGAATGGGCGAAGTTTTGAACAAAAAGCGACTTTACCTTAGGACGAACGTTGTGCGCACCAACACCGCCGAGGGGGGTCTTCGCAATTGCTTCTTCACTTCACTAATAGAATAATAGAAAAAGAAAGGGGACAGGGCCACCTTCCAGACGTCTGCCTGAGACGGCGGCTAGTTTCTATCTGGTTCCCTGACCGGCCTAGGTCAGAACAGTCACACCAGGTGTCCACGTTCTTGTTTTTCAAAACATTCGCCAAGAGACAGGTAGAAAGGAAAAAGGACCTTAGGACCACCTATTCTTAAGGCTGATAGGGAAATTTTCCTATAGGGTGGAAGGCCTAACTTACCTATCCCGTTCTCCAACGGACGTTAAGGTTTGAACTGAAGACGCTCCTATATAGACAACGTCTTTTCCCGGTCTCAGTCAGGCTGATATTTTTACAATCAAAAGTTACGAGGGCGAACAGCAGTAATATTTGTAAAAATATATATATATATATATATATATATATATATATATATATATATATATATATATATATATATATATTATATATATATATACTATTGCATATACACTATTGTTACATATATACGTAACACTCTTATAATAATTTTATTCAATAACAGGGATTAAATATACTGAAACAAAAAGAAATAGATCACAATATAGCAGCTTCACTCGGTACTTGCTACGGAAAAGCAAGTAATCACATTATTCAGGCGACAACAGACCAGCCACGTTCTTGCTAATTCGCTTGTAACATTCCACGGAAATCAATTCAAATAAATAAAATATGAACAAAACAGCAACATTAACAATTAAAAGTCCTTTTTAAACTAGTTTTTTATTCTTAACTATATCAAACTGGAAAAGCAAAACAACCAAAATGTCAAAGAAATGCCATATTTATTCCACCTCTGCCAAAAAAATCTCGCAAAACCGTGACGTAATGGCAAACGCCTAATTTGAAGGTGTCATACTGCCTGAGTAACTGGCGAGTATGTCTCTGACGGTGGGCGAGTGTTGGAGTAAATATGAATCACCAAAACGGGGAAAAAATAAAACAACTATGTCTTACATTCAGTGCAACAAGCGGAGGAGTTTATGATTATAACGGAACGAAATTTTCAAGGAAACAGCTTTGGTGTTCATTACTTACCTCTTTATGTCCCTCTTGTAACCGAATTATCTTTGATTTCTTTCTTCTGAGAAAAAAAAAAAAAAGAAACAGATTACTGATAGGCATAACCTACGATTGCTATACTCTGGATCATGAGCCCCCCTTACGCACATTGCAAAAAAAAATATATATATATATATATATATATATATATATATATATATATATATATATATATATACAGAGAGAGAGAGAGAGAGAGAGAGAGAGAGAGAGAGAGAGAGAGAGAGAGAGAGAGAGAGAGAGAGAGAGAGAGAGAGTATAATGCAATCATAAAGTATATGAGACCAAAAGACATGGAGAACCTATTAGATTAATATTCACATATGGAAAATACAAAATACTCCTACATATGGGTCGTACGCATTAGAGAACAGGTAAAGATTATGACTGCATCTGTGTGTACAGTATATGTAGTTGTGTATATGTATTATATAATGTATATATATATATATATATATTATATATATATATATATATATATATATATATATATATATATATATATATATATATATATATATATATATATATTATATATACACATATACAGAATATATATATTTCACACACATATATCTTTATTGCTCTCTGTATCTCACACTTCCTGCAGTCTTTACCCATCAGCGCAGGAAGAAGAAATGGAAGGGAATTCCAGACTTTTGTTGAATTCTAAAATTATTTTCAAATGACGATTTAACAAGTACGTGGAGGACATGCCTCTGGGAAAAAAAGGATGTATACCAACACTAGCATAAACTATTATGTTGTCAGTGGGATATACAATAATAATATATATATATATGTTGAACTCTTCTTCTCAGCCTAATCCATAGTCGGGGGCGCTGTTTTTAGCGATCGTTTTCCAGGTGTCTCTAACACTCATTCAAGGGCTCATTTCATTTGCTTTTGCGAAGTTTTCCGTGACACCCGGGCTTGAGAAAATAACCTGAACAATACTACCAGAAAAATGAAAAACTGCGATTCTTTAATGTCTTAAGAAAGCCTGGTAAGCAGTGCTTTACTTGAGGGGACATAGCCACATTTTCACCACGGAGTAGCACAAGAGAGACTAGGTGCAACTTTCTTCTGTTACATGGCTATTGTTGCCTCCTTTCCTCTACATTCGGATATACCTTACTTCTTGGTACTGACCAGAACATAAAAAAGATATGAGTACAACTCATATTTTCTTGTAAATACATTCGAGATTATGTTATTTCCTTCCTCCACATTACACTAGCCAAAGTCCACTAGACAACATAAACATTTCTTACAGTGAAAGTTCTGTGTTGGTGTTCCCACGTGAATCGTGATCAAATCTCATCCTACATCTATTTGACTCGCCCTCTGTCCACGCAACAGCTAAGTCCATCGCTTCTTTCACGGTTAAGCCAGTCTTTCTTTCTTCCTTGATCATTTCTTGTACGTATCGGGGCTGGCTTACAAAAGGCATCTAGTTGATCGTTTCAATGGCTTACGCACTTGCAAAAGTGTAAGGAACTCTTGGTTTTGAGATGTGCTTGGTTAATTTTCCATTGTAAATAATGCCTTCCAAAGCAACTCTTTTTTTTTTTTTTTTTTTTTTTTTTTTGCATGTTAAACGAAATTACCATTCAAAGTGCTACACAGACGAAACGTTTAATATCACGTACATCGGCAATTTTACTTGATTCTTTTACTTACTTGACTGTAAATGTTCAAATTAAATGTACATAACGTACTTGACTGTAAATGTTCAAATTAAATGTACAAACGTAAAGTTCGGCACTCAGAAACATTTGCGATTAAACTGTTTACTATACAGGAAGTAAATGTAATGGAGACCCCAAGTATGAATATTCTTTTTGACGGTGTAGATACAAAACAAAGAATGTTCTTCCTGATTTTAAGTTACAAACGAAAACGCCAATAATCTGTTTTTCATTCCCTTTAAATGACGGCAATATTTTTTTTTTCTTTATTTAAAATATTCAATGTACAAAATACAATATTCTTTGGCTACAATATTGTGTTTAGGAACACTTCCATGTACCAGAAATCTACAGATTTTCATACACAGCACTTAATAATCAACTAAAATAGCTCTTATTTATAACTGTACAAATTATGATGAGTTCACATGCACCTGGACACCACTTGCAGCTAGTAAACATCGGAATCCAAAGCTTGACAAACAACGAGGGGTGAGAATTTTTATTTTACAGTGCTTACAGTACAGTCTGTGCAACGCACATATAATCCTGAAGTGACTTTCTGATCAGGTTTCTTAGTCTCGTATTATGATTATATTTCCTTTTTCTATTTGGGATATGATAAATCTCGTATGAAAAGGCGAAACTTTGGGGTCGTAGAGAACTATTGCCCGGAGTTACGCAGCGAGACGTCCCGTGTGTGGTGCGCGTCCCATACGAGAACTTGACGGCAACAAAATAGTTTGTCAGATGCTGCGATGCTGACGTGAATTAAACGCTGACAAACACACAGAGCAAACCTGCATCATTTTGTCATTATGATAAACTTTGCAGTGCTAGTTCTGATTCATTAGTGTATTACAGAAAGAAAATATCCAGTAACGGTACGTCGAAGGGAAAGCTCAAATTCATAAATTGAGGGCACTTACAACAATGAGCTTTAAAACTATCGCTGGACACTGTTTTATGTGGTTTATTGTGTGAATGGCCTGCGTAAGTGACCCATTTTATGTAGCTTACAAAACATTTTCACTGGTTACCAGAAAAATGGACAATTCTATATCCTGAACTTCAAACCAAAATAACACTAACGCAACCACCTGTGATGAAGAAAAAGAGCCCACTCATTCTGGCACGAGAGCGGAATAAAAATCGCAAACCACTATATCCTGATAAACAGTTCTGTATACATTGTTGCCTGAAAGAAATGTCACATGGAAAAAAGGGATAAAACAATTTTATATATATATATATATATATATATATATATATATATATATATATATATATATATATATATATATATATATATATATAGATATATACAGTATATATGTGTATAATTATTTATATATATATATATATATATATATATATATATATATATATATATATATATATATATATATATTTTATGAGACACTAGTGAAGTTGTGAACCCCTTGGGAGAGAATATTAGCATTTTCTTTGAGGAAAATGGCAACAGATTACGTTATATCATTCTTTTTACTGTGGTGTTTAATAGTACTATACTTAGTAATAAGTGTAAACTTTTGACTACAGTCCCGGTTAGTGCCAATGGTTTAGGTTACAGTTTAAATGTACTGCAGGGTAGGGGGAACTGTCAACCCTTTGGTAAGAGCATGAGAGTAAATGCCCCTCAATGGCTGATGAGCCTCTTCACATAAGGCCACTGGCAATCACAGCTTAACACGTGTGGAATGTTGGGCTGGGAAAATAATAGCAACCTCCTCCCATTCAGCTTGGGTAGCATCCCTGATAATGGCACGAACACCCATCTCCCGTCTTCTTATAGAGGCTGGGCACCATGTTGTCCAGTAGTAGGAAACAATTGATGGCTGCCAAAACAAACGATCCTATGAACATACTGCCAAACCTATTTTGCCTTCCTGTACTTAATCTCCTGGGAAACGAGGAAAGTACCGAATTCGTTGGCATAAAACTGAAAGTGAAGTGCTATACTGCACGGTTGACAAGTAATAACACAGAACAAGTTTTGAAGTTTCTGATTTCTAGGAAAATCTTCAAGCATCACTACTCTCAATTAAAACTGCCTTGAGAACATTTCCATGATTATTCCCGGATGTTCTTCCCGTGTCTTCCCACGGAAGCGCTCTGGATATTCTGCATTAATTCCGGAGTATTTCTATGTGGATCTCTGTTTCTTTTTCTCTCTGTATCTGTATACTCACATATGTATTTTCATTTAGCCTAATCCTGATGCTTGCAGCATATATATATATGTGTGTGTGTGTGTATGTGCGTGTATATGTGTGTGTAGGTTTTACACACCCCTGTAAATCTTGCTGGGCCTGTCAGCAGCACGACAGTTGAACAAGGAAAAAGTCCTGGTTTAGTTGAAAAGAAGCAGGTGGGGAAGGTAAAAATTTCTTAATCAAGAAACAGACAATGTCCTATATTCCTTGTAATGTTAATAACCGAGCTCTGAAGCGGGGAAACGCCTAGTGCTCTCCAGTTTCGTTTGCTGACCATTTGTGGTGGAAAATACCGTCTAACTGGCAAACGACAATCATTCTTTTACTCCTGCATGATATCAGGTAACCATCAATAGCGTCTGCGTTGACTTGCATGGGTGAAAATAATCATCAATGGCTTTCGGCACAGATTTTGTAAACCCATTTCATTTATTGTGTATTACAAAGTTTTTAATTACCCTTATCTCTGCACTGCTGTTTCCTTTTATACTGTTAATTTGTATAACTTTCCTTTCATCCACCTCTCTCGGAAATGACTACTTCCACAGACGCTGATCTCATTCAGTAATTATAACTTCTACTTGGCCATGTGCCAAAACATTTATTAAACAATATTTTTATGTAGTTTTTGGTCTAATCAGCTGCTAGCAGTCCCACTTCTTTTTAATCATGACATTAGTTATGATCAAGAAAGACGTTTCGCTGGATATCAGGTTAAAGGAGCTCAGTGGAGGAGGCAATGCCCTCGGGTCAGATGGGATGCAGTGCCCTATGTTCCGTTACGTAAAGGAGTACAAGTATTTGCTTATAAAACTAGGGTGTAATGGTGCCGGATGCCCTATTACCTAATGACATTACTCTGCATGTACTAAGTGTTACTGCTTTAAAAAGCAGTTTATGCAGAGAAGCCAACTTATATTCATCATCAAATATAATAACAGTCCAGTACCTGACCCCCGAATTATAGCTCATAGTGAACTTGTGATAGTTTTTAATAAAATGTGGTTTGGACAGACAATAAATGAAATTATTTACAACTCCTACAGCAGCTCAGTTGCTGGTAGGTTTACCAAGCAGTGCAATTTTAGTTGATTATATGTTTGCTAATACATGCCTACGGAACTCACCGCCTTTTATGGTTCTCAACTACAATATTTCTATAAGAGTAAGACGGTGTCATGACCCCTAAAATCTGGTTTCATGAACGAGCACTCAACTTTGTAAATACAAGGATAAATAATGATAACGAAAATGTGAAAACACTTTTTCAAATTGTAGCCCGTGGTTTTTATTCCATGTTTGCTTTGAATGTTGGACGCCTTGAATAAAATTCTCTATTTGTTGGCAATATTACTAGAAGTTGGGAGGATCTATGTCTTAGGGAAGAAAGCATAAGTAGGACATCACTCAAATAAGGTATTTTAAGGCTATTTTGTATCAAGAGATGAATGTACAGACATAAATTACGTGTCTCAATTAGATGTAGCCTTCTTTTAAAACTAGTCTTTTATTTCTGTTTGTAAACAGTAACTGCTTTGTTTCTTATGTATGTCTACTGAGCTCATTTTACTTCTCATACAAAACGTGTACAGTGCCAACCGAGAATCGCAATTTGGTCACCTTTTATTCGCGTGGAAAACCGCAAACATCAAACCAAGAAATACGAGATTTTCCCATCGCATTTTAAATTTAATGTTGAAAGAGGCAGCAGGACAGGATCACTTAGCGCCAGAGAAGGAAAGGAACTTTCTCATAAATCTAAACGGGAAAGTGGCTGTAATAGTACCTGTTAAACTTAGAGAGAGAGAGAGAGAGAGAGAGAGAGAGAGAGAGAGAGAGAGAGAGAGAGAGAGAGAGACCCTTCCTGAGAAGAGTAAGAGGCTATAGAAAAATACGGTCAGAATTACTAATGGGACGCGATTGACCTTTAAATCAATTAAGTCAAGGATGGAAAAAAAGATGAAATATTGCACTCCCAAACGTGAAAGTAATGTATGCATCTGTGCACGTGCATGGATTCCAGATATGAAACTACAAAAAAGAAATTGCTACTAGGTAGGTATAAAATTCACTTATCAGATTAAATACCTTGCGAAAAAATTTTTTTTAGTGTAATTCAGAGGAGGTTCTCATCATTCATAATGACCCGCACATGGCATGAGAGAGAGAGAGAGAGAGAGAGAGAGAGAGAGAGAGAGAGAGAGAGAGAGAGAGAGAGAGAGAGAATATTTAATCTCACAGGAGACGACTCTGATAACATATCTTCGTAGATAGCAACTACGTCATTTTATTGGAAGGGACGTCGACATACAACATACTAATGAAATCTGTACTTGTATTCTGATTGGGTAGGAATTAAGGCGCCCTGTGAGGAGCCTAAATAGTCTGAAAATGGTAAATCTTACGGACTTATTTTAAATTACTGAGTAGGCAGTCACTTGCATGAATGGATGTTGATGAATTATGCATAACTGCTGAAACAATCCAAAGTTCTCTTAAGGTATCGGTTGTCAAAACGATCTTAGTTTTCGCGTTCTTATGATCGCACCAAATGCAAATGAGAAATACCCGGTTGAGTATGAAAGCTAGTTGTTTTTCAAAGAATAACAAAAATAAACGAAA